>NW_016690226.1:344017-540089 GCF_001604755.1 Lepidothrix coronata
GTTTAAGAGGCAAAATGAAAGGTCTCTGTGGAAGATGAGACCACATTTTTACCAGAGAGTATTTTGAGGATGCAAGAAAAAAAAGGAGGAAAAGGAGACCTGGTTAAAAAATCATCAGTTGCCTGCCCAACATTATAAAATGCAGAGTCAAACAAATACCTTCTGAATCTTAAACTTCCTGATGGGGCAGAGACAGTTACGTGAGGAGAAGGTTGTGACATGAGAAGAGCTGGCACAATAGCTCCACAAAACCCCCACCAAATGCAAACAAAAAACCTCACCCTTAGTCTCCCAAAACAACACTCCTCTCCACAACTGTTTCACTGAGGTTTTTAGGAATGCAGCAGAGAAGTGAGAAAAATCCAAACGGTTTAGATAACCAGAAAATCCACTTCCCACTCATCACTACCAGGGTTGACTTGTGGTGACTCTGGATGAGGGTTTTCTGTTTGTTACTTTCTGTGGTTATAAACTCGCTTTTCCTGTGCTACTTCAAAGCGAAGTAGCAAGGCTTTGGACTTAGACAGCAATGAAAAGCAAGCAAACATAGGACATAATGATCAAAGTTGCCCAATGTGAATGATATGGCCTTCTTAAATCTCATACTTTCAGAAAGCTCTCTGTCTCTGCTTCCTTCAGCACTCAGTATTCAGCTCTACAAGGAGACTGGCATGCAGTGAAGGAAGATACACAAGTGAGCGGGGGTGTGAGATAATCTGTCTCTTTCACTTTAGGTCTTATCCTGATCTCTGAGCCCCAAAGCATGAAGTTTAACATCCTTTTCAATATTTTTATTGTGAATAACAAGAATATCCAGATTTGTTCACATTATCCTCAGGAATACATAAGCTGTTTGAGTCTTGCCAAGTTCTCATCTTTAAATAACTTTCCATGGCAATGAGTTCTACAGCTGTTTATAAACATTTTATACATATACCATCTCAATTACACAGAGCATGCAGGCACATTTCTGTATTCTCTATCCCTTCTTAACTTCCCAGGCTATGGTAAATTCTCTAAGGCTCAATGAGAATTTTTTTTTCTAGCACCCTCTAGGGAGAATCAGAGTGGCATATTTGACAAGCCTTCCCATCTCCTTCATTTTATGCTGTGACATGAAACTTGGGTGTTGCAATCAATACTTATCTGCTTTGCTCTAGACTGGTTCTTATGCTGTGATTACCACTGTAATAACTGAGCTCCTTTTTCTGACCCAAAGTGCATATCTTTAGACTGTCAGGTGGAATTTGGGAGAATCCAGACTGTTCTCTTCTCCATCAAGCAGCCTTGACAGGCTGAAGCCAAGGAAGTTGGATCAAGAATGAGGTACCTATTGGTTTTATACAGGTTTCACATTCTCTAGGAAAATGGAATTGCTTACTCCTCAGCTGGTTGAGCCCAATCAGTAAAAGCCTCAATTGTTCAACTTTGATCAATATAGCTTTGTCTCCCTGCCACTGCCTGTCAGGTCGTCATCAACATGGATACCAACACCATGGCACTTGGCACAACACCTATGAGCAAGGCCCTCAAGAAGGTTTCAACTACATGCTTTGTGGTAGAAGAGCAGAAATGTGAATGGGTCTACCCCTGTGAGCTTGAGTACAAGCTCCTCAGGACAGGAGCTGCCTTTTTTCTTTTTCTTCTACATTTGTCTGCCCATACACAGCAAAAGGATTGGCAGTGAGATCTCTGGTAATGTAAAGACCTTGCAACAACTCTCCATGTTCATATTGCTGCTAACTCGATTCCCAAGAAGCCACTCTTTAGGGCTTCTGTTGAGAGGGAGTTTATTGATAAGAATATGAACACACATGAATCTTTACTTTCACCAGAAAGCTCTTTTTTCAGTCAACCAGGCATCTAGCATGGCTCTAAATAAGACAGAGGGATGAGCAGTGATAAATTATAAAGTCTCTGGACTGTGATCTCAGCATCTTATGGGTAGGGAGAAGTCACATTATCCTGAATAAAAATAAGTCAATAAAGACATGAAGTAAAACTAAGATGAGCTCAAAAGCAGGCACTGGCTACCATGTCTAATCTACCTTACTGGATCTTTTTCTTGGCTGTGTTAGTTTTTATCTTTGTGCATGGTACAAAGAAAACAGAGCACCTGCTAACATACCTAGCCATAGATGGGTAGGCTGCCTGGGGTAGCCTGCACAGACCATGTCAGTGTGATAAATGATACATGGTCCTGTGCTTGGACCTTGTCCAGACTGTGGCGCAGCTAGTGGATATTTGAAGTTATTGTATTCCGTGAGGAAAATATAATCTATGCCTTTGTGAACCATGGATCAGGCAGGTTATGATTTAATATTAAGGAGACTGAAACAATAGGGTACCACCCACTATTTGTACAAAGAGTCTGGGTTTTATCCCTTTCAAGAGATGAGAGACTACAGCATATTCCCTAGTGAAGAATTTCTAATGCTGACAATTGCTAACTCATACAGTTTGTAAAGGACATCATCAGTACTCATCCCCACTCTAACTGAACAAATCCCAGTTTCCTGACAAATCCAAGTCCAGAGCGCTGTTACAATCTTTGCCATGGATTACCATCACAAACAGGAACGGCAAAAGTCATAGGGCATGGCGGGCTTAACAAGCCTGCACTATGTCCTGAATCACAGGAAAGGGATCAGACTATGAGCAGGGAGGGATGTGTTGGCCTGCTGGAAGCTGCAGGTCAGCAATCCCAGAAAAGTGCTCTGCTGTCTGGAGCTTAAGAGCTAATCATAGAATCATCGAATCATAGAATCAGCCAGGCTGGAAAGGACCTCCGAGATCATCAAGTCCAACCTTTGATCCACTACCACTGTGGTTACTAATGAAGGTGTATGTGCTCCCAGACAATGTCTATTAAATTATCCACAACTATTTAGACCAGGTTGCCAATGTCCTACAGAACAGTAGCCTGTCAGATAAGAAAGGAAAGGGTCTGCATGACTCTCTTCACCTGCTCTGTCAAAATGCAATCAATCATCTGAAGAGGAATGGAAGAGGAGAGCAAGGACTTGCATCATTCCAAAGAATGTCATTCCTGCTTTCAGCAAATTAAAGCTGATCTGTATTGTCATTTGCCATTGGAATTATTAAGGTTTTTTTTTCCCTTTACCTGCCTTCCTCCTAAGGTGTCAGTGCTACAGTCACACTTTACTATCTCACAGGCTTAGGTGAGGGTTTTTTCCTGGGGCTGCTTCAGGGCTTGGGGACTTATAATTGATGTGAGAAAAATGGCTGGTTCAACTGTTCACTGAAGGACCAGCAAAGGAAGGGACATAGCATTTTATAAATAATTTTTTTTTAACTTCCCAGATAGGCAGATGAGTAGGCTATGATCACAGAATTTAAATGAACATGCATTCCTGCCTTCTCTGCGTAAGTAGAAGCACTGCTTTCCCTTTGCATTTGTATCTTCCACTTCACAGCCAAAAAGAAATAAATCATTTCTGTGATCCTAACTTGGGTAATTAGCCAACAAACACTATTGACTAAGTCAATGAACGAAAGAAACAGTGGACAAAGTCGCTAATGAACTCCTTGAGGAGAGTGCACAGTGAGAAAGTAATTTGGCCCTCTCACCCCCCAATTTGGGTTTAATTTCACTACCTGTCCATTCAAAATCTCCCACACGAGCTCAATAACACTCTGTCTTCCAGTTCTGCAGTCACGAGTTTAACCATGAAAAAAATCAGAGCGAGATATATTTTAAAAAACCTTTACAATGATCTAAAATAGCTCTTTGATGCATAGCAGATGTCTTCAAAACTTGCATAAACGGAGCCAAAATGCCTTGCAGTTTTGGAAAAGGGAGATTCCAAGATAAGATGCGTTTCCAACTGCAGCAGCTCTGGAATAGATATGGAATTTATATTAATTGTCAACCTCAAGGAAAACACTTTAAAGAAGGCCTTCACTCTCCCATTTTGGGACAAGTGTCTCACTGGGTTACATGCTGCTCAAAGACCTGATGTCTGCCTGAAAGTAGTTCCTCTGTATCTGTAAAAGATAGCACATGGGTTCAGGTGGGGAAAAAGAGAGAGAACAACAATCAGTGAGACAGTGAGGTGACAGAATGAGGACTGCCTGCCCTTCACTGTAACCCCTAGTTCATTACAAAGGGGGTGCTTGGCAGGCTTCACTGTAGGGAGGAAGACTGAGGAGAGGTTGGAAGGAAGTCAGTGAGATGGTGCTGAGGGAGGCTCTGAAACACACAGTATGGGAGAAAAAATGGGAAGGAACATGCTGGAAAACTGAACAACAAATCCAGGCAATCTGACTCTGGAGTTAAAGTGGGGATGGGGTTCTCCAGTTCTGTTGCTCACCAGACAGGATAGCCAAAATGAAGATTTGTTCTGAGGAGACTTTTATAAAAAGGAGAAAAGAAGTCTGTATCTGATATAATGGAGTAGGTGGTACAATTGAAAAAAAACCCACAAAGCACCAAAAGCCAAAGTGATGAGTCAGGACAAGAATCTTCTTACTGCTTTGAACAATGTATCTCATGTGTACCAGGTCTTAGTTTTCACGAAGATTTAAACTAGCATCCTTGGAACACCCTTAACTCAGACAATATTAGGCTGTGTTCATAGAATAGCTAGGGAATATCTTCTACTTGAATACAAGAAAGAGATAGAGAACTGAAAGACAGATGCAGCAGTAAGATGGAAGATTTGATCTGAAATAAAACTTAGGAACAGAAATAATAGAGGTAGAAGGCTCTATATACATATTTAAAGGTGAAAAAAATAGGATCCATTTTCCTATAAAGGCAAATGGCACCATCATGCTTAATGCTGAAAAAAGCAGAAGAGGAAAGTCAGGTAGTGATGGAACACAGAGGAGTAGCGTTCCTCTCATCAGCTCTGCTCCTTCCACCTCTTCCTGGCATTCTTTCCCCATCTTCCTTCTTTTGACATTGCAAGAAATGGGCCAGAAATACAAACTGCATATCTGCCTTTCATATGCATGAAACGTCAGAAGGACTTTGGGTTGGCTGAAGGGACAAGACAGGAAATCTGTGTAACCCCAACCTGAACCACAAGTTCCAAATCCAAGGGGTTCCAGATGCAGCCCTAGGATTAAGCTCTCTTCCAACGTGTCATTCTTTCTCTCTCAGACGTTCTTTCTGCAACACTCTCCTCTTTTCTGGCTGCTGAACTGCAGTGGATACTTGACTATCTGTAGCACATGCAGAATGTTTGTACTCTGCCTACCTCAAATCCTCTTTAACCCTTTACAATATATGGGAGTATCACAGGATACCATTCACATGGAGCTAATCAGTGCTTTCCCCATGCATTTCAGATGAAAGAATATCTGACAGCAAAAGAAATCAGCTAAAGAGTTCTCTCCCCAAAGTACATGAAACGGAGGAAGAGAAACCCACCTCTTGTTCTCATCCTACTGATAAATCTTCAGGGGGTGAGATTTCCTTGCAACCCAAGCTGCTAACCCCACAGAGTCTGACTACTGAAAGGATATTCTCCTTCCAAGCTTGTTACGTCCTTGAGCATGGAAGGCACAGTTAGACAGCAGAACAAAGATGATGAGTTCTCCTTTATTCTGTCTCCATCCTGCTCTTCACTCACCTTGAGGATCAAATGCCTTCTTTACTCACCTCACAAGACACAAGACAACTGTCTGCCAAAGTGGAGTGTAATATGAAATCATCTGTGCCACTGTTTGTCTCTCTCTTTTAAAGGAAATCAGTAGGAAGCAAACTCTTTTATGTAGTATCTCAACAGAAATCCTTTCCCCTCGGTCTGGCACCAGGAGCATTTTGTCTCCATCACTGTGCTGTGCATTACCAGCAGTAGAGACTGGGACAACTCAATGAAGACCAAAGCTAAACAGAATTACAGGTCCAGTTCTGTAGAGCATCTACTGAAGTAATTTCATTTCTTCACTTGGAAAACCTCTTTATTGTGCCTGGGAAATCACACCTCAAAACAAGTTATGAAGTGCATTTAAGATTCTTGCCACTTTTCTACAGCTGCCTGCATTGCTACTGAAATTTTCTTTTGATGCTGGAAGAGAAGGAAACTACTGAACAGTTCACAAATCATCAGCACAGTCAAGTCCAGTTGGATCTCTTACCTGTTGGGGTGAGGTGCCTCCAGGTGATGACAGGTTCAGGACGCCCATTTGCCAGGCAAACCAGGGTCACGTTGCTGCCCTCATTCACGGTGATGTCTGAGGAGATATTGTAGATATTTGGTGGAACTGTGAAGACAAAAGAAAGTTGGACGTTGTCAGAAGAAGAATTATGGAGGGCAGCCTTTCTGGCTTATTTAACTACCTATCTATTAAGGAGAGTCCAGTCACAGGTTGCACTCCTCATTACTACCTGGATTTCTGAAATCACATCAGAACAGTATGTACCGCTGTTTCAAGTTCTGCAGTTCGAAATGGCCTTTGCTGTAACTGCAATGCTTTGTGTTTGAACAGGCTAGGAGGTCTTCACAAAACAACCTCTAAGAACTTGCCTGCCTGTCCCAAGGCTGCATGGAAGGAGCCAGGAGGCTCCAAGCACTATCCCAGCTCATTTTTACACTCCAAACAGTCCCAGAAAGAGTTCTACATCCTCCTACAGAATGCAAGGCCTCAAGGCACTGACTCAGAGGGTGTAGTAGTTACTGCTACCTCCCATGGGCAGATAGGACCCATGCTGCTAGCCAGCACACTGCTCTTCTGTTCACATAACCAAATGCTCACTGGGAACTGAACTAGAGAGTCCATAAGCTTCTTCCTGTAGAGACTGTGCAATGGCATGAGAAGCAAGGATGTGCACCATAGCTAACGGGAATTTCTACAGTGGCAACAGCAGGAAGGTTTCTGTGACATCTTTCAGCCAATAGAGATGCCCCATGGGCTACCTGCAGTAGGTAGCTTCTGGATGACTGCACCTCACACAGCACAACACCAAAAGCACAGTAGGGTCTCTAAAATTCACTAGACCAGCCATTGCTTGGGCATTCAGGATCCCTAAAGACCTTCCAAGCTAGCTGAGATTGTGTCACAGGACCAGAGTGACCATGCAGGGACCTGAACACATCCAGGTGTGGAGTATGTCAGCTGTTGCAGTCTCTTCCATGTCTTTCTTCCATGCTTCAAACTGCAGAGGTAGTGAGGGAGTTTGACTAAAAAGGAATCTTCTAATTTTTTTTAAAATATATTTTCAGCTTCCAAATTTGTGTGTAGCGAGGAATGAAACAACATCATTTTCTGCTTTGCTTACCACGGAGTAAACAGACAACAGCCTCCCCTTCCCCCTCCCTGCAGGAGTGCCTGATGGTCCTTTTGAGGCAAAGCCTATAAGCTAGGTGGAGAAAAGGAAATGAAGCCTAAAGAGAGCAACTCACTACTTCCAGCTGTGTTGCTGGATTCATAGGAATATTGTTTACAACCCACAGCTCACTAGTCCCTCTCTGTAGGTCCCAGACCCATGGAAAACACTTTAGCATCTATGACCATGGGACTCCCTTGGAGAAAGAGGACCTATTGAAAAGAAGTGAGGCAAGCATGTACTTGCTGACACTTTCACTCATCCCAGCAAGGAGGGATTTAAGCCAACCACACTGAGGAAGGATTGCCATAACCTGTGGAGAAGTGAGAGTGCAGGGGGCAGTGAGGAATCAGTTGAGGGTCAGCACAATAGGGACACATGGGTCACCGGCAAACACAGGCAAGCAGAACCCAGGAGTAAAACCAGTGGCTAGACCACAGTTTGGGAATATTATCATAACCTCAAAGGGTTAAGATTTGCATGAGGAAAAAAAAGCTGTGCAGCAAACCAAGAAGGACTAAGCTCAATCAGCATTACCAGATGGAGCTGTAAGCCAGTGTGAAGTCCTAGCAGAATGGTGCAATGCCAGCCAAGGTTGAGGAGAGAGCAGCAAAAGCCACCACAGGGCAGCAGCAGAGCTGCAGTTAGGACATGTGTAACCTGCCACTTCCCAAAGCCATCAAGACATTTTAGTTCGTACAGGATCAAGTAAACTCAGCAGATACAGTTCTGACAACGCCTACCAAATGCCCAAGGGGAGGAGCATGTGTCCAGATGGTCATATCTTGCTTGCCACTTTTTCAGACAAGGGAGAAAAGGGCATCCAAGGCTGAAATTCTGTTAGGAATATAATGGCTGGTTCCTTTCAGCTGACACCTTGGTCAGAGGGCATGGAAAGGCTGAGAGAAGGGGGAATAGGGCAAGAAATAATTTCCCTGTAAATTTAAAATGCGGTTTGGCTTCATCTGCTTAGACTCCAAAGCCAGTGGACAATAATTTCACTCAGATAAAAAGTCAGAGACTTTTAATTTTCAGGGTGTCAAGCCAGCATGTTAAAATGCCAAAACTGTCAGCACCAGCAACAGTTAGTATTGCCTCCTTGGCACTTGTCATTACTTTGCACACACCTTTTTAGGACAGCCTTAAATGAGAGGCTTTGACCTTATTATTTTTTCCCATGTGTGGGTTGTGTTATGTTTTCACAGGTTCTAGACTGCTGGAAGAAGTATTGCTGAGAATGAAATCTCCCGGGGCCAGGATCTTCTGGGCGTCAGAGCCTCCTTTTGCCCAGCCATCTGTTGACCCTCAACTGCAACACTCTTCTGTGTCTGGCCTCTCTGAACCATTAGCAGAGGCAAAACCACTGGCTGCAGGCCCACAACAGGACAAGTACTACTGCTAAACAGTGCTTCTAGGAATTTTTATATTCTGACTTTTTCCTCCAGGAGAGACCAGGCTGCCGCTGGACCCCTCTGGCTCCAAAGACCATGGGAAATGAATGCCAGTACTTTTTCTGGTACTGCTGAAAAAGATGAAATTGCCAGATTTTTTCCTCCCTTTCTGTGTAAATATAGTATGGGGTATCCATTACACTGTGCTTAGGATCCCCCTGGATGATGAGGGGAGCAGAGACAGACATGAAAGCAAGGACTGCTTCATCCCCAGAGACAGAATGCTCCACCCACACCAGAGACTGATTCTGACAAGAAGGAAATGAATGCTGAGAAAAATGGCTTGAAACTCACATATTTGTTTCTTCTACATTTCACATCTATAGGATAAAGCTAATGCCAGGTCAGCATCTCATCTTCCACGTCACTGACAGTAAATAACAAGCCCCAAAGTAACAAGTGGCGTTTGCCGTAAGAAGCTTGGACTGGAAGAGCAGGAGAGCTACAAGGCAGGAGTGACACAAGGGCAGAAATACTGTAGGGTGCTCTGGGCTGGGAAGGCTGCAGGGCAGGAGGGGTGCAAGGTGAGAATGAGTGTGGGAATTCAAGTCCCAAGCAAGATGCAGTGAGGGAGCTAGGTAGGACAGGCTTCTGCAGAAACAGCTTGCACCGAGCCTGTTCTAGTTAATTGCCGTCAATCCTTCACTTCCTGACAACTGCAACTCACATTAATTTAAATAATAAGAAAGACTGAGACATGAAAAATAGAGCATGCTTCCCCAGCACAATCACTGTTGCTCTCCAGATGAAAGCAAGTGATTTGTTTCCACAAAAATACCCGCTATAGCAGTTATTACAGACCAGGGGCTGCATACGGGAGGCAGCAAGGAAACCACAAACAAGAGAATACACAAACATCTGCTGTTGTTATCCTTGCCTTTTATGACCAAAGCCCTTCACAGCTCAAAACTCCTCCTGAGATATTTACCTGGGAAGGTGTGGGGCAGGCTGGATCAACATTATAATTCAAGGCTATGAAAGGAGGCAAGGAGTAGTGCTACACCCCTTTTCCTAATTTAGTTTACACTGGAACTGGTCATGCCACAGCTCCCAGAGAGTTCAAATACTTGCCTTTTGATCAAAACATTTAAGCACAGCACAGGCACAAAGTGGGTTGAATAGGAACCACTGCTTTGCACAAGAGGTACTTATATGCAAGGGGTACTTAAAGGCCCCGGCAGCAGTTTCTGGCTCCTGCACTGCTGGCACTCTACTTTCATGATGCTACACGCAAGATCTTAGTACAGGAGGAGGACTGGTTTGAGAGACAAGGGCAGGGAGCACAGGATGAGGAACTCAAATCAGGTATGGTAGAATAAAAAAATGGAAACAGAGGAGATCTAGTTGGAAGACACCTCGAGCCCTGTAATGCACACACAAGAAATTAACAGTCAGATATTCCGACTGTTCCCTATGGGCAAACAGAACTTTGCATAAGATCCTTAAGTGCAGCCTTCTAGAGTGGAGCATCTACTCCCCAATCTGAAATTACAAGACTGCTTAACAGCCAAGTATTTTGTCAGTAAGTCACAAAATACATTTTAAAAAATACATTTCTTATTCCCACTCAACAGACCTATGATACAGTAAAAGCTATTTAATACCTCCAAGACACAGATGCAAACAGTATTGAAATTTCCTAAGAAAGCCCATAAGCTTCATTTAAGTGCTCTGCTTGTCCCAAGAAGGGCACCTTGGATACAAATGGAAAAAGTCACTGCAATCCCTTCCATATATCCTCATTAGTTGCTTCCTCCAGCCTATTTCCTTCCTCTCTATTGGCAAGTAGGACCCCCATCTGTTGGAGAAAATTAAGACTCACATCCAATAATACACAGGAGCCCCTGGCTCTCAGGGCAAAAAAAGAAAACATCAGGACTTCACTCCAAAGTCAAAGGAACTTTGCAGCCACTAAAGCCCTCCGCAGGTGCCTATCAATTAGCCTCGAGAGTTCTCATTTCCTTGTCCCCAGCTCCCAATTAACAGCACTTTGCAACAAATGCAAAGACGCTAATAAGCCCCAAGGCAGAGGTAGGGGGGATGCTGCCCATCATATGCCCCTTGAATGCTCTGAAGCAGCCACCTTGCTCACCACAATTAGGGGTCCTTTCCTGGGGCAATTAATTGGCAGCAAATTGGCCTCATTAGTCATTGTTTAGTTACAGCGTTTAGTTGGGAAGAGAGGACCTGAAGACGGGGCTGAGCTGCTAAACACAACTAAATGGTTTAATTTCCCTCTTATGTGTACAGCAGGCTAATCACAACTCTTTAGGGCTGTAACAAGAAACAGCTTGTTGAAGCTAAAGTCCGCAAAGGGAGCAAGCTGAGGACTGGAAAGTAAAATCCAGACACCCTATGGGATGCGGCATGCTAATGTTTCTGAAAGCATTTTGCAGAAGAAATGCGACATGAGACTCAAGATGTGTTTTTTACGGTCTGATTCACGCTGCAGTCTCAGCCAGAGGGAGATGAAGCTGTCACCAGGGCGAGAGGGCAGAGAGTGAAGTTGTTGAACTTCATTACAGAGAGTGGACTCTGAAACAGCCTTCTGACCTTCTGCTTTCCTAGGCTTGGTTTCACCCTCCCAATGCCTCGCGGCATTAACGCTTCTGTGAAGTAGAGGCAAATGCTGAAGGTTTGTTTTTGTTCTTTAATCCCCTGGGAACAAAAACCCACCCCAAATACACTATAGTGTTTTTACAAGGTGTAAAAAGTGCTTCTTTTTTTTGTCTGAAAGGGAGTGCCTTATCACGTGGCCCTTAGGGAAGAGTCTATCACAGCCAGAGCACAGAAACCACTTAAAGAGATCTGCAGTTCCCAAACCACAGTGTGCTCCCTCACCGCTCTGCAGCATCGTGGCTGATCTCCATCAAGCACCACTGCTGATGCCAAGAGAGGCCGGGCAGAAGGAGTCACAGGGACTGCTACCTTGGGCCTTGCATCTTGATGAGCTTCCCCGACTGCGCAGTTGAGCCTCACCCACTGAGACGCCAGGCAGGAAATTATTTAAAATCCAGATGGGGACTGCACATATTGCACTGACTGGGAGCAGAGAAGCAGACGGGATGCTGTAAATCAAAGCCTTGTGGAAAGCAATCCCCCTTTGCTGAGCTGGGTAGCATGTCAGAGCTCACCGCACCTGAGAGGAAGAGCTTACAAGCCAAAACATTTTGTCCAAAGGACAGCTGTGTCACATCCAATATATAGTTAAGTGTCTGGACTATTTTTCTGCATAACATTGCATGGGAAGCACTACCGGAACATTCTTTCTTAGCAGAGAGCAGCACAGAGTGCAAACCTGTTGGACTGTCCCATTCCTGAGCTGTTAGAAAAGTCAGCACAGAACTGAGCTCAATTGCTTACAGTCATTTCCACCGACTCTACTTTTTTAAAATTTCTCTCCATGAAATTTTCAGAAGAGAAATTATTTACCTTCATGACTGAGGGAGAAATAGATAGAAAAGAGTAGCTTAAGTCTCAAGCCAATCTTGTTTCTCAGTGCACTGAAGGTGCACTCAAGGTGACAATGTGGGACAAGATTAAAAGCAGTCTCACTTCTGCTCCTAGTCCAGTACCTCTACTTTAAACTTGGATGCCAGGCTTTCATTCTAAAGCAGCTACAGCTTCAAGCTTGAGCCCCAGTGTGGGAAAAACCCCTCTTTTAATTTTAGAAAGACGGCATAAACTCAGGGAACAAAGAAACAAAAAAGAATTTATTTGGCGCACCGGGTCCTTCCCCCACTGAGTTTTCGGGGAGAAAAGACCTGTTGGCTTTACATCTCATTCATTTTATAGTTTTACAAAATCCCACCCTTTTTCAGATAAGTTTAATATATTCATTTTTACCTAAAAAGGTTTCTTTTCTCTAAAAAGGGGCTTTTCTTTTATTCTGATTGGCTGCAAGGCATCCCCTGTCAAGGATGATGGATCTTCCTTTGTTCTTAGCCCAAAAAGAGAGAACCCCTTTTGTACAAAAATGGGCCCAAAAGATTTTAAGAACTCTTGCATTTCCTTTATCTGGCCGAAAAAGACCCTGACACTCAAGTCCAGTATTTTTGAACTTGGATATTTTACACCAGCCTTGGCCCAATGCTGATAGCATTCCACATACACTTGGCTTTTTGGTGTTCCCTCACCAAGCACAAGGTTACAGAACCCACATTCGCAGATCCTGATGCAGCCCAGGAGAGCAGGTTCTCAGTTATGTGGTCCCCTTATCACCAGATTTGCACATCTGGATATGAGGTTCTTTGCTACAAAACTTCTTTTTCTTTTATATTAACATGGCAAATTTATGACACTTATCTGCTGTTTGTATTTCTTGTAAAACTAACTCTCCTAAAGAAGCCTGCTGTGAAAACACAGCCTTCCTCACAGGACCTGTAAACAACAACAGAAATGCTTGCCATGATAATCCCCAGGGATTACCCTTGGAATGCCACCTAATCCCAAACACTTTAAGGACTATAGATGTACACAGCTTTTGGTCTTTGTTTCAAGTGTATTTATATATTCCCTTAAACTGTTCTTTTTAAATCTGGGAAGTATTTACTTACGGGACTGTAACAATACAAAATCTTTTCTTCTGCATATATAATCAGCCATTCTGGAAGAGAAATTCTGTGAGAAAAGTTGTCCTTAGTGTGCAGGTCTTCCAAAGACATCTCTGAGAATTTTTTAAGAAGAACTTTTCCACAGAAGCATTAAGCATGTTGGATGTATATGGCATGCAGCTGAGTCCTAATATGCAGCCTTTCTAGGGCTTGATTCAGAGCCCAGGGAGCTCCTCCTCTGATGTTAATGGCCTTTCGACAAATTCTTATAGAGCCAGAATGGGTATGGCTTCAAGGAAATGCTGCAGCCATAACAGGGATGCTTTATAAGCCAGTTGAGAGAAAAAAAGTAAGATTATGGGTTTTTAACTGAGTCCCAGCTGTCCTTGGCTTCTGCCTGTTAACTCTTTCTTTGGGAAGTAGACTAGGGAGCACAGGCCATGTATGAGAAAAAAGAAGAGAGAAAAGCCTATGCAATTCCAGGTACAGGTTCAGAGAAGGTTTAGGAAGATGACTGAGATTTTCCTGATTAGGCAAGCAGGGAAGTTAATGTCAGCTAACACCCCACTCTGGATGAAGATGAGGTTGTCCATCATAGCTTTACATACTGGAGAAACAGAGCCAAAATGTTTGGTTTTTTGTTTGTTTGTTTTCAGATCTTATGCTGGTGCTTATGTTCAGCTCATTAGGGACAGACAGTACAACCAACAGAACAGCCTTCATGAGCCACCTGACAGACATCCACATACAGGCTGAAAAGAAAAAGCATCTCTCTCCAAATGCTGTTCTCAGATTCCTTTGGCTGCCCATGGTTTATCCCACAGCATCTTTGATAAACCATAGGGTGGCAAACTCTCCTAAGTGTCTTATGCATACCACATACCCAAGGATCTGGCTCAGTTTCAACTGAGACAGCTTCTTAGTGACAAGCCTCTCACTCAAATAAAATGCATGTGGTACATGTAAAATATCTTTTATTAGCAGGCTTTCCTTCCTTACACATTGAAACGAGCAAAATGGAATGGGAGAGCTTGCTGTAACCACCTTTCAGGATTGCTTTCAGGCTTCTGGGGGAGCAGAAAGGTAGCATAGCACTTTGGAAATACTGAGTTTGCTTCCAGTCAAAAGTATAAAGAACAAGGATAATAGGACCTTTACATAAAATCATAAAATGTCTTGGGTTGGAAGGGATCTTAAATCATTTAGTTCTAACTCCCCTCCTGTGGGCAGGGACACATTTCACTAGACCAGGTTGCTCAGAGCTCCATCCAACCTGGCCTTGAACACTTCCAGGGATGGGGCAGCCACAACTTCTCTGAGCAACTTGTTCCAGTGCCTCACCCCCCTCACAGTGAAGAATTTCCTTCTAATATCTAATCTACACCTACCCTCTTTCAGTTTGAAGCCATTCCTCCTTGTCCTGTCACTACATACTCCTGTAAATAGTCTCTCTCCATCTTTCTTGGAGGATCCCTTCAGGTACTGGAAGGTCAAAATTAGGTCACCTTGAAGCCTTCTCTTCTCCAGGCTGAACAAACCCAATTCTCTTAGCCTTTCCTCATAGGAGAGGTGCTCCATCCCTTTAATCACCTTGGTGGCCCTCTTCTGGAGTCGCTCCAACAGGTCTCTGTCCTGTCTGTGCTGAGGACCCCAGAGCTGGATGCACCACTCCAGGTGGGGTCTCACCAGAGTGGAGGGGCAGAATCACCTCTTTCCATCTGCTGACCACACTGCTCTTGAAGCAGCCCCAGACACGTTTGGCTTTCTGGGCTGCGAGCACACATTGCTGGGTTGTGTCCAGCCTCTCACCTACTAGCACCCTACACTCCTTCTCGGCAGGACTGCTCTCGATCTGTTCCTCCCCAGCCTCTATTGATACTGAGGTTGCCCCGACCCCGACTCAAGGTGCAGCACCTTGCACTTGGTCTTGTTAAATCACAGGAGATTCCCATAGGCTCACTTCTCAAGCTTGTCTGGTTCCCTCTGGATGGCATCCCATCCTTCATGCTTTAGATAAAATTTATTCTTCTGTTAAGTGCACGGATTTGGAGAAGACAGTAAAGTACTGTACACTGTCCTTCATCTGTAAATTTCCAACTTATGGCCCAGGACAGATATCTGTTAAGAATACACGAATTTTGAGTGTGAAAAAGACTGAAAGTGCAGCTTCACATTTTTTTTCGCTTGGCTGCTCAGCACATTCCTGCTTTGTCACTATTGCTGGATCTACAGATGTTGGCCTTCCCCACCACACACTATTATGAAATGCTAGCTGTGAGACCTCCACTTGTTAGCTTGGTGATAGCTGCAGCAGCCTACTTTCTAAACGCCAGGGTGTTATCATTATCTCAGAAGGGAAAGCCAAAGAGTTCAAGGCAAAGAATGCCTCTCGTTGGAAATTCTCATCTACACAAGTCTGATCAAGCAGAAAAGAGAAAAAACCAAATAAAATACTCCTGAAGTAAAGGTATCTTTGAAAAAAGTAAGCAGCAGGCTAAAGGTGAGATGTGATTGTGGTGATTTCCTTCCCACAAACCAACGGAAAGCCAAGGTTTCCTGAGGAAGAGAATTTCTGCTGTCGGAGAGAGTTCCCTGCCAAAAGTGAGTGCTCCGTTTTGGTTCAGCCACGTGCAAAAGCACCTTGATGTCTTGGAAGTTTCCCACTGTTTCCCTTTCCAAGCTTTGCTCTGTGGTAAAGATGCGCTGTATACATGCAGACAACCTCAAATGGGGAAAAGGATGAATTCCAAGAGCTTTGCTCTGTAAACACATTACATTGAATTGATGCCGTTTCAATTAAAGGAGAATCTCTCCCAGACTGCCAGGCATGAGGCTTATTCCATGTGGCCTGCAGCTTTACCAAGACACACAAAAACAGTCTTCTTCCCCCAGGGGGGTTCAAGTCTGTCCTCTTCAAAACTGACATTTTTTTTCTGATTTCCTAGTGTTAGCAAACTGAGGGAGAGTCACAGAATCAGAGAATGGGTCACATTGAAACAGACCACAGTGGGTCACCTGGTCCAACCTCCCTGCTCAAGTATCGTCCTAGAGTAGACTACATGGGATTGCATCCAGATAGTTCTTGAATAGCTCTAGTGAGGGAGAGTCCACAACCTTTCTGGCCAGTCTGTTCCAGTGCAGGGTCAACTGCACAATAAAGAAGTTCTTCCTTATACTCAGATGGAACTTCCTGTGTATCAGCTTCTGCCCGTTGCCTCTTGTCCTATTGCTTGGCACCACCAAGTAGAGCCTGGCTCCATCCTCTTGGTATCCTCCCTTCATATACTTGTATACATTGATGAGGTCTCCTCTCAGTTGTCTCTTCTTGAGACTGAACAGGCCCAGCTCCCTCAGCTGTTCCTCCTAAGAGAGATGCTACAGTCTCTTTAATCATCTTTGTTGCCCTTCGCTGGGCCTGGTACAGGAGCTCCATGTCTCTCTTGTCCTGAGAAGCCCAGAACCGGACACAGCACTCCTGTCCTCACTAGGGCTGAGTAGAGGGGCAGGATCACCTCCCTTGACCTGCTGGCAATGCTCTTCCTAATGCACATTAAATTCTAGGATTGAAGAGAAATGCAGGATCAAGAGCCTCAGGTACTCAATTTCCACCAGAGCTGAGCTGGATTACCCACCCAAATTATTCTGAGAGGCTGGGAGGAGGCAGACTGTCAGATGCCCAGGGTTAGCTATAAATGCAGGTGCCTACAAGAAAGAAGCAGCAAAATTTTGTAAGTTTTAGAATCACAAGTAACAAACCAAGAACACAGTAGACATTGTCCATTCAGGACAATGAGGTTACATCCAGAAAGGTTTCCAGCACCTTTATGTTGAGTGGGACAACAGCTTTACAGATAACTTTCATCTAAGGTTCTGCAAGCAAATGCTCACCACCCCAGAAATCCAATGCTACTAGCTGGAGATTAGGAATGAGATACCTCCTCTGATTGTCAACAAAGAACACTAACAAAAAACTGCAAATACTTCCACCACAATAGGGAATCAAAAACTAAGTCTGATGGAAAACGTAAGCCATGTCTCTCTGCTGTAGCAGCACATCCACATCTGTGCACTTGGAATAGCACAGCTAGCAGGGTAAACAACATTACCAAAACCTGAAGGAATCACTCAGGTACTTCATGTTAAAGCAGCTGTTCTGCTACACACTTGTGCTCCACCTTTCTAAGGCTCAGTTCCCACTGTCACTCTTACGGAACTACTGTGTGCAAGATACGTGGCATCCCCCTGAGACTGACACCTGACTGGTGTCACAAGAGGTACGGTGCCTTACCATCAACAGCTCCAACAGGCAAGTAGGAGAAGTAAGGGAAGAATATCTGCAAAGCCTCAGACTGTTCCTTATGAGGTATTAACTGCTGCAAAGTTCCTTGGCACAGCAAAAAGGGCAAATCCAAGGCAGACCTATTCATGGGCACAGGAAACAGGCCTGATCCTTTACTGGTGGTATAAACTAAAGAGAATTATACTCTTTTGCATGAAAGGGAATGCAGAGAAGGAGAGAATCAGTCTTGTGATTCATAAACCCAGAGTAAAAAGCTGGACTCACAAAATATTGTGCAAACTGAAGAGGAATAGAAATGTAATCAATACAGTTAGGGATACTGATGAATGATAAGGATACATTCATACACTTTCCGTTCTGATGGTCATGATATACCGGAGTCTGCAAAAAATGATTTTGTTAAAGTACAAAGAGTGATAAAAAATACAAAGAAACTTTGCATCGGAACACAATGATGAAAACTCTGCCAAAGCCTGAGGAAAAGCAGAGATATAGCTGAGATGGCATCACACTATGGATCAACCTGCCACTGGATTGGGCTCAGACACTTGTGACAAATAGGCACAAGGGATGCAGCGCAAATACAGTGTGACACTATATCCTGGGCACACGCTTGATGTATGGAGGATTAAATGCCACACACACACTGTCCTGGGTAGATTGTATCTAGTGCTGACAGATACCTGAGGGATCTGTCTCTTTCTTTATACACTTTGGCAATTGCCATGCCAACAAAGGATTATGGGACTGGGGGGGTGAGAAGGAGAGATCATTTGCCACTCTGTTTAATAGAGACTTTATCCTCTAGGGGGATTTTGTCAAGATGTTGGATTTCTTCTTAAATGATATTTCTACCTGCCTGTACACATTTGGGGTTGATAGGCTTTACTCCTTTCCTCTGTCCCTCTAACACAACACCTCGTTCTTCTGGAGTCCCAAACCAACCTTTGAGCCAATGTGGCCTCTCTAAGCCGGTTTGAAAACTGCTGCCCTCAACCCTTGCCTCCATGCATGCTGCAAAGGCAAGAAAACAACCAACATGCTGCAAACACCAATTCCTTTCCCTCTCTGGTGAGCCCTCTGATTGATGGCTCCGTTCCTCAAGAGAGACAGATTGTCTGGAGTGTGAGATAGCTAACTATCACCTGGGGAGGCTATTAGAGGGAGAAGGAGGGAGAGAGGGAGAGACAAACAGACAGACTGAAAGACAAAGACAGACAGACAGAAAGAAAGAAGAGCTGAGTAGGAAGAAAGAGGAAAAGAGCGACAGCAGAGTGCAAATGAAAAAAAGACAGTAGCACTTGATGAATTAAGTTGTCAACTTTGGCATCACCTGTGTACCTTGTCATGCCAATAAATTCATTGAAGCTGAAGCTGCACTGCGAGTCAAGAGTGAGAGAGTGCTGATGGAAGGAAGAAATAACAGCCCATTTAAAGACTCAGAGCAATTTATTAGTTACCTCAGGTAGAAAGTAGTGACAATGGGGAAGGAGAGGTGCTTCCCCATCATGCTGGGCAGGGAAGCTCATGTTGGATTCAGGCTGTCCACCCAGTCACACTGCAGAAAGCAAAGAGATAGACAGAGGCCTGGTTCAAGAAAGAGAAAAACGGGGGAGAGACTCACTGGGGTTCAAGGGAAACAGGGTAGACACATGCCTTTGCATAGTACTACATGCCTTGGGACATCCCTTGAGGAATTGAGGGAAGATATTGAGATCAAGCAGCCAGATACCCCTGTTGTGAGGGGAGACAAAGGGTGTAGAGCACAGCCAGCATTGCAGCACTGAGGGAACGTGAAGAAAAGTACAAATGGAAAGCACAGCTCTGGCATAGAGGGGTGATGTGCTGGAAAGCTAGGAGGGAGACAAAATCCTCTGCTGACTGAGTTGGAAGCATGGCACTGAGATGCAAGCAGCTTTGAGTGACGGCACCAGGGAGGCACTGCTCCAAGGTGCTTTCCTGCACAGCTAAGGAGATTGTCACTAACTTTTTAAAGGATCCTGCGTGTCTGAGGAGTTCACAAGCTCCTGCCATCCCCCAGAACTCCAGTGAAGTCTGTTGGAATGGGAAAACCAATGGTATGATGCACTCACCCAATATACTTTTTCTCCCCCTACTATTACAACTTCCCAAACTGAACAGTATCTGTCCCAATTGTTTGAGAAATGTGTCTGCCTCTTTGCTCCCTTCCCTTCTTTCCTCAAACTCATCTTTTCCCACACAGGAGCTTCTGCAACCCCTGTGCTCCCAGAAGATGGTCAGCTCCCAACAAAAATTCTCGTATCTGCCACAGGGACTAAGAGTCACAGAAGCTGATTTCCAAAGCAACCTCAGACCCCCTGTGACCTCATTTGTAGCCATCCAAAGATGTTTACATTTATGTGACAAGACATGTTCACTGACCCTTCCCTGCAATGAGCTGATCTCAACCAACTGCCAGGCTTTGCACCAAGAAAGAGAAGGACACCACCTGCTCCGACATTCATTCCTCTCATGGCCTCTGCTGCTGCATGCTCCACTGATGCCCCGAGCTTGGACAGAGGGGTGGGAAGGAAGGACAAAGGAAAAAACCTAGATTCCTCCTTCAAACAGAAGCATTGTTGGTATTTCCTTTGATCAGGGAGAAATTCTGACTCAGCTACACAAGTGGAGAAGCCAGTCTTTTCGGCTTGAGTGAAACACTGAAGATTTACAACTGTTCAGGGTATTTGGAGAGTTTGGGTAGAAGTATGTATACACATGATAACATCTGACAAGTCCATGCAGAGAAATAATATATATGGCATAAAACTATCTTATGTGGGTGTCTGTGTATGTGCATACATACAAGACATAAACATACTTAGAATGTGTACATATGTATAGATAGATACATACTGATACATGCACATATTGCCATTTGTTCCTGAAACTCCCAGCCTCTTGGAGAGCTCTCCTTTGGCTGGTGTTTTGTCAGCTGCCAGGCAGCCATGACACAGCTGTCCTGACTGCAGTCCCCTGAGCTGTGTGGTGCAGCTCTGCTGGCTACCTTCAATTCAATATCAAATGAGAACAGGGATCTCGCTGAGCCAAGCTCCATTCTGATCTGACTTGTGCCCAAATCAGATCAGCTGTAGTGCCCTCGGGCTGTGGCGCTGTATTAAATTTGAGGGCAGCTTTAATCTGCTTCACCGTTTGCACAGTGGAAGCTGTGCTTGGCCTACTGGGAAATTACAAGTATGTCCCTCATTCAAGTAAAGTGGACATTTCTCTTCCAGGAATTGTGATCTTTGTGTTCGTGTAACTTAGTTTAAATGATCTAAACTGGTGGCTTCCAATCCCTCTTGTTCTGAGGGCACCTTGCAACTTCCAGGGGAAGGTACATGCACCGGATAGTGAATATAACTGTTAACAATAGGTTTGGTTTTCCTGAAGTCTGTGTACTTCCTGAGAGTCACAGACTGTGGCAATCTGATGGATTTTCACTTACTAAGGGGAAGAAAGGAAAACGTCTCATGATTCATAGTCTTCTTCTGTTAGGGGTATTGAGTTGATTATTGACGCTTTAGCAACAGGAGCAGAAACACGAAGCTGCAGACATGGGGACCTTTTGCCACATGGGGACCTTTTGATGTGTAGAGGTTTGCAGTACTTTTAAGTGTCCCTGTTCCTTGCAAGGTTACCAGACACATCCTGCCCCACCACAAGAAGTCACTTCTAACCACACGCATACCCGTTATGGGCATCCTTGCTCGTGAAGGCACCCCACTGACCCTCTGTAGTGTCTCGCTGTCCCTCCCACAACAGAAGGCCATTGAGATGCACATGTAAATCCCTGAATGCCAGGCTCTCAGAGTAGGACAGCACTTACACCACCAGTGGTGTCCTGGCACCTGGGCATTGGCCCTGGTGGCAGTGATCACATCTGTAAGTGGGCTGTGTTGCTTGCTAGCTAAGCAGGGCTTTGGGTAGCGCCAAGTCAGGAAGCAAGCAGGAAAAAATCCTTCAGACAGCCTCTCCATCCAGCTGAGGAGGTACATGTGTATGGAAGGTACACCTGCTAAATGATTTCCACTCCAACCCACGAGGCAGAGAAAGCACTGACATCAGGGCCACGCCCAAAGAGTCTCTTTCTTAGGGAATGCGGGTTCCTCTGCCACACCTTAACAGTTCATGAGGAGGGCTGGTGTCATGATCCCAGTGTCACAGGAAAGGAACACCAAGCACATCGAAGTCAATGTGACTTGCCCAAGGGAACAGATGGGACCATAGCTGAGGGAGGTGGCTGTGAGGTTCAGCAGTGTGACACCGGGTTGGTGGTAAGGAAGGCTAGCTTCTTACTCTGCCATTGTGTGGTTCTGAGCCAGTTGTTCCAACTCTCTTTACCCTCCTTTTTCCTCCCTCTCCCACCCCTTCTGTTTTCCAGTTCTTTTGACCAAGAATTGACAAGCTCTGTGTGTGTGCATACATACCAGTAGCCTGGGCCTTACTTGAGCCTTTTGGTTACTATAACAATACAAATGGAAGAACCTAGAATTTCAGACTTGCCACCCACCCAGCAGTTTGACCAGGGTTGTGCTTTTGCAAAGACCAGGCCTGTATTCTAGGCCTATTTTTAGAAAATCTAATTTGTAGACATGAGACCTTGCAGAGGAAACAGTATTAGCCTGAAAAATTCCCTTCCTCAAAAAGCCTTTTAAAACCAACCATGACCAACTTGCTATCCTGAACTGCTGAGGAGCCCAGGACACCTCAAAGGTGGCCTGCCTTTATCTGTGTTCAGCCAAGAAACAGATAAAAGTATTGTAAGGCGGTGATGGGATCATGCTAGAGGCTACAGACAGGAAGAATGACTGAATTTCATTTGAAAAGGTTGTTCAATAGGGGACATTCATTATGACATCTAAATTACTAAATGCCAAGTGTTTGTTAAAATACGATGTGGTCTGGAGGGAGGCAAACAAATAAAAAGGGCTTGGAGAAGCAGTGAGTAATGGTGACCCAATTCATTTAACTATCGATAAAACACAGGTGAGGAAACATTCGGGAGAAAAAAAATCTCTGCAAATCATCAGCTAATGGATTAAATGCATCTGAGTGTGAGATGGAAATTAACTGATCAATTCACTCAACAGCTGCTAATTATATGTGACAAGGCTTGCAGAACTCCAGAAGTCTATGGAGCTCAGAGGAAAACAGTGCTGGTAGAAAAATTTGAAGGCTGCCTCTTGCCACTGTGGGGTACAACATTTGCCCCAGTGAGAGAATGTCACTGTCACTGAATAAAATTTAACTGTGCAAATGTTTGAAGTCTGTATTTCAAAAGCACGGAAAGAGGGGTTCTCACTGCTTTATAACAATTTGCAACATTAGGTATAAATATATGGTATCAAAATTAACATGCCAATCTAAACAAAATTAAATGTAATGCTACAATCAAAATGAAACCTTTTTGCCTCATTGCAGTTAAACATTTTGACGTTAGTGAAATGAAACTAGAAAGTTAAAATGATTTGTTGTGACACTCATCTGTCCAAAAAAAATTGTTGCATCACCATGCTCCTGCAAAATGCTTTGATGCCAACAGAACTGATCTTCCAACAGGAACTTCTCTCACATTTTATGATCACTATTTTCACAATTTCTTTCTGAATTTTCCTGACCAGTTCTATTTTGGCTTGCACCATTTAGGAAATGATCATAGGGATATTGACTACCTCTTCTCTCCCTTTAGGTTTACTCTTCTCCTTGGGACTCCTCTAAAGTCATGCCCTTGGAGAGTCAGCAGATTGTAGGATATATAGAAAATAAATAAATGGTAATGATGAAATAACTGATCACCAGGGAAAAATTAGTACCAAAATGAGATTTTTTCCTGAAGGAGATCAGAATGGGAACCTCACTGGTGCAATTCTCACCCTGCAGTGTAGCACTGACATTGGAATCCACTTCTGGAGCAAGAATAAGTGCTAAGCACATATATCAGCAATTAAATTAATTCAAAGAGGAAAAACAGTGTGGCTTATAAAACAGATGAAACTTCCAAATCAGCTGTCTCAGGCCTGACATTATGACACAAGCAATGTCAGTTCTGGAGATGATGAGATCCGAGCCAAGGCACATTTCCAGATTCATCACGCTAACAGTATTTATTATCTATTCTCAAACCCCAACTCTGTAACTTGTGAGGGTCCACTATGTTCTATGCATGGCCTATGATACTATTTTTAGGCTGGTTTTAAAATTCATGGTTGAAAGGAATTCAGAGGATGCAATGTTTAATACAGTACCTTATGAACTCCCACTAGCAAATTTAATTCAATCTGTCTTGGGTTAGGAGCACTGTCACGGATTGGCAATTGCCTGAAGAACCATAAACAAGGGATAATGACAAGGGGCATGTAAGAGCAAAGTTGTAAGCAGGTGTAAGTGAGGTGCTGTACGAATCCATGTGATGTCTGTTTTCATTTAACATCTTCATTAATGAGGCTTAAGAATAGCTTATTAATGAAAGTGGTGGATGATGCTCAACTGGGAGGAGCTGCAAACATCCGTCAGGGCAGATAAACATAAAGGGGTACACAGGGATTAGTCATAGGGGCAGAAAGAAAATAATGGAACATGTTGATTATTTCTACCGAAGAAGAAAAATCAGCTCGTGGTAAGGGAAGATCATGGGGGTTGAAGAGACCCCCACATCTTTTCAGACAGAATGGGTGTGCAACTTTGGGTGAGATTTCTCAAAGCACTGAAGAATGTAAAACTGTGGGTTGTCTGAACTCAAGACAAGAATAAATGGTAAAGCATCCAGGCACCCTATTAACTAGATGGAAATGTCATCTAAAGCCCAATCTAGATTACATCTGTACTGGGGATGGCACATCAGCCCATATCTATTTTCACAGATGGTTAAAATACATAAATTAAATAATGCTTCAAGGATAATGTTTCCCTCATTTGAGGCACAATTAACCACAGTGAAGAAGGGGGAAGGAGAACACTGAAATTCCTGGATTCAGTATGCTTAACAGTAATGCTGAAGAAGTATCCCTAGGACCAAGACAAATGACATAGTAGAGGAGTAAAGTTTTAGACAAAAGATACCATGTGGTGGAAGAATGGTCCTTCTTAGCATTGCTAACAATACATATTCAATGCCACAAGTCATTCTGCTGCAGCACCCTAAAGATTTGGAAAACAGCAGGAGAGGCATTCCTTAGCTTGCTAAATCTGAATGTAAAAGAGGATGATACAGTAGCTCCTGCAAAACATCTCACTGCAACATGAAAACCTGACTAAATCAAGGCTCATTTCACAGTATTCCACAACATGGCTAACCCTTCATCTGAGACTGATCTATACCACTTGCTGTTAGCCAGAGAAGAGCTTGATATTTTAATCCCCAAGTAACCCATTGCTGGAGTGTCCCCCTTGCACTCCTGAAAACTTGGCCAGAATTTGCTCTCCTTGCTGTAAATGCAGAAGGTCACAGGACTGTGTTTTAAAGTGTTAACTGTTTCATAGCCATGAATCCTTGCAATTTTGCATTCCAATTCCAATACTTGAAAGACTAACTTATCCCTTATAGCAGATGCATTCCCTTATATTTAGTATTTGTATTTTAAAAAAAAATTAAGGGAAAACAAAGCAGAATAAGCAATCCAAATGGAACAACTTATCAGGAATGAAAAGTAATAAGTAATTTCGCCTGTCCCTTCTTTACATCACCTGTGGTCCACCTGTGCCTACTCCAACTCCTTAATTTAAGGTCTTTAAAACTTAACTGGGCAAAAAGAAGCTGAAAATGTATGTACGCTAAAAAATGTATGCTTATGTATGCTAAAAAATTCTGAATGAACGGGGTGTCAAGGGACAGAGAAGACAAGGAAGTTATCAAAAATAGAATATTCTACTGATTACAGCAGTTCAGAACCAGGCCCCGCCACTCATTTGCCCTTATTCTGGGCAAGCTTCCATGTGCCTCAGCTCACCGGGAGTTGCAATCTTTTTTTGTACCACTCTGTTTTTATCAGGTCCATTTTAACTGTAGACTCTGTAGGGCAGAGACTATCTCTCAGGCTTTGTTCACAACCTTACCTTAGAGCCTGTGGACAGTACACTAGTTTTAATTGGAATAAGCAAAATGAAATTATGTGGTTTAGTCTTTACCATAAAAATGCCAAATGTTAAGTTAAAAAGAAATCTGTTTTTTAGATATCTAAGAGCTAAATAAGCAATCTAAAGTATTAGTTCACTTGCAGAAGTGTGGCTTTAATTCTGTATGGTGTTCTTTGCAAAATGGCAAAATTAAATATTAAATCCTCACTAAAAAAAATTGCAACTGAGCTTCAATAAAACATGGCAACTCAGCCTGAAATATATTTTTTCCCCTCAGAAAATTATGTTCAGGATGCTTAAAATAACATTATTTGAGCTAGGTTTGAATAGTTCCCTTTTTAAAGTCGATGAGATGAAGAAAGGAGAAGCAATGGAGCCCAGAGAATTTAAGGGACTTGCTAAAAACCACAAAGGACGTAAGTGCTTTTGTCAGGAGGCCTCATATTTTCAATTTTGGGCTTAGATCCCAGGGTCACAGAGTCTGAGAAGAAGTACTTTTAGCACATGAAAAGTGTGATGATATGAACTGAGAGTTTTAACACACAGACACAGAGAATATCCAATAACAAATTCAGAACCTAACCCCAGAGGCCAGGTTTCAGGCACACAGGCACTCCACAGGGCACCCAGCTGCAGTAAGTGGACCACTAGTTTTGGTAGCTGAGATTTTCTTCTCCTTCTCAAGCTAGATTTCCAATTTAGCAGAACAGCTCTCCTTGTCCTGACAGGCAAATGTATATTGTCCCCTTTTCTGTCCACAGACAGCAGAGGGTAGGAGGAAGTGAGAGCGGTTCAGATGACTTCCTGGACAAAGGAGGTTTGTAGCTGCAGCCTGATGAACATCGGAGATAAGAGCAGTAACAGCAAATTGGCCCCAGAGGGAATGGCAGCAGCAATCTTTTCACCTAAAGGCAAGCCAGCAATTACGCTTGCAGTGCCCAGCGTCTGTCTGTTCTCACCACTGCCCTCCCATCTCTGCCCCCACAGCCCCCCACTCACAGGCCAGGTGTGCTCAAGGCTACTGCTGCATTATTCGCAGCTTGAAAAAAATTCCAGTTCTTTCTTTCTCCTGCTCAGGTATCTGAAGCCAGAGCTCTGAGCCTTATCACACTGGATAACAAAATGGAGAATAAGGTTTGGGTAGAAAGGCAGGAAAAATCACGCACTCCTATGTGCATGTTCTTGTTCCACCTAGGTAGGCATAGACCACGGGGGAAGGCTGTCTCAGCCCTCAGTATCTCAGGGAATGCTCTCATGTCTCTCCGGACCGGGACCAGAGCCTTTGGAGATCTCAGTCTAGAGGACAGTGCCTTCCACCAACATTAGAACTGCTCCAGAAGCATGTCAGACCAACTGTGCATGAGCTTGCAGAGGACTAGAAGCACTGCACTGCTCTCTAGAACAAATGGGAGCATGGGGGGTCTCTCCTGCATAAGGAGTACAGTACATCAGCCATGGGGAACTGGGAAGAAGGAAGCGCAGATTCCCTGTCCACAACTGACTTCCAGAAGAGCAATTGGCATTCCTGACATCCCAAGGAGCAGTGCAACTACCCAAGATTTCTGACAGCATAAATACAGCAGCAGTAGCTGGGGAGCACTTTCCCTCAAGGCAGCAGGACTGCAGAGTTTGTTGACAGAGGGCTCTGTCTCAGCCTTCAGCATCTGCTCCAAGGCTGGCTGAATGCCTGTAGCATCTTCTGGCACACAACAAGTTAATAAGGAGATTCTCAAAATTCTCTGCATGCATGTGAACCTCCTCTCTGAGCTCCTTCCTTTGTCCCAGCTCCCTTCCCTATTTTCCTGAGTCAGCATGCTCATAGCACTCAGCTACAGGAAAAAGGCTTAATAGGATAGCTGGACAAAATTAAAGGGGCGTTATTAATTTGACAGGTGCTGCTGCCTGGTGTCATGTCCCAAGTTCGTCCTATAGCTGTGCTGATTATTTTCTCTCCTTGGATCAGGGACGTTTCATTTATTAGCAGTGAACTTCCCCCTCACTGCCTGCAGCCACTGCTGCTCTGATCTCCCCAATTCACTTTGCAATTAAATTTTGTCCTCTTGTGAAACGACTGTGCAGGAAAGGTCTTGTGTTTTGTTTTCTTTCTCTCCCCGTTGACCAAGTTCTACTTGGCCAAAACAGCCTCTGGAAATCCTAGCAGAATCCCAAACAGAGTAAAGCTGGCTGGAAACAGTATTATACAAAAAACAGTCTAGAAGCTGTAGCTTTATGTACCTGAAATACTCATCTCAACTGGGAAGAGGGAACGGGGGCACAGGAGGCCACCAAGTCTTAGCTGTAGAGGTATAAATCTGACAGAACCATGGAATTGCTGGAGATTTACATGAAGGTGGCTTGGAAGGAGACACAAGGGGTTTTGTGTTGGGAAAGCCTGAGACGAGGAGCATCAAAATCATCACATCTTTCCCTTTACAAACACTGGATATCAAACCAGCTGATGGGCAGGAAGACTAGAGAACACAATTGCTCCCATTTAAGTGATTTACTTTATTGTCACTGCTGCTAACTCTTCTTTTTTTTTGGTGTGTGGGGTTTTTTTCATTGTTGTTTTCTTTTTTTTTTTGTCCTCCCCCCCCCCCCCCCCCCCCCCCCCCCCGGAATCACATTAACAGCTATAAAACTGCAAATATACATGAAGTCTGCTCAGGATCTGTTTTTGCTTCATAAAGCTCCAGAAGTCACATGGCATTTTGGTTTTTTGTTTGTTTCTTCTCATCCCACTCCTCCTCTACATACAATTCCCTAGAAACCTTCATGTAAGTAATAAATGATCCCTTTGCCGTTTCCCCTTATGAAGCCAAACCTTCATGCTTCCCTTCTCTTTTGCTTGTTCCCCCCAGAAATAAATACCATCTTTCCCTGTTCATGCCAACCCTTTCATTCATTCCTAGGACTACCTGCTAGCACATATCAGCCTGATATTCCTGGTTTCCTGAGACTGGACAACCCCTCATAAGCTCTGGCTGTCTCAAAATCTTTAATTAAATGCAAACACTTTTCTCTAGGCTTCTTTGGCATTCCCTAAGTCCCTGTTCCCTTTCCTACCACTGAATGTCAAAGGCTGAAGACAATAGAAGTGATATTACTCTTTCCTAGGAATGAACACTTTTTTCCAGGACTAAGCTGGCCAGCACTCATGCCAATTATACCAGCTTTTTATGACTTCATTACTGCTAGAGCCACTACAAACAAAGCATTGAAAGGCTGGACCAGCTTTTTTAACTGCACAGAGGTACTGATCATTGTGCTTTTATGTACTTGAGATGTTCTTTCTGATCCTCCACTTCCCCAAGCCAGGGATAGCTCCCCAGGCCAGGCAGAACAGAATGAGGAAAAACCTGGGTAATGCAGCTGGCATAAGTTGCCTCTCTCTGGAGATCCCCATGTGAGAACCACAAAGCACTTTGGGCTGTTTTAAGCATGACAGCTGGCCAAGCAGCAAAGGTCAAGACAGAAAGGGAAAAAAGGAGGAGAGAGCTCAGCATGAAGGATTCACAGAGCATCACAGGATTTCTCTCCAGCGCAGTGATCTGGCCATTCCCAAAAGGCAGCGGGTCAAACTCTGCTCTTATCCAAAGCAGCATGAACAGAGTTAAGTTCCCTGACTGCTGTGTATCGCAATACCGAATAAGTGCCCGGGTGCTGCATTTGGAGACAAACCAAAGGAACAGCAGGGAAATGCTTTATGAAGTGGTGGACCATTGCTGATCCCTTAACAAGGGAATGTAAGAAAAAAATCCAGGGTGCCTGACACCAGCTGCCTGGGAGAAGATAAGGACGCCAGAGGTCTGAGATGTTTTTCAAACTCAGGGGATATTCCTAAGACACAAGAATATATGTCCTCCTGAGCTGGGAGGGCGTGAGGGAAGCAGCTGCCTTCTGGAAGCCAGAGGAAATTATGCTGCTTCTTCAAGTGACTGGGGCTGCTGTAGTTGAGTTTGGCCAACCATAATGAGGAAGAGCAGCCTGGTCTGTGATACGAGATGTTGGGACAGAAAGAAGTTCTGGATGAACTCTCACTGGCATGGGCAATTCCCAGTATTGCTGTGAAGTGCAGCTCTTTCTCCCTCTCTTCCTCTCCCTCTCCTCCTCTCCCTCTCCCAGCCACAGGGTGCTGATGGCTGCCTGCTATTCACCCCTCTGCTGTGGGTAGCCAGACAATGCCATAACTCTCAGCCTGATGGTAGCATAGTACTTGCCCACAGGAACTCATGACAGCATGTTAAGTCTTTTCCTATATAGCATATGATCCTGGGTACTTTCTCTATTACAAATCCATTGGAGGTTCAGTTTTGATGTGGGCAAGGGAATCGAGGTGGAGCATTTGGAAAGAGCCTGTTCTGACTGTTGGGCTAGGGTGATGAACAGTAAGATACAGGATCCAACATATATGAACTTACAACCAGAAAAGGAGGAGGATTTCAGCACTTTTGTGGATGGATGTGCGAGTGGGGAATGGCAAAATGTTGTAGAAGCTCTGAATAAAGAGACCATCTGAGAAAGGGATGAATGACATGGGTGCATCTTTTTGTTCTTGCAGCCTGTCTAACTAAGCTTCCAGCTTCCCTTCTCATCCCTGTCTTGAGTTCACCTCCAATTTTCGTCCCTCAGCCTTTAAAGCAAGAGAAGCACCAGGTTTCCCCCAACTTTGAAGCACAGCCCATAGGACAGGAAGAAACACCTTGCCTTGGTGCCAGAGGAGCACTCCACCAGCCCTGACACCAGGTCTAGGGGAAGCAACTGGGGCACTTGGCAGTTATGTGTCCTGCTGGTTCTGTTCTGTATCCCCTCCACCAATAATTTCGCTTGCCTTATTAACTATTCCCAACAGCTCCACTTTCTGCATGTGTGCTTGTTTGGGTAATTCTTGTTTCCTCCTATTTAGTGCATATGAAAAAAAGCATTAGCGACACTCTTGGTTTTAAATGAACCCTATTAATATTCAACTATGCAAGGAACTGTGGGATAATTTTGATAAATGTGACTGGGAAGCCTAGCTGACAGAACCAAGCACAACGCTAGCGTGTGTTCACAGCCCATTGCTGCACACACAGAAGGGGGCAAGAGGTGGGCGCAGCATGGGGCTGGGGTGAGCCAGGCAGGAGGGAGAGCAGAGGCAGGGGGTCTGTTCAACAGGACAGATACAGTGCTGTAGGACAGACTCTTTAAAAGATCAAGAGCAAAACAGTCTTACTGAGATGTGAATGGGGAGAGGAAAACAAAACAAGACACAGTTTGGAAAAGCAGACTGGAACAACTAGAGAAACACAGACACTTAACTGTGGAGGGAGGAGAAGGAAGCCAGGAAACTGTGCTAGCAAAATGGAGTTAAAGGTGACAGTAGGCAGGAAATCAGACACAAGCTTGCAGAGAAATGAAAAAGGTTTGAGTGAGACCAAATGCACCTAGGCCACAGTTCAGCAAAGCACACAAATTATTTGAAGGCTCTTCCTTTGGTCGATGTACTTGCCCACTTAAAGTAAATGCTTCTGTGGTTCACTGACTGGCAACCTCATGCAGTACCATCTTACAAGAAATGTATTGAAAATGAGAGGTAGGAGCAAACAAATTCCACTCGAGGGGTATCAGCAGCTGAGATGACGAATTACCTGTGCCAAAACTTTTGCTGTAGACTCTTAACGACTATTAGTTCTCAAAAAGGAAGGTGCAGCTAAAGGAAAGGTGGTTGAAACTAGAAATTAGTTCAGAAAGACTTTGTGAAGACATTAGGTATATGATTATTCTTGATGGTATGTGCTTTTAGACGTATCATCTCTGAAAGCGAATAGTTGGAGTCCACTGTTTATTTCTATAGGTGAGTGCAAGTCATGCATTTCCACTTCATGCATGAGGTAAATTCAGTTTGGAAAGAGAAACAGACTGCTGGGTATCCTCATAAATGCAGTTTAGCCTTCAGGAGAACACAGCAGCAGCTGGAATATCCCATAGCCTTTGGAGCAGTGCAAGAATATACACATTGGCAATGAGTCTTTCTTTTTTTTCCTTTTCCCAGATGTAATATTTTTCTCCCCCCCCCGTTTTTTGTTAATTCTGTGAAATTACAAATTTATGTCCAGAATACTTTGGTTTCATGGAAAGTAGACTTTCCTGGCCAGGTCTATGCATTGTGGCTAGATCTGGTCTTCAAAACTGTGGCCAGCACCCACGGTAGACCAATTCATCAATAGCTGCTAGGAAGATAGTCCAGACAGGACAGTGAATGCTGGGAAAGACCTGCATACCCCTAAACCAATCTCTATGAGCACCTCAGTATTTCACTTGCAAACAACATTGCTTATTTTGGGCCTGTGACTCGTCATTTCTTTGACAAGCAACATGAGAAACCTGTTTAATTAAAAATGAAGGCAAAACTTATATGAGCCGTCTGTAACAATCTGTCATGAGCTTTACTGCAAGGTCCTTGAAAAGACAGACTTCTATCACAGCACACAATAACAATCTGTGCCTCAGCAGCAGATCTTCTCTTGCTCAAGAAGTATGGGAACTACATGTCAGGATTCATGTCCTCTGTTCCCAGCCTCTCCAAGAACCTTTCCCATACCAGGTGAATCCCAGCTATGGTTTCAAGCACTTCTGAGCCAACATGCCTATCTGTGCCATAGCCTGTTTTGAGCTCTCTGCAAGATGCTGCTCCACAAGTGGTTGATCCTGTAAAACTAATTTGCTTTTCCTGCAAAGCAGGCAAACACATGAAAAACGCCAGGATCGTTTAGCTGCCTCTGACATGCCGGCTGTACCCATGCTGCGAGGTTCTGGAGAAGCGTGTACCTCTCCTTTCGGAGAGCAGCTGCTCTTCGCCTGCAGCTGGTGGAGCCAGCTCCATCTGGAGACCAGATCAGAACCCATTAAGCACAGAGGTAGCAGACTGCATGGAAGTGGAGCTTGCAAGGCAGGGAGGCAGGCAAAGGCTTGGCTGCAAAATTTCACCTCTTGTAAAGAAAGGAAAGGGAAAGGGGAATAAAAAACAACCCACGCAGTCTATTGAGCAATTGTTCCTGCATAGCCTCTCCAGTCTAATTGATTTGGACACCACAGCTAATTTTCACTCAGACATCTGTTAGCACACATTAGCGCATGTCATTAGACTGGGAAGCACAGATTAGATGGAGGGGCAGAACTCAAAGGCCCTAGTTTGGGATGCTGGAACAAGCAAAAGGAAGGACAAGAGGGAGAAGATGTTTGTGCAGGGCTGGAATAGTTGGAAGCAGTTTGGAGTAAAGGGGAAGGATTTGGCTAGCTCAGAACATTCCCACCAAAGGGTCACATATGTTTCACTCGCTTATCCCTGGCACAAGCACGCCCCTTTCATTTACAGGCATACCACAAAGGTCCTGGTCCTCACCAGCACAGAGGCAATAAAGCCAGTGCTCCCACGAGGAACTGTGAAGTGTATTCTTCCACATTTTTGCTTTTTGCAGGTCCTTTGGTTATGATTGGAGGTCTCAGAGACAAAAGAAAGGGACAAGAGAAAAAGAAAATTACCTTTCTCACCTCACTCCAGCACGGTGTCAGGGTGCTCTGGAAATGTTCTATATTTAAAGTTTTACAAGTATGATGAGTCCTTCCACTGGAGAATCAGAAATATATATCAAAGGTACTGGCTTAGAAGAATGGGACAGAAAGGAGATAGCAGGACATCAGCAAACCCAATAACCTTTACAACATTCCTCAGGGCTGTTTTGCAGCCTATGAGTGGCTGTCCATTTTTACCACCTGTAACACTAACAGGTCAGGGAGATGATAATTTCAGCCCAGCTACAACTGGGTGCACACCAAACCCACCACTTGATACAGCCTACCTTGTCCACCAGTGAGAAAACATCCTCCTACCCAGCTATTTTTTTTATTTTCAGGAACAATGTAAACCCTCTGCTTACTGTCACTGCAGCAATATGGAGGCATGTGCTCAAATCCAAATCCATCCTGCATAAGCAGTTCCCCAGATGAAATCCCACAATGCAATGTTCCCATCAGGAGTGGCTGCCGCCACAGCCATCACACATTCTGCAGCGTACGAGGTGCTGTGGCTCTGCTGGCAGCACGCCCTGGCAACACCAGAGCTCTACACAACTTAGAAAGGAGCTATTTGGAGCTATATTTGTTCATGTACATGGAAGCAAAGGTAAAGATGAAGAGCATAATGAAGTTTCTCTGGGCATATTTCTGGTTTCCCGCAGCTTTCCCGTGAAAGGTGGAGTTGCTGTATTGATTTGCTGATGTCTGAAAAAGAGTTGTGCTCATTCTTTCATGTTTTTGCTCCATGAAGGTAATAAAAGAGGCTTCCTTTCCTTTTGGGTCATACTTTGCACAAAACACATGGGAGCCCTAATAGCCTTGAGGCTTTAACTCCTCCCCCAGCTGTGGTGGAAATCAGCCAACAGGCTTCTGGGTTCAGAGGACTGACAGTCACCACGACCATGCAATATTAATTTCCTTTGAAACAACAAGCCAAAAGCTGATGAAATGGCCTTGTGCTGCTCTAACACGCTGCCTGGGAAGGAGGGAGAGGCAGGATTTGTCAACTGAAACTCCACTGATGGAGTGAAGAGGTCAACATCCATTATAGGGATGATACAGATGAAGGTAAGCCTGTCAGTCATAGGATGAAAAATGAAGCCCTCACCACCCATTTAGTGTATAGTATCTCTGCTTGCTCACAGTGAATTTCACCCTCCATTCCCTTGCATTGCTTTTGCTTTGGCATAGCTCAGCTGACATTAGCAGAGTTGCTCCCACCCTTTCCCAGGGATCGTGCTCTGCCTGACTTTGACAGGCATGTCACTTCCAATTTGGAGGAGGACTGACACATAAACATCTGCGCAGCCCTCTGCAAAACCACCCCTCTCATGCAAGCATCTGCCAGCTGCGAAACTCCATCCCACGAAACAAAGCACTGATTGGGGTGGTGGCAAGAGGGGAAAATAAAAGCCAATATTCCCAGCCCAAACAGGTGACCCCCTGAAAAATACAAAGCAAACAGTTCTCAGTCCAGCAAACTGCTGCAAAAGTACTCTGGTCTTGATCCTCTGATGAGAGAGAAAACACATGGGAAGAGCTGCAAGAGGAGCCATAAAACTGAGCAATTAGCCAATGACCCACTCAGATTTGCTTTGTTTGCTCAGCAGCTGCATGGCACACACAGATTATGTATCTGCGCCATTGAGAGGGAGCAGTGCTAGGCCAGCATCTTGCAGGATTGCCCCTCTTTTTGCTATAGACCCCTTTTTGGGCATAACTGTCAGGTTTTGGTTTTTGGGGGGTGGGGCACAGGGTGCCCTGGGCAAAGCAGGTTAGGGGTCCTAGTTGGTCCCTAGTTGGTCCCCTACTAGTCCTAGTTGGTCCCATCAGCTCTGCAACAGCCAGCACGGATCCACTGCATCCCAATGCTACAACAGCCAGTCAGAGGGGTCCCAGCCTACTGCCCCAGCAGGGGTAGAGGAGGGTGGCACCACTGGGACAGGGAGTTCTGGAGGGGATATATAGGGAAGTGTGAGAAGAGAAATAAGAGAAAACAAGGCAGAAGGTGTGAGGACGCACAAAAGGAGACACAGGAGGTGACAGAGAAGCAGATACAGAAGGATGCATGTGGAAGGGGACATTGCTGGAGAAAGAGCTGGGAACAGCTCTTGGAGGGAGGCATGCTGTGCTGGGGGATAATTTGGAGATGAAGGGGTTATGGGGGACCCACACTATAACAGTGACATCCCTGAAGAGACTGCAGTCCATGGAGGACCCAGACTGTAGCAGGAAAAGAGTAAGAAGGAAAGAGCTGAGGAAAAAAAGGGCAGGAAGCCAGGAGCGGCAGTGAGAAACCGTACTGTCCCAACTCCATCTCCTGCACTGTCTGTTGTGTCACCCAAAGGACTTGCAGGAACAGAATGTAATGTGGTCAAAAGAGAGGGAGAGAGGTCTCAAGGTGGAAGGAGACATTTTGGTTTTAGGCTGAGCCTGAGGAAGCAGTTGGAAAGCAGTTTCCCTTTGTTGTGTTGTTTCTCTTCTTTTGTTTCTTAATAGCCAAACAAGAAATTAAAAGTTTGTGTTAATGAGCAGTAAATTAAATGAAGTTAATTTGCCCACACCAGTCCCCAGCCTCGTCTCTAAGAGCCAGTTGGTACTGACAAGAGGGAGCTTTATGTGGCTGCTCAAAGAATAGTAAGGTGAGAAAAAGTATGGGGTATTCCTCCTCCTTACATTATCTACTTGGACACCATGGCTACCAAAGTCTATGAAGCCCATCATGAAAGGGAACTGAAAATGGGTTTGTTTTAGTCTGTGCCAGGGGCAGCCTTTATTTCACTGTGTGTCTTCCCACAGCCTGACTGCATGGGCTTCATTATCAGTGTTTATCAAGGACCTCAAAGCATGCTGTTCAAGTCCTATAATTCCTGCACTGGTGAAACACCTAATTACCATCCTAAATATATCCATGGAGAAATTGAGGCATTAATGAGGTAGGGTGGGGGAAGTGACTTACCGTGGGTAATATGAATGACTGATGCACTAGGAGAGGTACCCAGCAGCAAAGCCTCCAGGCTTGTACTCAGCAGAAAGTAAAAAAATAAAATAAAATAAAATACAAAAATGGACAAGAGGAAGAGAGAGAAAGAAAAGGAAGAAATAAATGCAAGATGAAAAGGAGAGAGCACACAGTGAGAAAAGCTGTCAATGGAAAAAAAGGCTGTTTCAGTGCATGCCAAGCAAGAAATGGAAGTGACAGCCTGAGCTGCAGAGCGAAAACGCCCCAAACTAAATGGGAAATAGCCAGTGCGGCCTACCATAACTTCCACAGTAGAAAACAATTTGTATTTGGGATGCCTGTAGAGGAGGCAGGAATCCCTCTGACATTTGCATGCCTCAGGGCTTCCCTGAAGGGCATGTTTCCATTGGCAAGGAGAGCATTTGGGACAGTTGGATAAGATGCTGTGAACAAGGCTTGCAGCATTTAACCTCCATTAGGAACTAGCAATTTACTCACTCGCTACCAGTTACCAGGTGCCAGGGCTGAATTACACAGGAGATTTTAAAGGAAGGAGCGTCCATACATTATCACAGCAAACAAGTCAGTGTGACTTCGTTCAAGGGTATCATCCACCCTGGAACCTATTTCACATCTCGTTGGCCAGCTGAGTGAGAGCTGACTGCACACACTCCCTTGTTTCTCTCTCTGTGTATACGGTAGAGGAAGACCCCAATTCATTAAAGGAAACAGAGCGAGGTAAAGAACCCAGCCCCTCCTTGTTAACCTGCTCTGGAAAAACAAATTCCTACAAAACCAGGAGTCTCCTAGAGAGCATTTGCATCAGCAAGAGAGGGAAAAGAACTTTGCTTTTCCTCAGTCTCTCCAATATTACGGCACAGCAGGGACATCACAGGATCTCTGACGTAATCCCCCAGCTACTTAATTAAGCTCTGTGAAATGCAGGGGTTTTCTCCACTGCCTTGCTGCACTCAAGGGGATTCTTCTGTGTCTTGCCCCTGTATCCTTCCCATGATACAGATTCTGGCTGGGTTTTCCAGGTACACAAAGCAGACTAGCTCCCCACACCTTTCTTTGATATACAATAGAATCATAGAATCATTTAGGTTGGAAAAGACATCTAAGATCATCGAGTCCAACCATAACCCAGCACTGCTAAGCCCACCCCTAAACCATATCCCCAGGTGCCATATCTACACATCTTTTAAATATCTCCATGGATGGTGACTCCACCACTTCCCTGGGCAGCCTATTCCATGGTTTGACAACTCTTTTTGTGAAGAATTTTTTCCTAATATCCAATCTAAACCTCCCTTGGCACAACTTGAGGCCGTTTTCTCTTGTCCTATCCCAACCTCGCTACAGCCTCCTTTCCGGAAGTTAGATAAGGTTCCCCCTGAGCCTCTTTTTCTCCAAACTAAGCAACCCCAGCACCTTCAGCCATTCCTCATCAAATTTGTGTTCCAGACCCTTCACCAGTTCTGTTGCCCTTCTCTGGACATGCTCCAGCACCTCAATGTCTTTCTGGTAGTCAAGGACCCAAAATTGAACACTGTATTCAAAGTGAAGCCTCACCAGTGCCATGTACAGGGGGGAGGATCACTGCCCTAGTCACATCATCACGCAGTCTCTTATTGCCACCATCCAAACAACAGCCTTAGTACCACTACCACTCCTTCCCTGGGGTATTCCTCCAATATGAATCTCTCTGGAGATAAAGGACAGGATGAGCAAGAACAAGAGGGTGGTATTTAGGATGAAATTGGAAGGAGGTTGGCCATCAGAACCCTTGGTTTCTGCTACAGCCTTCCAGTTAGGGCAGAAAACACCATCTGTTGTGCAGTGAAGCTTTGTATGTTCGTTACAGTTACCTGTGGTAACATGGGATCACTTCTGAAAACCTGTCAGGTGCATACCCTGAGTCTACAAGCCTTTTGCAAGCAGCCTTACAAGAGTTGAGGCTTAGAGATTATGCCCCCACAGCTACTTGGAAGCCTGATGCACAGCACAGGATGGGATCTAGATACCCCAAGTAGGTACAAAAAACACAGGAGTGACCTTGCTTTCCACTCTAAAGGAGAGCAAAGCCTCCTTTCACTCCTGCCTCCCTTGCTCTTTTCAGTCAGGTTGGCCTTGGCTTTCCCACTGCTTTGTATTGGGAGCGGCCACTGCAGTTCCTCACGGAGTATTTTAGCAGGAGGGGTGCTGCCTGTTTTCATGCTGCCTGTCACGCACATTTTGTTTGCTCTGCTCCTGTACTCCCCTAGTGATGAGGCAAAGCTTTCTCACAGCTGATCCAGCAGGATGAGCCAGGGATGGCCTGGCTGGCAGAGGAGCCCTACCTCACCTTCACCCTTGATGAGAAGGCAGCGCCAAGTAATAGGATGACAATGGCAGCTGGAAGCCAACTGTGTGAGCTGCTCTCCTGGCCAGCCTCGGTTCCTCTTCTCCAAATCCCACAGCCCACAGCAGGAGGTGTGCAGCCATTATGAAACATATTATATTGCAATGCCTTCAGGCACAGAAACTCTGCCAACAACTAGCTACTTGTTCTGGAGAAACAGAGAAAATACAACTTTTTTTCTTCTCTTTCCTTTTTTTGCCCTGTGGATGAGGTGCAACCTATTTTTTTAACCTATTTAAAGGCTTTGATTCTGCTGTCTGTCACAGTATTTGACTATCTTCCATGACAGTCAACAGTAACATGGAAGTCCCCAACAGTCTTCTTGGGGCCTGAGACATACTAAGACAAGCCTAACATAAAGAGATATTTACTCCCTTCTCTTCTTTGTATTGGTTGTCAATCTGCAATGGTTTTGAGAGGAAACCCAAATATGTGTGTGCCCTTTGCACTTCAAACAAACAAGAGGTCAAGCCCCTCAGGCAGTCCAGCTCCAAAGGATAAGAAAAGAGAACTGGGAGCCTTGTATTGACAAACATCAGAAGATCTGGCTTTACCAATCCTGAATCTCCTAGGGAAGTGGTAACATGCTACAGGAGTTGCTTGGGGAGCTATTTTCCTGATCGTTCCTAAGCCTTACTGCCAACACTGTACTACTGCATGTATTGAGAGCTCCAGTTAAGGGTTTGGAGATTTATTTCTTCTCTTGGCCATGAGCTGCTGAGAGCTCTATTGGCTAAAGAAAGGGGATCCTTCTTCATGTATAAAGAACCCAAACCCTTTTAAACTCAAAAGACAGAATTACAATCCTAATTTCCACCCTGGACTTCAGCAATGTAATGGTCAAACACTGAAGCAAGTCCCAACAGTATGCTAGACTCCCTTCCCTGTGGTGAATGTTCTATGGGCAAACTCTTGAGGACAGACAGCAAGATAGAGGAAAATGTTTCTAACAATTTCTAATAATATATGAAGCAAGCTGCACCTCTATGCAAAGTTCCCTCTGATGCATAGAATAGTGCAGGAATTTTTAGTGTTCAGTCAAAGAAGGACTGGGAGGCTCACAGGCACCTCACTAGCAATAGACTGTAATGAGGAAGAAGCTGTTTTGTCTCTGGTTACTTGGAACCTTTAATGCTGAGCCAGTTCTCCTCCTGCTTACACAAACATAACTCTATTTGCTCTTCCAGAGACAAGCAGAATCGGGTTGTTGGTAGATGCATAAACACAATTTTCTTAAGAAAACAAACTGCAGGAGAATTTACACATCAGTTTTAAGCTGGTAAAGGTGATGGTGGTAATTCTCTTCAGCTAATTTAGTCTCCTAAAATAAGACATTTAATCTGAATGCATCCCTGGAATTGTTCAAGGCCAGGCTGGATGTGGCTTTGAGCAACCTGGCCTAGTGAAAGATGTCCCTGCCCACGGTAGGGAGGTTGAAACTAGAGGATCTTTAAGGTCCCTTTGAACCCAAACCATTCTGATTCTGTGAGTCTATTAATTTTAACCTAACCTTAGAGCTAATGAATAGAGAGTGATTTTCAGGGGTCCATTCATTCCAAGCATTTCCAAGACTACCTCAGTTAGATACCCATTAGAAGGACACAGTTCAGTGAGGTAAGTCCCACCAGTCACATAGCTTGCACTGACAATGTGCTCAGGATGACCATGGCAGTGTCCTCACCAGTTCAGCATAGTCCCCTAGGATTCCAGGAGAGTGAGCAAAGCCAGGTCTGGTATTATTAGTGCACTCAGGCAGACAATGCATTTTCTGAAGAAGTAAAAGGGGTTCCCAGTAGGAGGAAGATGTTGGATCTGTCTAGAAAACTGAAGAAGGCATATGACATCTCCATCACTATCCCAGCATCAACTTTTGTGTTAATAAAAATATCCAGTGAGGATGTATTCAGTTATACTAATGTCTTTCCACACTAAAAGTATAGTCAGTTTGAGCATTTTATATGCAGAATGACTAATTGGATGAGCTGTGCAATTTTCAGCTTAAACCAGCTTCTTTATGCTCAACATCCGCCCAACATCTAATGACACAGTTTATATTTTCATTGAGGATTCAGCATCTGGGTGAAACAGAGAAAGCTTTATGAGTCTTCACTCTAAGTCAATTAGAATTTAAATGTAGGTCAAATGCTAGGGAGAAGAATGGGACCTGCAGCAATTCAGATCTCAGATGTTCATGTACTCTAGAGACAGAAGAATCATTTGCACACTTATTCCATCTTCCAGAGCTAGGGGCACTCAGAAAGGCAGGTTTGTTCTCCGCTGCATATCTAATAGTGTTTTGGCCAACTAGTCTTTAAAGTTTCTGGAAAATTACTCTTCTACCTTTGCCCTTGGGAGGCTATTTCACAGCTAAATACATCCCATTCCTGATCTGCCCTTGATAGTCCTAGCTATGACCTCCACAGAGAAGTACACAACTTCTTTAAATACTTGGTGAGTCTGACAGTTGTTTGAGGGTGGTTTTGTGCCTAGGTCCAATCCAGCACACCCCAGCACTGATCTGGAAAACATCAGGAGCAACTTCTGCGAAGTCAGTGAAATTGCACTGATATAAACCAGCTGTCAAACGCTACATGAACACGAGCATGCACACACGTATGTCTGTCATCCACTACCAGAAGTATCATCTCAGATCTAACCTACTTTCTTTTTGCTCCCTTCTCCACTTTCTTGCTGCTCATTAAAACACCTCTCTCCCACCTACAACGGTGAAGAGTCAGCAGGCTGCCCAGGTAGCATTTGCTAATGGGAACTGACAGCCTGCTACCATTTTCTAAAGGCTTACTTTTTTGATACCTGCCTGTCTTCCAGCCTGACTAATTCTATGGAAGACTTTTATCACAGGGAGATTGACCTCAGGCAGGAGACATTTTGTGTCACTGTGAACAAGTGAAATGAAAACACGATGGGGATGGTGAGAACTCACTAGCAGCAAAAGTGAAGGAGAAGAAAACTGATGTATGACAAGAATACCTGCTTTGCCATGGCAGACAACTCAGTGATTGGTCTGCTAATGAACAAACTCACTGAAGAACCTGAACTGTGGCATACTTTGAGACCCTATAAGAGGCAACATTAATTGATGATAAACTAAAATACCAGTCAAATTATGAGAAGCATTTTCCCACTGATTTACAACAGTCTGGATCCAATTAGAGAGTTCCTCTGCCAGCTAGTGCCTCGTGAGGTTCATAGGCTGCCTCACAAAGGCTTATGGGGACACAGTCTGGAATACCTCTCTACTTGGGTTTTGGCACAGTAATTTTTAACACATTTTACTGCAGAGATGTGGAAGAAAAAAAAAAAGTTAAAATGTTCACAGCATGGATACCCATTCCTACTTAGAGAAAGTAAACAATGCTGTTAGTGTAGTTCCCTGTTGAGGTGCCATGTCCCACAGGAGCTTTAGTCTGGAGGACTCCCTATTCTCTCTTTATTTCCCAAGCTCAACATCCCTGGCTGAACAATGTTCTTCAACATGTACTTCAGTCTCCCCTCCAACTGAAAGGCACATCCTTCTCAAGAATCACAGTTTCTTCCCATTCCAGGTTTCTGAGGCTGCCATGAAAAGAAAAAGCTATTCATCCAAAAAAACTACATTCCTCCTTTCTCTGCATGGTGTCAAGTGTGCCCCAGATAGATCTTTCAAAAAAATCAGGTCACTCTGCTGTTAGCTCAATAGGACTGGGTTGGAAAGCTCCTGAGAAGGCATCACTGTACACCTCGTAAGAGCTCAGGACAGCTCTTCCCATCAGTGGTCTGAGCTTCCTCTTCCAGAACAGGACAATGGCTGAGTGTACCAGATCAAGGAGGAATAGAAACTACAAAAGACCTGGGGAGTATAGCACCGAAGACAATTTTCTATTTCATATGTTCCCTTCATGTCAGGCACTGTAAATGCGTTTTGCCTGAGTTCCCTCTAGATCCTTAAGAAGTCTTGCTGCAAGTAATCCCTACATATAGTCAAACCACTGCCTGTTGTGGGGAGCTCCAGATCAAAAATTTCAATGAGAACTGGTATAAGCCTTTTATCTCCCCTGACATCTCCACTATTGCCACTTCACCCCCACCTGAATGTGTCTTCATTGTACTTAACCCTTCTGTTCTGAGATCGTCCTTTACAACAATCATTCCGCTTTGGCCTATCAGCTGGATTTACTCCATTCCTGAGGAGACATCATGTCTCTTAGGTGGGCTTCTGGCAGATATATACAAGAAATTTAGCCTTACAGATTCTTTTCCTCAGGTTGGGTGACACAATCACTAGTCTCAGTTTGCCCTCAGTAACTGCTAATGAGTTTGCAACCCTTCACCAAGATTAGGTGTTCACTATTTCATTAGGGCCAGCAACATAGCAACATATATGGTGCACCAAACGGTGGGATTTGCTTCCTTAAAGATGGGCTGTAACAATCTTTGAAGAGTTCAACTGCCCTGTAGCAGCCATGAATAAGGAATAACCAAGTGATTGGGTAGAGCTGCAAAGTTGCAATTCAAATTCATACAATGCTGAGAGAGGCCTGTCTCTGGGACAGTGGTTTAAGCTCATCTTGAGATATGGGAATTAGGGTTAGCATAGAAGAGAAATTGCAATTTTTGTATATTACCCAACACTGTTCACTCATCCCTGCAATCATCCAACATGCCCTAATTGCTTCAGTATGTCCCTGCAAAACAGAAACTGAGAATGACTTGGTAAGACACAAAGACACAGATTTAAGATGTACAAAGAAGCAGTCGTCCGATAATGATGACCAGCTGTCACAGGCAGCAAAAACCTCCTGGCAGTTGGCACTGGTGAATTTTCAAATACCCGCTGGTTGCTGCTACCCCATTAATCGTGGGCACTTTGCCCAGTCTACATTCCTGAACAGCTTTTTTCTTCTCTTCCCCCTCTCTCTTCCTCACAGACTTCTAACATAGTTAATAAAAAATTTATCAGCGCAATGAAATAAACACCAATTTGATTTGATCTGGGAGTCAAAGAGAGGAGAGTTTCTGCTGTTCAGGTGCAGACTCAAGAGTTTCTGCAATTGCTGTGAGAAACGTGCCCACAAACCCAATAGGATTGGATAAATGGAGATGGAGAGATGTTTTTGGGGTTTTTTTAAAGGAGTGGAAAGGGCTGGGAAACCAGTCAGCAGTGTGCTCTTGAACCCCAGGAGAAAGAAGGCAACATTTCATAGGGCAATCCATAAGGAACAATGGACTTTGCAGCACCAGAGATGGAAACAAGCATGGCAGCACCCAGCACTGGTATGCAATAGGCATTGCAGCTCCCTAGAACTACATGTGCAAGTGAATAAATATCAGAGTTTCTTTTTTAAATCTTATATCGTTCTACCCCCAGGGAGAAGAAAGAAGATAGTAAAAAACACTTGGGTCTAACACTAGTGATATCTCAAAGGAGTTCAAGGACTAGAGAGACGGGGCAGCATGAAATCCAGAAGAAAAATGAAGTACCCTGGAATAATTTGGGCTAGAATAGCATTACTCATCTTGTGAAAAATATAGTCTGTGCCTCAGGCTATGCTGGGCTGGTGGCAGGAAGTGCAGAAATCTTTTCAGGGGAGTCCCTTACCCTCTAGCGCTGTGGGAAACAGCAGGCAAGAGTATCGAATCAAGGAGATAGGAACCTTCTACTGGGAGAGCTTGTATGAATTTATGTCAGGCTTAAAGCACGAGATTTGGAGGGGAATGTAGCTGCCCATTGCAAGGACAAGTAAATATGTCAGGGATTATAACTGAAAGCATTATCCAATGAAGAACAGATTATAGTCTAAAACAAAAGGTATTGTTATACTATTTAATATCACACAATCCAAGCTATGGCAAGAGGAAGAGTCAACACCTGTCAATGCAGCTGAGGACACAGTATTAGATTGTGGGTAATGCCGGAGTCTCCAGAACTAGTCTTCTACACAGTTTCATCTTTCCTGCATCAGCATGCAGGGTGGATTCATGTCACCAAATTTCAGGCATCGAGAAGTTTGCTGTGTAAATCTAAGTTAGTCATTCTCATTCCTTTTGTAGTCCAAAGTAACAGGGACTTCTAGAGGATGATCCATCACATTATCTTAAGGCAGACTGCAGAAAGAGTAATATGGCAACTTCTCACAGCAGACTACAGATGAGGGCCAGATGACTAGATTTGTGCTACTAACACTCAGATGTCTAAGATTAGGTGTGATGAATCTCACCTGCAGTATACCACTTCTATTGGCATGACTTTATGTCCATACAGACAAGAGATGCCACACAGTAGAAGAGTCACACTTAAAAGACTCGATGACAGAGACGTGTATCTCTGGACTCGGATTTTAGTCCTGTCTCTGATAGGACCCCTGTGTAATTTATTTAGCAGCACCACGTACACAACCTGGATTTGTTAAAATGAGGTGAACCTTTTATGACCTTGAATGGCAATGTCTATACTGCTAAAGTGGTTTGTTCTCTTTTGCTCCAGAGAGCAAACCACAGTCTCTTGGTTTTGCTCCAGTCCTTTGGACAGCCATGCACACAAATATGAGACCACTCCCAGGTTCTTTCCTGGAATGAACTAGTGCATCCCCTCTCAGAAGAGAAGCAGGCACAGCTGATATGGACAGCATGCTCTAGACATGCAAATAATGCCAAGTTTGGCTTCCTCAACCAGTGAAAGTCCTCCAACTCCACAGGCCCTGGGCTTTCAAATTCCTCCATACCTTCTTGTGCCATGCAACACACATCTTGGCATTGAGTTATAAAAGCACCAGTTTGCCAGACTGTGCCCCAGCCCTCGCATAATTTCAGGCAATTTTAACCAGAAAACATAACAAATCAAGCAATCAAAAAACAAGTATGTCTCAGGGTCACAGGGTCACCACAGTGAGCATGGAGGAGACCAGCCCTCCCCTGCTCAATGTAGTGTGGACGTGATCTATCCATGCCAGAAGGTAGTACCATCAAGTGGCAGGAACATGAGCTTATCTATGCCATCAAGTCCAGGGCTTTCCCTGATACTATCCACAGAAAGTGTATAGGCAAAACCAAGGTGTCAACCTGAATTTCCAAGGTGGTCCGCAGATTTTGCACAGCTATAAATACTCTCCTGGAATACAAGCATGCCATGAATTATGTGAAACATATTCACAATAGTTAAAAACACAGTAGAAGCAGTCATTTACACTCTGTTAACACTCCCTTCAAACAGATTCATGAGTGGTGGTCTCCCTATGAACTCTGGTTCTTAACCTCATTCCCACAGGTCAAGTGGATTAATCTTTCAAGTAAAATCATGAATTGTGAGCTCTATGCATTCATAATCCCTAAAATCATAGCTGGATTTGTATAGTCAAGGTCATAAGGCTTCTACCTTGCACAGTCTGTTCTGTAGCTATTTGGGGAGATTTATCGTACTTCTTCTCAAAGAATTTTTTTTAGTTTTTTTTTTTTTTTTTTTTGCATTCAAAACAGGAACATACCCAAAAGTCACATTCCCATCAGTTTAACAAGGGGACAATCATTTTGAAGAGACTCTCCAGACTACAGCTGCTGCCATGACACCTGCGTGAGGGCCATGTGGAATTGAGGTTTAGGATCTTGCTTTTTGGCTTCTCTCCCTGCAAAAGGCTCCTTACTCAGTGTATTTTACTTTGCCTGTCTACACTTAACAATTTAATGGATATACTTGCTGCATATCAAAGCTGAGAGCTGAACTTCCCAGCTAACAAAACATGAGTAGATGTCCCACTCACCCACTAACTCAGAGTACAGTTTACAGCACTTTAGCCCTAACACAGATTTTTTTCTGGCAGCATAGATCTGGTCTCCTTGTAGAGAATTTTCTCAGAGTATCCAGCAGGTAGCTCATGACCACCCTCCCAGGCAGAGTGCTACTAACCTCTCTTATGCCCAAGCCAACTGTGGGTAGATGCCCCAGGCCCACCACATCACCCACACCCTGTGCAGAGCTGAGTATCCATATGACCAGACACTGTGAAAACAAACTCAGTGGTCTTGCAGCCTGAGCATCTCACAAGCTGAGGGCACCTAAAGGTGAGATGCTATTATGTTAAAATCATTGCACCATGACAGTCCTTTCCCCACACATTCAAAGGCAGTGTCTCCTTACCTTATTAAAGGCAAAAAGCTTTTCTTATACCAGTGATAGAGAAGACTCGGAAAGGAATAAAGAAGATAATAGGCTGCCAGAGGCCCAATTTACGCACCCCAAAATTAATGAGTCATTCCAATTAAATTATTTGCCCTAAATTAAAACTTATCACCAAAATCCAATTCTCATTTTGTTAAAGAGGACCTCCCTAGTTATCAATTTTTTTTCTCCACAGATTTTTTTTTTTAAAGGTAACCTTCATGGAATGGGGAAAAAAATGTAGCTGTAGTCTACTTTTCTGTTTAAGGAGCACCAAAAGTTTTATTTTTTGAGAACCATTCCTCATTCTTATAGGTCCACATAATAAATTCAGACATTCCTAGAAGATTTTATGAAAGACTTGGGAAGCACAAGATCATGCCATCAAATAGACAATGTAAGGGAAATCTGATACATGAAGAAGGAGGGAATTTTAACAGTAGTGTTCCTCAAGCCTCAGCAGCCTCTGTCTTTTGATATCAGAACTAAGAAAGCTTACAAATCCCATTTGGGGATCTCCAAAGGCCCTTTCAGGAAAAGGCAGGCAGGCAGGCAAATGATGGCATTCCCAATGCATCTTGTAGAAAAAATGTGATCTTTTGATTTTATTCTCAGACTTTCACACACCACTACAGCTTCTCAAGCAGGGCTCAGTTTCTGCTACCACAGGTCTGCCCACTGACAGCCTGAGCTGTGACATGCAGAGACCCAGCACTGCCAGCAAGAGCAGCCACGTGCTCATGCTCCCTCTGAATGCCAACGGCAATCTTTGTTTCCTTCCCAGGAACAACCTTCTTCCTGTTTTCTGTTGGAGAGTAACACTTTTTAACCTAATATTTGTTTTCTCAAAGACATTTTCAAAAGCTGTGGTTGGGTTTTGAGAAAGTGCTCACTGTCTGAATACTCTGTAAATGGAAGCCATATGTCTAAGTATCTGTTTCTTTTTTGTCTATTTTGTTGTGTGCACATTTGGCAAGTTATTTTTTCCCCTTAACTATCACGTCTCAGGCTTTATTAAATGGAACTGCTATTCTGTTATTTTGTGGATTTTTTTTTTCCCAAGCAACCATCTACTGACATTTTAGCAGCTATACAGCAAATGTGATATTAAGTAATTATTTTCTTAGAATGTTTCTTCACTTTCTGGTGAATAAGGAGCTGCTACTGGGGTAGCAATTCCAATGTTTATACAGATAAAAAGAAGAGTTGCAGCTCTGAAAAAGCCATGAAAATCCAAACCCTGAAAACCTATTACCTAATACGATTTATCATTCGTTGTTTTTGTGGAAAGCAGCTGGAGCCTTATCCTACAAGGCATAGCACGCATACACACCAAAAAGAAAGACTCTGCGTCCGTTCAGGAGTGATGAGGGTCAGCAACTGCAGAGAGATAAATGGTAAGAGCACACAGTTACTGTGTGTCAGCTGGAGTCAGGTTCCACCAAGCAGACACAAGGATGTGGTAGGAAGGCACAGCACAGAGACCATGCCTACCTGCTTCTCCCCACTCTTCAAATCCTTGAGCCACTTCTAAAAGGAGAGTCTCCTTGTTCCCCTTCCCTGAAATGCTGATTTCTTTCTTTCTTTCTGTAATTAATTAATATTAAAGAGTAAAGTTGAAAGCTTTTAAGATAGGAAAGAAATTTACTTCTTTCTATAAGTCTTGATGTTATTTTTGAACTGCTGGCTCAATTTAGGTTTATTTTACAATCTGTTTCTAGCCAATTCCAATTTCAGATGAAATCTTGGCTCCAGTGAAGCAAAATTCCCTTTAACTTCAGTGGAATCAAGATTTTGATCCAGGTTCTCATCCACTAACAAACAGTTACAATGAGTGTAGATAGCAACACAGCAGCCAAAACCAAAGAGCATGAGCTGGTGGACCCCAGGAATCTGGAACTTCATCCCATATGGAGTTCTGAGCATGGCAGATTTGCAGTATTGACTCCACTGCCACCGATGAAATAAAGTAAACAGAAAAAAGAACACACTGTTCCACAAACACTGGAATTTGCAAGGTCTGTTTTACCACAGCTACGTGTCCTAGGTCCTGATGCTTCATACCTCGGAAAACCTTCAGAGTTCTTGACCAGTTTTAGGCAAGGTGGCACCCCACCAGCTGGCACATGTGTGGCTCCAAACCAACCTGCAACCACACAGCCTTTTACACAACCCATTGGTAAGGGATACAGAAGACAGAGGTCCACTGGGAGAATTTTAGGGGCTCTTGTTGGGGCAAGGTTACAGCAGGTATGAGGGGTGCTGGAGTAAGGTGAGCAGAGGACTGCCAAGCAGAAAGGCAAGCAAACAGCATAACCATATAAATAAATCCATACACCCTTGTTTCCTCAGGAAGCCAAGCTGCTCTCAGTACCTCTAGGGTTTGGATATAATAAAAGCTCAACTGAGCGAACCACAAATCTAGCTAATCTCAACCTGGCAGTATTTCTTTCAGCTAAAAGAAAGAAAATAAAATGGACAGTAAAGTTATGGAAAAGGTTGAGCTGAGACAGAGAAATGTGGAGAATAATTAACCTTAGCTTACATCCATCATCATCATCATGGCTGGGCTTCGCGAACGAAGATTTGGGAAGGCTCTATCCACATTTGCTACAGGCACGCTGGTGGCTTATAAGGCCAATATGTGACAGACATATCCAATTGCAAAAGGCACAGCAGAAAGACTCCTTAGATGGTCTATTCTGCAAGACACGGTTCTTTCTGCGTTGCCTTTTTTCCTCGAGAGTGATCCTGCGTGTGTTCTCGAAGGAGACAGCTGCGTTATAGATGGTGTGTCTCCAGGCCTCCCGATTTGAGGCCAGAGTAGACCAGTTATGGTGATCAATATGGCCAAGGCTGAGATGTTTTACATCCACATTGCAAGTAAAGAGACAAGCTGATCCTTAAATATCTAATAGAGACTAGCTATGTATCTTTTCTCATTATTTTGTGTTAGAAATCCAAAGCTTCAGATCAGAACTTTTTGAGGATTTTTAAAAAACAGATTTTTGCTCATTTTCAAGCCACTAAGCAGTTACAGGCCTGCTATGTAAAATGAGTAAAATATTTATTCCTGATATACTTTTTTTCTACAAAGAGATCTCAAGAGGATGTGGCCAAAAAAATTATTCACTCACTACTGACAACACACAGTTCATAATGGAGGGAATAGGGAATGGCAATCTATGACTTAGGATGTCTAAGAGGACATATCCTCTTGTGGAAAAATTGGGTCAAATTTCAAAGTTTGCAACAGGTCAAGGCAACCCTATTGTGCTACCACAGCTTTTTTCCAGCAGTGGGAGCAGGAACATAGTTGGCTTTAAAACTGATGGTTATTTGCATTCACTCAAGGACTATTGGACTTGGTCGTGGGACTAAGTTCTTGCTGTGTTTGGAGCTGAGAAAAAAATATTGTCCCAGCTCCCCTGTCTTACAGTCTGGGCTAAGACTTGGGACTGTAGACTGAGACCATCAAACTGAGAAATAACAAGGCAAAATCTTTCAAAGGACTGGTATGAATCTAGAATCAGCTGATCTGACAAAATCACACAAAGTCAGCTGATACAGCTCTGAAGAGACCACTCAAGCTAAGCTGATTTATATTACTAAGGACTTGGATTATCATACCAAGATCCTTCCTCCCAGCCATATGAAAGAATTCCATATATTTTGTGCTATGCTTCTTTCTCTAAAATGAGTAAGCATTTTTTGAAGTATTCTGTTTTTGTCTCCTGCCTGCACCTGCAAAGCAAGCACCAAAATATTTCCAGAAAAAACTCCTGATTTATGCACTAGGAAGTGCTAAGATCCAACCAATATAATGAGCCAAAGCTGGTGATGCATAGTAACATTCCAGGCATGCCTGGAGATAGGAAAACAGAAGTTAAGAGCATCAGGACACTATGGGGAGGCAATAAAAATACTAGATGGGGAGTGGAAGGAAGTTCCTTGATAACCTATGAAACACCAGGTGCATTTTCCTGCAATTTATGACTTTGCAAAAACAAACCAGCATGGAAAACCTAGAAAAATTGCCACCAATACTACCGAGTGCCTCACATTCTGGAATTATTTTGCTGGTAAGAAATTAAGGTCCATGGTAACAGCAAAAGGGGTGCAGCAAGATCTGACATCCTTCAGTTCCCCAAGATTATTCCCTGTTCCCCATCAAACTGATCTGCTGTCACTTCCTTCCAAGCATACTGGACTTGTCTCTTCCAGTCCCTGTAGTAACCTGACTTTATCTCCTCCCTCCAACCTTTTTTTTTTTCTCCTCCCCCACCATTCCCACTAAAATGATGGTTTTTTTCCTACTTCCCAGAAAATTCATATTCCCATGTCACCTCATTATTGTTTGCAACAGCATGCCAAATATGCTGTTATTTTCCCATGGGGGCTATGTCCTGAAAAAGACAAAGTGGCCTGTGCTTGTTCTTACCTACTGCATACTCCCTGGAATGAAAAACACTACAGTGTTAGTGCTCAGAAAGATCCCTCCGAGTTCTGGGCTCTGCACCCACAAAGTGGGGAAGTCAAAATCTCTCAGAGAACAGCATCTGACTCCAACATACTTACTGTCTAGCTAGCAAAGGAAAAATCTCTTCAAACCACTCTGCTTCTAGTGCTGGTCGAAGAGGTGGGAAGGCCAGGCATGCCAGGGGTAGGTGGGCTCCCACCACAGATCTGCTAAGCTCAAGACCAGCCTGGTTCCAGTCTCCCAGCAACCTCCTGCAAGTCCTGACAGCCACCAATGACATATTCTGGCAGGAAATAAACTCCAGTGAAGATTGACTGAAAGAGGTGTGGAAAGGCTAAGAGTATTCATGGCACCAAATGCACTGCTCACCCTGGGCTTCCTGCTACAGCCAGGGGAGGGACAATCACATTTCCATTGGTCAATTCATCTGATGAATTTTGGATGGCTACTTAAGGATGAACTGGGCTGTGCCTGAGAAGAGACTTGTCTCCTCACTAATGACAAAGGGAGTACACGATAAACCACTGCAATGGTCACATCTACATTTGATCGGAAGACCCCCCTCTCTGGCTCATTGGCTCAGGACCCAGGCTGGTGATCAGCAGAAGTTACCACCACTTCAGGCTCCTAGAATACACACTCATGTGCCTTGCTTCAGTTCTGATCAGAGACCTTTCCTACAGTCTCTAAGTCTAAAGCATCATCTTTCCCCATTGCTGTCCTCAGAAATGAAGGCAAGGTCTGGGCGGATCATAGAATGACAGAACTGTTTAGGTCGGAAAAGCTCTCTAAGATCAAAGAGTCCAATCTTTAACCCAGCACTGCCAAGTCCACCACTAAGCCATGTGCCTAAGAGCCACATTTACACATCTTTCAAATACCTCCAGGGATGGTGGACAACACCCTCCCTCCTCAGCCCTAGACCCAGCTCTTACCAAGGGGCACACTGGCAGAGCAGTTCACACACTGGGGAAGCCAGACTGGTTCAGCTGCCTTTCTGGCTAAAGGATCTCTCTCTGCTGTGCTGTGCCAGTCACCAGTACAAAGTTCTTTAATTTCAGGAGAGTGGACTGAGAGGAGGCACAGCAATTCTACTCACAGAGTTATTAATAATTTTTCTATGGTTAAATCCCAGCAGCAACAAATACATCCTTATACCACTTTGTAACAATGACTAGTGAGTCTGAATCTTTGCAAGCAAGGAGCTCTACAAAGGCAATTCATAATGGAGAAAGGCTACATTCTGTGCTTTTTATCACACATTAGTGCCTATCAGTTAGAAAGAAAATTGTAGGATTTCGCCTTAGCTGCTATGCATTTGACTTTAGGTTTGTGATTAAGACAGGACAGTAAATAAGCATTCCTCTTAGTGAACATTTGCTGCTGACATTTTCTAAATTTGTTTTTGTTTTGCAAAAATGACAAAGCCTTTTCATTTATTTTTTTTCATGAAATAAACATTAAACCAAGGGAGAGCCCACATGTTTGAACAGCCAGTAACTGGGAATCACAAGAAATGTTAGTGAGTCTACAGGAGTCCCAGCCTCTGAGCAAAAATGTGAACATGAGTTCTTCATACCTCAACTGAATGCTCTATTTTTTAGATAGGCTGTGGCAATGCTATACCTTTTTGTCTTCCCAAATTTGACTAGAAAAAGTACCTCAGACCTTTAAAACCTTCCTGATTAAATTAAAACTTAAAAGTCAAAAACAGTGGAATGTTTTTGTTTCATTGAAAAGTTCCCGAACACCTCCATTCACAATGATGCCTAGCTGTAAAGGCTCTGGACAGCAAATATAGCAACCATCTGCTTCCTCCTAATAGAGTTATTCCTTTAGATTGACTTGGACAGGCCTATCTCTTTATTGCAGGACTTTTAAACCCTATGCATGCTAAAACCTCTGTGCCTTTGTGTCTGTGACCCTGATGAGATAAGTAAGGACTATAGAGATTTCTCTATTGATATTTAATGCCTGAGAACGGCATGAGGATATCGCCCTAAAAGAACAAGAAGCCAAGGTAATGCTGGGAAAGGGGCAGTCACTGTGTCCTTGTTGGAACAAGTCACTCAACATACTGGAACAAATAATTAAACATCCCATTTATAAGCACCGAGAGGATAATAACAGAGTGAAAGAAAAAATAAGCAATGTACTTTTGGCAAGCACATATCCTGCTACCCCAGCCTCATTTCCCTTTTTTGTAGGATATCTGGCATAGCAGATAATGCAGGAGCAGTATGTGTGATTATGAGATATATCTTGACTTCAGAAGACCTGACAGTCTTCAACAAGCTACAAGAATATGTCGGATGTTAAATCACCATCAGGATGCTTCAAAGAGCGGCAATCAACAGATCGTTATCAACCAGGGATGGAGGTTTTTGTGGGCTCCCACCACAGTCTGCTTTTGTGTCCTGATCTCTTGAATACTTTAATTAACACCTTCATGAAGGAACAGAAAGAAGTCACCTGACTTTTGTCGATGACACCAAGTTGGGGGCAGTTGCAAGTGCTTTGGAGACCAGGATCATAAGTAAATTGAAGAAGCGGTCTCCATGGAGAAACCAACCAGATGGCATCCAGCAACAGCGAGCACAAAGCACTGTGCTCAGGAAGGGAGGAAAAACAATTAATGTTCAAATACAGAAGTGGAGAATGAGATGCAGACTGTGCTGCAGACCAGTAAGAGAGGGTTAGAAAGCTGCAGGGAGACTAAGCGAAAGTAATGAGGCACTCATAAAAAAAAAGGTAAATCTCATTCATTCTGGGGTTAGGTAAGTGAAGTGTGATAGGGAAAACATGGCTGGTATTTGTATCTGCATGACTGAATCCTGAACTGGAACTCCTTTCTTGGGTTTGGACAGTAAATTTAAGAAAACATGTAGACAAATCAAACAGTAGTGAAATATGTATGACACAAAGATTGGAAAACAGGACCTGTGAGAAACAATGAGCCTGTTAAGCTGGACTAGAGGCATCTGAGACACAGGAATTAATGGGTTTCAGGCAGATAAAAGGTAGTTCTGAGGAAGAGGAGGAGAAATAACCACCACATATCTTGGAAGGACCAGAAATAATTGGCAGCGAAATCAATTTGAATCATACATTACTAAAGGTTTTTCAAATGCAAGGAGAGTGAATAATGGACATGCACCAGCTATGCAGGCACAGGGTGTCTTCAAAAAATACATGTTAGGGGCAACCACTGTAGAGTTGGTCTTGTCTCACTGCATAGGGAGGGACCAGACCATCTTTTGCAAGTCCTTCCAAATGTTTACTCTTCTGATCAGACACCAACAGAAATATCTGGAGTAGGAAACAGAAAGATTTGCTAGTGGCCATTACACTCCAATTGAAACAGCACAAAATGCTTTGAGTGAGGTGGTGGTTCAGAGCATTCTCTTCATTTATACATTCCAGTGCAGAGAGTGCAGCACCAGCATCACAAAAACTGAGCTGGGCAGACACAGTTTGCTCCAGTGCAATCTACCTTGCAAGCAGTGCTGCCCACCTCAGTCAGAAAGACAGAAGAGATGGCCACAGTTGCACTGACTAATCTTTTGGCAGTGAATGCCTACTTCTACCAGCAGAGTTGGCTTTATGTTTGAAAAGCAGGAAAGACCTATGAAGAAAACTTTTTCTACTTTTAGCTGTCCATGGAGTTCTGATTTATTTTTAAGTGTTGTTTAATTATGTCCTTTTAGACGTCTGCAATACGCCCCAGTTGAGAAGGATACTATCGGTGGATATAAACACTTAAGAGAGGAAAGGAGCAGACTGAGTAGGCTTTTATATAGAGACTGGTGCTGGCTGACAAACCAGAAATGGCTCTTCCCTTGGAAATACTGGAGGGCACAGGCACACACATTAGAGAGGTGATGTCCCTCTTTCTGTGATATACTTCTGCATCTCTGGCCAGCAGAGGTTACCAAGCAGAGCTCACCCTGGAGAAAGCTGATTTGCTCAAGGAAGGAAAGGACCTGCTCCTAGAAGGCAACTCCATTAGACTGCAGTGACCTAAATGCAGTGTATCCTCAGGATACACTGAAGCCCATCTATTTCAGCTGGCATTGTGGACATGGAGTGGTCTCTAGTTATAAGGGCTCCAACAGCCCTCTAGTATCTGCCTACTCATTTCTTAGTCTCTGGTATAGCTATCCCAATTATTTCTAGGGGTAATAGAGGCTGGGTTTCCACAGGGGTTAGACAGATGAGAGAGTTGAACCAGGGGAGATAAAGGACTTGTCTTTAGGATACAGTGCAGAGGGGATCAGAAAAATCCATGACAGTGCTGAGTGAGCAGAACAGGAAGCCTGGGCATGGCCCTAAAACAGCCTATTGTTTCCAGGGCATGAGCAACTATCATTGCAGTATCTTTCACTGGCTAATCCAGGCGTCAACTGTGTGCACAAAGACAGCAAGGTGTCTCTGACCCTGGCTTGTTTCTGTTTCCCTGGGCTTTTTTGAAGGGAATCACTGACCATCATTCCAGAAATTCTCTTCACAGATTAGCAGGCAGATCAGTTGTCATTTAATGTTTCCGGAGCTGTATTTTCTTTTTTTTATTATTTTTACATTTGGGATGCCCAAAGCTTTATATAGCCTACATTTTGAAATTTATGAACACAAAACCACAAGAAGTAAATAAACTACATTAAATAAATAACAAGCTTAGCATGACTCAATATCCAAACTCCTTTAATTTGTACTAACATCAGACTATATTTCAGGCAGACAACCTGCAAATCTGAGAAAAATAGCAATCAATATGACTATATGATACTCAGAGACAAAAGGGATTCTAACATATTTTTCTCTAACATTATTTTTAAAACATGGTTTAAAATGAGACTAACTCTTCCAATTTGTAAAGGATTTTTTATTTATATTTTGCTTGGTTTTTTTTCAGATGAAATTTAGTTTTAGAAAATTAAAGCTATGAATTTCACCTAATTACAGGATTACGTAAGCGCGATATCACAACAGGTCTTTGGCTAAATCTGTAGCAGGTATTGGAACATGATTACCCACAGATACCTTGTTTACAGGCATCCAGAGTTTAGGTGTGTCAAAACTTAAATTTTCTCATTCTCAGAAAGGTGGCAGTAGTTCAGAGACGGATACCTATATATTTAGGTGAAAGCTAAGCTAGAGAACTCAATTTTGCTGCTTAGGCCCATACCTAATAGGCACAAATAAAATTAATAATACATGTGCATGGCTCTAAAATTCATTTATCCCTATATTTTTCTTGACAGGTAAATGGAAATTGTGCGCTGCGAGATTTTACCAGCAATAAACCACCTCCAGACGGTTAGCTATGCACTGCTACAGCGAGCAGCGAGGCAGGGTACAGCTCCAGGGCTGCTGAGTGCATTTCACACCAGGCACACTCCAGCGAACACTCGGCCAGGCCGGGAGAGCTGCTCTGTGTGCTGGTGTGTGCCGCTCTTCATGCTGCTGGGGGAGGATTTTGTGCAAGGCAAACCAGGAGCCCTCCATCTCACTACACTTGTGTGTAAAGCACCACCTCTGACCATATGTCTGGACTTGTTCACCTTGCAGATAAACACTTGGTAAGCTTGTTAGCCCCCCGGTTTGCCAAGTAGTACCAGCAAGAGGAAAAGTCCCTTTGTGCATGCATTTATATCCAGAGCAATTAAAAAACTTGCTGAGAGGAATAAAATCTACAGCCTTATGGGTCAGTAGACAAATCAGGAGAAATAAAAACCCCAGCCTGAAAGATAATGTAGAAATCGAACATATCTGTAATATGTATCAAATGCATTTATACATACCCATCACCTAAGCTGCTCTATAAATATTTTAGATAAATGGACAGATAGACACAATGGCCTGAATATCAAAAGAAAAACAAAAGAAAACTGAGTAAACTCACTTGTTTGGTATTCTGGTCAGGACAGGATGGAACAAGTAAACTCACTAATGCCCTTACCAGTAATTGGTGAACCCTTTAATGTGTTTACTGTCTGTTATACCATAAATGCAGGCAGACAGATAGGACAGTGCTGGTTTGCCAAGTTTCCAGTTCCCTACAACCCACACAGGAGGAGGGCAGCTAAAAAAGGAGAGGGCAACATAAGGTACATGGCAGCTATCTCAGGTACCAGGTTTCACACATGCCTAGTGACAGCACACCCTGCAAACCAATGACCCAGCACAGAAAAACACCCAGAAAAATTAATTCCCCGGCCTTGTAAAGAGTTGACAATGGAAGGCCAAAAAACACATCACAGTAGCTTGTTGACACAAGAAAAAAGAAAGGAAACCTGAGGAGGAAGGAGGAGGCGAAGAAACCAGAGGTTTGTCTGGGAAGAGATGAAGCAAGCACAATGTTCTGACAAGTGTCATTATGAACAAATGCTTTCCCCTCAGTGCCAAAACAACCTGAGCAAGGAGCCAGGTTTGCATTATACTAGAATATGTCTTGGCATCACTGGTGTCCCCTGCTCTGTCACCACTTTTAAAAGGACAAACTGACAGCAGAGTAAAGCCATGCTGTGCTGCAGTGGAAGGGGACAGTCCTGCTGGCTCCTGTTGTAAACATAAGGGATACACAGGCTGGAGTTTCTCTAAGAAAGATACAGATCCCCCAACTCACTGTTTATTTTGCTCTTTGCTCTCTTAACAGGTATGTTGCTTACCTTGCACAATCAAGTAAACCTGGGCAGTCTTGGGGTGATGCTGTGTTTGCACTGAACACGTATAGGACCCCTCATCATAGACATCCACTTTCTGGATTCGCAGGCTGTATTCCAGGGGGTTTCTCTTCTCCAGCTCTACTCGAGGGTCCAGGGACCACTTGTCCTCTCCAGCAAAAATGATGCCGGAACGGTTTAACCAGGCCACCTTGGAGCTTCTGTCTTCTACATAACACCTGCAGAGGATGAGAAAGGTGAGCGGGAGATCAACAACCCTCTCCATCATCTCCTTTTTGTCCCTCCCCTTTACTACTTTGCTTAGAAATTTCATAGCATATTCCTGCCTTGTCAGTGAACCACAGCATCTTCTCATCATTGCTGTCCCATGGACATGTATTTCACAATGATTTTTTAAGGGCTTCAGGAACTTTTGGTTAATGAACCATGAGATTTGAGGTGGTCATGTCTCCTGTTCTCTCTTCTTTATACCTGCACCAAAAGTTACTTTGGAAGGCCAAAAGAGATCCTGATCACCAAATCCCTTCTAACCCTGACAATGGGAAAGGTGAGAAGTACTTCTTCCTATGCTTTTCCCTCACCTTCAAAAGTTGAGTATACAAGAGAGTTACACTCCCAGACTTCTTCCAGCCTGGAGGGCAAAGGTTCAGGGCTCCAGCTTTGTCAGCTAGGGCACAGCTCCTCCATCCCTCAGTTTCAGCAGCACAAGGGGAGAGAACTATAGCTTATCTCCCTTCTACATCCCTCTGACCAAAAATAGGTTTGAGGAAAGAGGGATTCACTGCTCAGACTTTACCCTTCTAACACACACACCCCCCCTTCCCCGCTGATGCACATCTGCCTGCTTGTGCAGGCAAGTGCAGATCTCAGGCTGAAAAGGAGAGGCTGCAGGGTGTCACTGCCATCCCTATGAGACACGCAGCACATCCTGTGAAGATCTCAAGTGGACAGGAGAGGAGGAATGACAGCTAGGGGTGGCAAGCAGAGGAGCAGCAGGAGGAGCAGCAACCGCCATGGCCCCAACTGCCAACCATCACAAGGCAGAGGACGGACTAACCCTGTTGCAACTGCATGAGAAGTATTTTGTTTCTTGACAAAGCGGACAAGGTGCTGCGAAGATAAATCCACTTTTGGCAAAGGCACCTGCTCTGCATCACTTCCCACCACCAGAAAACTTGCACAGAAGAGATCAGGAGATGCCAATACAAGGCACGTCCTGCTCACTCTCAGCTGTGTCTTATTCAAGAGGACCAGGGCTGAAGAAGACACAGAGACATAACTCCTCTTTCCTCCTGGCAGCTGTACCCACCAGGGTGGGCCCAGATAGATTGAGAGGGTTTGTCCTGCAGCAGCTCACACCACATTTGTTTTGTGGATAAATGGGGAAGCTCAGTCTCCAGAGGTGTTGCTCCTTCACCTCTCAAAGCTCTGCCCAGTGTCACAGCATCCAAATAAGCCAGCACCTCTCCCCACCACTGCTACAAAATCACGGAATGGGTAAGGTTGGAAAGGACCACAGTGAGGTCATCTGGTCAAACTTCCCTGCTCAAGCAGAGTCTTCTACATCACATTGCACAGGATTGTGTCCTATTCACTATTCATGCATGTGTTGTATTTGAAAGAGAAAAGAGAGAGGATTAAGATTATTGCTTCAAGATAAGACAAATATTTGACAGTAGGCTTTCATACAGCCTTTTAGCATTGGTCAGACATTTTCCAAGTTCCTCTATTTGAATGCATTTCATTCATGCTGCGTTGCAGCTGCCATCCCTTGTGATGTGACCCTACCATTATGGCCGGCACCTCTCACCCACTCCCTTTTGGCATGCCCATGGATGCCGTGTCCAAGTTGTTCTGGGGTTACTTGTGGGCAGGAGGAAAGCCAAGCTGCGTGAGCATCGATGAGAGGCTCACCACACTGCTGGCCAAGTTGTAAGCAGCTCTGTCTGATCCAACAAACATTTGCTTTAGAGAGCAGCCCAACAGATCCTGTCCCTTACTACTGCTATCCAGCCAAGGGTGGGGAGAGGGTTTGGCCCTCAGGCCAGAGCCCACCCTCCCAGCCAGGCAGGCACTTGCCCCTGAGGTGAGCTCTCAGGTGTGATCTCAGTTGTTTTTAAAAAGCTGCTTTTTGTCAAATAGAAAGAGGCAGGGGAATCCATGAGCAGCCACTTACATATAGAAAACAGTACTACTACAATGGGGCATGACTCCAGTTGCATTGGCTGTCCCAGGCTGTAATCAGCATTGACAGGAGGTAAAAGCAAGGACCCAAGGAGGGCAGTGTGCCCCAGGTCTGGGAGCAGCAGTCCTGTAGGAACATCCAGACTGCCTCCAGAGCTGGCTGTCTAAGGGTCACGAGCCCTCTTGCACATACGTTTCTGCGTAGAGTCGTAACAGCACCAAGAATCAGGAGTTAGGTCTTTTGGTGGTGAAAAGCTAAGCAGTTTAACAGCTGAAGTCAGTGGGAGCTGAAGGTTCTGTCACTTCTGAAAATCCTCCAGAACACCTGTATGTGCTGCTGGTCTCCAGCAGATCCAGGGCACTGCACCAGTCCTGCCAGGCTGCTTTCCAAACCTTTAGCGCAGCCCTCCATGGCTCTGTCCTGCACTTAGTCATTATAAAACTCTCTTTGGAGGCAGCAAAGATGGCCCTGTCATATGCCTCGTGTCAGTAACAGCTCAGTGCCATGGTCAGAGCATGGCATATCCTTCTGAGGATATGCTCACCTGGGGACCCTCCCTCCTCTCTTTTGAAGAGAAAACATGTAATTACCTGTCCTACACCCATCAAGGTCAGCCCTAGACGGTGGTCAATAGCTATAGTCAGAAAACCTTGCAAATGCCCGTGAAATAAGTTAGCATGTGCTACCAAAATAAAAAAAGGAGGGAAGGGCAGAAAGAAAGGAGGAAAATGGGAAACATAAGTGAAGTGGATTTGAGCTCTCTGTTCACCATACATGTTCCTTTCAAACTGTCACAGAAAATCAACATACAAATGTGAAAATTCCCAGTCCCGACATGCTCTGAACATGCATCTATGTGGATGATGCATCTCCGTTAGTCTGTCTGCACACACACACCTTCTTAGTCTGCCAGAGATGCCACCCAGCTGTATGGATCACGCTTTAATAAGGATTTATGGTGATGATTTTCACAGTGTAATAAGTGCTAATTCAATACTAATAGAATATTAAATGGCATGTTAACTGACATTTTAACTGCAAAGCAATAGGAGCATGGCATCAGCAAGATATCAAATGACTCTTATCGTTCACTAATAATCAATAATCAAGTTCACAGAGACAGTCAAACACTTCTCATTAGGCTTATTGAAAGCATTACCATCAGCATCAGTGAAAGCTAATAAGCGATTTGTGATCCATTAATTTTGCTTGTCCTTACAGTTTCAGGTTTAATTTCTTGACATCTCCGAGGTGGCTAACAAGAGGACCAGTGAATGGTGGTGGTCATGCCTTGCACGATCACTGCAGGGACTTGGGAACTATTGATATCGCACCAATTCAAACCACAGACACTGAAGGACAAAAGCCTTGCTGCCATGCTCCATTAGCCCTCCTTGCCCCTCATAAACAAACACAACCAAGTATGACACCTGAGGTTTCTTAGAGACAGGACCATTTTTACCTGCTACGGACGCATTTCTAGTTCTCACACAGTGGCTAACAACTGGATAACAACCAGCCAGGAGAGGATGGTTGGAAACTGGACATGGAGAAAGGAAGCCAGGTCATCCTCGCGCTCTTCTCTCAGCCTCAGTTTCCTCACATGCAAATGCAGACAGCGGGGCTGAGCCATGCCACAGGAGGGAGAGGAGGGGGTGATGCTTTTGTTGCAGGGGAATGCTTTTGGACCTTCAGTAGGAACCATTGCCTTGAATGGGATGGAGAGCTGCCCACTAGCATTCCTGGTCCCTAGATATCAGAATGGGACAGGACATCTGGCAGGGGGATGGGCAGGAACCAGGAGTAGGCCCTGCTGCTGGTCCTCACTTCTCCCACGTCTGCCAATCTAATGCACAGCTCTGGGCCAAAGCAGTACTCCTGCAAACCTGCCTTCGTAGGCTCCAAAGAAAACTCCATCTGGATAGAGAAGATGTCTTTTTTTTCCCCGTCTTGGAAGTATTATATTACATTACTTTACATTACATTACATTATGCCTATTTATAGGTGGGAAAGCGAGCAAAGAAAAAGAGAGTGAGGCTCAGGCATCCACATCTCCTCTCCTGCTGAACACCAAGGCTGGAGGTTTCACCACCTGCTCCGTTTCCCTCGGGTCTCAGTGCTTGAATCCCATCCCCCGTGACTGCTGCTCCTCCTCCTGCCGAGGCACCACTGCTCAGTGCATTGATTTCCCAGCATGTTGCTGTAACACTCATCGCAGTTTATGTTGTGCCTGTCACTCCAGCAGCTCTCGGCCCTAAGCTTTCCGCCCTCTCTTTCCTCTGGCGAACAGACGGGCACGCTGCTGAGAGGCGGCATTTAGTTGGGAAGCCCTTGCATGGGTTCCCCAGGCTGGCTGCACCATTGCCAGGATGGGCACTGCAAGGGGTGAGGAGAAGGAGGAGGAAGATGCATGAGAACTGGGGTCTCAGCAATTTTTCCCATTATGCCTCAGAGAAACAGAATAGCAGCTATGGCCCTAGCCTATGGAGATGGAGCGGGGGTATTTCATTTCCTTGTGAAGGAGTGAATGATATTTAGAGCCTACAGTGATGAAGAGGCAGGAAGGAAGCCCTTTAGGACCTGGTGAAGCTGCTGTTTAAATTATTACTGTAACATGATGGGAGTTTTACAGCATTATCAATGTTGTGTCATCTTGAACCTGGGATAATTGTCTGGGGTTTTTTAATTGTTGCTGTAACTCTAATAAACTTTGTTTTTCTTTTTACAGCAGACTCAGTCCCACAGTTCTCTGCCAGAGCCCCACTAGTTAGAAGAGGCAAGCTTCTAGGATTAATGAAATATGGTGTGCTGCAGCAAGCCACAGCTCTTAACTCATTTTGGGGAAAAAGAAATAAATAGTGGGTTTAGAGACTGTGTTTTCTGCCCTCTTTCTCAAAAGCATGTTGTGGTGACAGGTCTGTGCCATAATTCCCTCAGTCTTCTTTAATCATCTTTTCTCTGTTAACCCTTTGATCATCTCTTCTGTAAGACAAACTCTGTGCACAGGCCCAAACTCAGCAGTCTGCTGCACACACAATTAAGCACCCAAAACCCACCCCATTGCACTCACTGAGGGACATGACCCCCTTCTGCCAGAGGATGTCACAACCCACCCTGCATCAGATATCCTGCCTTCACCTCAGCTCTGTGATGAGCCTGCTCTAATCTTCTCACTTCACACACACTCACAGGATCCAGCTAACAACTTCCCCCACTGCCCTCTACCCCCAGCAGCAAAATGGCAGGAGGGAAAAGAGAGAGGGATCAAACACGGCTTGTTTGGCACAAAGCAAGTCAGCTCCCGGCTGCCGGCTCTGAACGTGCAAGACAAATTCTCCGTTGTGTTGCAAAGTATGATCCTGGAAAGCTAATGCGGTGGTTAAACACAGTACTGCTCCCAGCCTTGTGAGGAAAGCTCAAGAGCAAATCACGCTCCTGCTGTTTCGTCTTGTCTCCTCGAGCAATTCAGTCCTTCCCTGCCTGGCAAACAAGGATTGGAGCACAGCCATGGTCAGCCAAGGAGGCAGCAAGGGTGCAGCCTATGGCCCAGCAGTGATGTAGGAGTAAGGGCTAAGGACAGACCACAGGCGTGCAAGCCCTGACCCTCCCAGGCAGGGTGCTCGGGGAAGAGTCCAGCCAGGCCCTGCAACGCCACTGCAGTGCTGGACCCTGCCAGCATCTCAAGAGCAACGCAGCGCTGCTGCTGCAGTGGTGAGCTCTGTCCCTGGCGTGCCATCCCCACCAGAGGAGTACACTGGCAGAGCACAGGAACACATAGTAGAGTGGAGCAGTGTAAGAGCTGTTGTCTCTGGGTGGTTCCCACTGCTCCAGATCAGGCTCTCCTCAGCTGGACATGCTACAGACAATACCTACAGCTGAACATATCTTCATTTCTCTGAAGGCAAGAGCCCATTAAGTGGATGGCAGTGGGTGACCACATCAACCAAACATCTCAAACTTCCTTTCAGCCAAGCACCAAAAGCCTCATTTTGCTGAATTTGAACGCACATGGGCATCAGGTGTTGCTCAGAATTCTCCTTCCCACCGCCACTGCTCCTCTCTTTCCCCAGCCTGGTACAGCTGCTACTCCTCTTCTTATGTGCCATGACACACAGCAGGGTCACTGTTTGAGAGCAAAAGCTGTTCCACAGCAGGATGGATTCCCAAAATGTGACATAAATAGCTCCTGAGTCACCACTGCCAGCATGATAACACAGGCCCTCAGAGGGATTTAGAAAACTACTGCTTAAACCTAGTCCTGTGCTGGAAAACTGGCAGGAGGGGGAAATGCTGCATCTGTTCAGCCCACGCTTTCTTTCAGCTTATTATTATGTGACCTTGGTCGTCACACCTGTCTGCAGCTCCCTGGGTATCTCAGCACTCAGGTGACAATTTTTGGCCACTCACCTATTGGGAGGGTGCATGGCTGATAGGACGCCTACACTTCTGTTCATCCTCTAGTAAATTATCACTATGGAAGCATGAGGCTAGGACAGGCTCACCAGGTCACGAAGCCCCAGCCTCTGCAGGCACAGCCAGCTGTACCTTATCATCTTTTTTAGAGATGTACTTCATTCCTACTTTATCCTAGTGTGTTTGATGGGGGGTATCGTCCTCGTGCTTTGTAGGTCAGGCTGCTCAAAGTCTGTCTCCTCTGCTGATTAAAACCTTTTTTTCTAACTCTAAGTCTACATTTATTCATGCCTGGCTTATATCCATTCCCTCTCATGCCAACACCATCCTTTAGCTTAAATAGGTCTTCTCTCTCCCAGGTGTTTATCTTCCAGTGTGTTCACAGAGAGCAATCATATTCCCTCTCAGCCTTCATTTTGCTGGACTCAACAAGCCAAACTCTCCTGGTTTCCTCTTGTATGATAAACTCTCCATTGCCCTAAACAGCCCAGTAACCCTTCTCAGCACCTGCTCCAGTCTGAATTCCTCTTTCGTGACCAGAATTTGTACCCATTTTTTTAGATGAGGAGTCCCCAGTGCCTTGTACAGAAATGTTCCTGTCTCACTGTGTCTCCCATCAACTCTTTTTAATGAAAGCAAAAAGAATTGCAACCAGCAAAGATGAGTATCAGTGCAGAACTGCTCATGTGCTGTAAGCATCCTCGTCTCTCAGTCCATGTGATATGGATAGAAAATGAAACCCAAGGGAATTCACAAAAAATATGCCAGCTTAAAAAGACAGCTAGCTGCATGGGCTCTCACTAGCAGACACACAGCTGGTCTCACATGGGCTTTCTTTCTGTTAAAATGACTATTTAAGAATATAGGTTCCTGTTTGTGTAGGAAAAAACAAAACAAAATAAAACAAAAACCAACAGAAATCAAGCCCAAAATTACAGTGATTTTTATGCCAGTACTCTCAAGGGGTGGATGTAACTATATCAGAATAAAGGAACTTACACTGGCATGATTTATTGCTCTTCCTGTCTTCTGGGGATCAGTATACCTGCATAAACAACTTCAGTCCACATCCATTCCTGCAGAGGAACCTTCTTAAAAATATCAATATGAGCTGCTATGAACAAAGTTAACTCTATCCCAGCCACATCCCAGCACGGTTTAAAACTTCAAAATATAGAAAAGCCTCAGAGTGAGGCCTACCACCACAGTGTCAGCTTTTCTTGTGTTCCACCATACCTAGAAAATACTCTCCATCTCTTTATAGTGTAGTCAGGTAATCCTTGGACAGGTCTTTGGCCATTCCAAGGCATGCATCTGGAACAACTGTCTCCAGTCACGGGCCTCCTGCCAAAGGAAACTTACTTCCCACATATGTGCAGAGGGGATGAACTGCACTCTGGCTGATGCTTACAGAAATGCCAAATGCTCTGACAGCTCACATCAGGGTCTTGCACTAAGATCAGTTGGGAGGTTGAGACTGCTGAGGAAATAGATGCTGAGCTCCCTCTTTCTTTCTTGGGTTAGCTGAGGACTTGTCAGTGTCCCTTTTCAGTCTAGCCAGAACCCTGGCTCTGTTCTTAATCCAGTATGATTAGGAGCGCTCATCAGCTATTGATCGTTTGGTCTTAGTGAAATGTCCCACCAGGATCATATGCCTCACTCTGCTGTCCATAGTTTCCCATAGCATCCCAGGTTTCCCGCACTGTCAAAACAGGAAACCAGGGAATAGCAGAGATGATGCAGAATGTCAATGTTCCCCACTGCCAGATGATTTGCCTTTTTGTTGCACTGCATTTACATTATGGATCCCGTGCTTTTGCCATCACTGAAGACACAGGCTGATATTTTAAAAATATGTGTGGTCCCTTAATAAGAGAAGCTCACCAAAAGACAATGATAACTAGTCATTTATGTGAACTGGGTATTGTCTCTTATACCAAATTTGTAAAAGAACTGGAAACCAAACAGCTACTGATGAGTCTTTGCACCACTACAACTTTTTTCCAGTAGAGGGATACACCAAAAATGAGAATAGGACCATACAGCCTATCAGTCCCTTTATTTTTCTTCACAAATGTCAATACTGGAAATCACTTATTTATTCTATCTGAACTCTCAGTGCCTTGTAGGTAACTTTTGTGAACTCCAGAAAAGCTAATCCAAATTTTTCCCTTGAATTTCTTCCAATAAAAAAAATATTACAATAATAAGAAAAATGTGTTTCAGAGATGTGATCTCCTTCTCTGACAGGAGGGGAGGGAGGGTTTTGCTGGGAATTCCACGTGACTCTATCTGGTAATTATCCAGCCACAGAGGGAAACTGAAACGTTCTGTGCTGTCGCAGAGAATGACAGCACCTGGAGCTCCAGCACCCAGATAAAAAGCAGTGAGACAATCGGGCAGATGGAGAAAGGGAGTGCTACATCATGGGCTGGCAAGCGGGGGGAGAAAAAGAGAGGGGGAGAGGCAAGAGCTGGAGAGGAACATTAAGGCAGCCGGCACAGCTACTGGAGAATGAGATAATGCCACAGATTAGTAATACACAGGGCATCTCTGAAAGAGGGGGGAATGGAGAAAGAAAAAGAGTGAGGGCAGGTCAGGAGAGAGCAGATGCAGAAAAGGGACAGTGCAAATACAGGAGGGAATAGGAGAGTGATGCTAGAGTGAGCTCCAACGCATTTTGTGTGGTCCAGGGTCCCGTCTTCCCACCCCAGTCACAGGCTAAAAATGCAGGACGTATCACCACAAGCTGTTTCAGAGCAAGGAGGAGATGTGAAAATCAGTATCTCACAGCTGAAGAGAGACATGGCACTGCAAATAGTACCTTCCAGCTTGTGGATTCCAGTGGTTTGCTCGGGGAAGGGGACTACAAAGCTTAAGACCGAAATAATTAAAACTGGAGCTTTGGGCCACCAGCCCATATATTTTGTATGGCAGAGAGGTAAGAGGGAGTTCCCTGACTCTCCCTTTCATGGTAGCACACACAGAGGCACATGTAAGCCTGCAAAACAGTCCACATGACTGATGCCATGGTGCCATGGCCCAGTTACAGAAAGCAAAGGCGCTGTAAGTGCCACCCCACACAGTAACATGGCAGCATCAGCACGCGCTCTTGGGGCTGTCAGAAACGAGGGGCACACCCACAGGACTGGCAGCATCCTTTCAGTGGGTCAGGAAGAGCTGACTGCCAGGTGGCACGAAGCCCTGCACCACCTCTAGGAAGGCTTCTGATGAAGGTGACTGTCTGCCAAACAGACAATCAGGTTAGGGCTAACAGCTCGTCAGGGACTAATGTTGGCCACTAACCTCAATACCTATTGGGGTAGTGCCTGAGGTAGATCTGCAGTGGCTGCACCTCTCCACACATGCAGGAAGAACTAAGTGCCCAGATGTTCACACCTGAACGTTTGGGGAAGAAAATGGAAACAGTACCACAGGGTCTGAGCATTGGGCCACATGGTCCAGTGACCACAATCCCATGATTAGTGACAGACATTTCAAAGAAAGATGAAACACATCCTAAAATGACAATGTAAATCACCTTCTAAATAAGACATGATCCTTTCCAACTATAAAACCCTATAAATATAGCCCCAAGAAAATCATAGAATTGCTTCGGTAGGAAGGGTTAACCCTAGTTCTACCATCCTGCCATGGACAGGGACCTTTCACCAGACCAGGTTGTTCAAAGCCCCATGCAGCCTGGTTTTGAACACTGCCAGCCAGGGATGGGGCATCAATAGCTTCTCTAGGTAACCTATTCTAGTGTCTCACTACCCTCAAAGTAAAGAATTTCTTCCTAATATTTAATCTAAATCTACCCTCTGTGTAAATTGGCTTCCTCTCCGAGTGACAGCTTGCAATCCACCTTGTAAGTTTGTATGCTGGCTTTCTTATCCCCAGGCATTTCTCAACCCCCTGCCCCCTTTTTCTTTTTTTAAACTCATTAACATCTTCATCTTGGTGATACTTTCTGGCTGAGAATTTTATCAGTTAACCATTAACTGGTACAAGGCTGTAAAAGAATATCAGATTTAAATGTTATGTGAAACTGGCAGGTGTCTCCTGTGTTTTGTACTGAATGAAATAGTTCTTTCCAATGCCTGAGGAACACGCAACCTGAGACACAGGAATGTGCTTTCCATTTTGTGGACCCTAATATTTGTTTCATCTCATACTGCCTCTTCTTCAAGAGGGAATATCACATCTGAAGCATCAGCTCTTGTCTTGGGGAGGTGGGAGAGAAGGATCTGCACCAAGGAGAAATCAGTCTTGAAATTCTTTGGTGGCAGATCAGAATGGGAATGGGAATGATAGCAGGGAAAATCAGCCTTAACTTGTCCTTCTTTTCTGAGGTCATGAGAATATCAGAGGTGCCCCAACCAAGTTATCATCCTCCCTTCCAAGAGTTACCCTCAAGTTGCCAGCATCAGACTGTAAAGGGTGGTATTTTGAGATGAATGAGAAAGAGGGTCCATCCTGCCTGCTCGCTCCCAGCTGCTGCATTTCAATGAAGGACACCTTCTTGATGTGCAAACACTCCAGTTATTATTTACAGCTGACCTTTTCCTTCTTCAGCTCCCGCTGCTGCAGCACTGCTGGTGGAGTCGGGGCTTGTAGAGATTGTGGAGACGCTGTGTAGTGAAACATGTTAGCTTCCCTGCCTGTGCCAGAGCTGTCATTAGTGCCACTGTGGATTGAGCTACACCCGTGCAAGCAACAGTGGGAAATATGAAGAAAAAATCCTAATGTAGACAAAGCCTTTGAGGAGCTTAACCCCTCTTCCCCTTTTCCATCTCTCTCCCACTTGAAAGCAGAGAACAGCTTCTGAGCAAGACACATGCTCTCATTTCCATATCTAAAGCCAGTCCCGAAATACCATCCTGAAATAATGCTCTCAGAGAGGAGACCACGAAGCAGATTCCCTTTGAGAGACTCTGCTGCTTCTTTTTTTAATTCCATCCAAAAACAAATGCCACCAAATACCAAATGCACCTGGACTGGAACAGTCAATCCAAGGCACCTTGTTACCAGAATGATATGGGGAAATTGGAGGGAATTCAGAGGCAAGCAACAACAAAATTCATCAAGGGCTGGAAAGGGATCAGCATCTAAGGGAAGCTTAAAAACATTAAATATGTATAACTTGACTAAGAGAGGACTTAAAAGGGACATGTTGACAAGCCATACCTCTTTGAAAGCTGAAAGTACCAAGGGAAGAGAGGAATTATTTAGCAAGATGCATAGAGGTCGAGAAAGGAGTAACGGGTCAGAAAAAGAAGAGAACTAAGTCTGTTCCAACTTGAAGAAAAACTTCTTGTCATCTGCAAGTGATAGTCTTGTAAAAAGTCTCCCAAGGAAAGCAAGGAAGCCCCTATCTTTCAGAAGTTTGGAACAAAGTCGGGCTGAGGACCAGAGGATGTTTAAGCTATGTGGGGACCAGCCTCACAGGGGCTGCAGGGAGAACAAACTATAGTGACCTGGTCTTAGTACCTTTACCACCTACCTCACAGAGTTCATCAGTATGTCAGGAAAAGACAACTCCTCTCACAAGTTTCTTCCAGATTAAGTGATGTTTTTAGCTATATTCTCTTCAAATACAGCTATATATTTCCTGTCAAGACCTTAGATCTCTACATACTGTACTAGAGTTAACTGGCACAGGTTTGGATTTGTGTTCATAAACTGGATTTTCTAGAAGCCACACATGGACAGGTTGAAAATTACCGATACAAAGACTAACAGTGTTGCTATTTCCAAAAGACACTGGCATATGGTTGTATTCCCAAATGCTCTGTGAGTAAAGTTGTCCGGCACTTAAAAGTCACAAGTGAGACTTGACTTTTTAAAGTGCTTAGCATTGAAATTAAAGCCAGATTTGTCAAGTACTTTTGGGCCTACCAGCTCCCAAACTAACACACAGGAACCAAATTTTCAAATTTTCAAATTTTCAAATGCTCACTGTGCATTTGGCACAGTGAGCTCCTTCCCCAAGACAGCCACTTCTCTTGCTGCCTTAGTGACATACTTTTGAAAATCTGTCCCATGGGTGTTCTAAATCATATAATAAAGTGCTGCAAACTTCAGGCTCCCTTGCTGTATTTATCCTATGTTGAAGCATTCCTTTACATGGAAACCACAGCAAAACTGTAACCGCAAGGCTCTGATCCACTTCCTTTATTTGCAGCTTTGCTAAATTTTACCTTTCCCTAATGCCTCACTTTTGTCCACCATCAGGTCTTGTGAAACAAGGCATTTGAAAGACTTGCAGGGAAGGTAGAGGAGATGCTGTGAGGGAGAACTCCCAAGAGCTTTGATCTGAGCCTACCTTTATCTCCACATGCACAATATGCCTTGCAGAGGAGGACATGTTTATAAATAAATAAATGGAGGAGGGGGGAAGAGTGGAAAAAAAGAAATGTCAAGATATATTTGATGGAGTTTCTGCTGTTGATATGAAAGCCAGGAGCTGGTTGAAAACCTCATAGTCAGAAATAGAATGGGAGGAAGGTACAACTCCTTGAGAAACGTGGCAGGAATAACTCCCACAGCTAGATCTTCTTGCCATCCTACTAATCATACTAATATCTTGCACTGTTTTTCCTCTGAGACCCTTGCAGGACTTGGTCTTGCAAGGCATCTCAGCACATGCTGAACAGCAAGCAGTGCTTTTGTCAAAGAGACTAAGCGCTGCGGAACTAAAACTCTTGTCTTTGTGAAGAAGTGTTATGACGTCTGTTTTACACATAGAGGAAGACACTGGAGAAGGAAAGAAATAGGTTGTGCCAAGTCATACAATGAAACTATTTCACTGTCAGAAACAAAACCTGATAGACCTGACCTATCTCATACAAAACTTGGTTTGGTGTGTATTGGTTGCACGACGATAGCGAGAGAGGGGTAGTGATGACTACAAAATAGCCTTCACAAACCCATGTGCCTCCTCCAGTCACATCTATCTTAGCACTACAGCAAGAGACCATGCTTTTCTCTCTAATTGGGATCTGCCCAGGGATACGTAACCACAGCAGAAAGGACTGGCTGAAGCTCCTCCTCCCCAGGGTTTGAAGACAAACCAGCTTGGGTCGTTTGGGTCCGCGCTCTGGAGCCTGAACTCCAGCCTGGCTAATGACTTCAGTGCAGGCATAACCACAGGGACTGCTCTGAGAGTATCTGCACCTTCCCACCTGCAGTCTTCTGGCACTGGCAAAACAAGCTGCACAAATTGGCTGGAACACAGAACATAAACCCTTTTCATTTCTTAGTGAAGACAATGTTGCTTAATCCTACTGGATGCATTTACCCAGGGATATCTTATCTGGATCCACTGACATCCCTGCCTCTTCTCCCAAGAGCTTTCTGCATAACGAAACCTCTCCCCTGTGCACAGCTTATCTGCAGTACAGATATTTCCCCATGGAGCTCCCTTCTGGACAGCAGTCTTACTGGTAGTTTAATTTCTTACACAGCTGGTCTAAGGCTGTGCACTTGGGTTTTGACTGGTCTGAGGCTGGATTTCTATACCTGTTCTTCTGACAGGTCACTTGCTCTAAATAATTTCCAGAAGTCCAGTACCATACGGGGAGATGCCAAACTGCGACTTCAGCTGGCATAAATCAAGGGCCAACAGGGTACCACTGAAGTAAAGGGGGAAGCCTAGATTTACACTAGATGAGGATCAGCCCTTCTTCCTTGCACCAGACTCTAAATGAATTCATTAAATACAGCACTTCAGTCTGCTCAGCTAAAAGAAGCTCCAGCTGGCATGAGGTTTCACATCCAGGGAATGTTTTAAAGATGAGGATTTGTAGCCTGTGCTGAGTTTACACTTGGCTAAAGGTAGGCTCTCATTGTCCAGGAAAAGGGGATGAGATCATGCCCACCTGATGGATGCCTGTGCATCCCCAGTGTTTGTGCATGGAGTGACGTTTACATAGGACCTCACACCCCTGGGGGGACAACCTAGGTTGAAATCTTGTTGTGAAGATGCTCAGTTCAAAGTGCTACAGAGTAGCAGAAGAGAGGTTCTGCTGTACCTCCACCAGGCTGAAGGGCTTATTTTTTGGATTTAAATTTTCACTGGTGGGGGACAGGGGTATCTGCACTGAATTTGAATCTGCAGTAGGGCAGCAGTGGGGGCAGTAAGAACAGTTTGGGATTTTTGAGACAGGAGTAGAATGTTAGTTAATTTTGACATTAAACACTAAATGAAAGGATGTTATTCTTAGCTTCCAAAAAAATAAGATGTGCTGTGATCGTCTGGCCTGCTCTCATGTATTGTGCAGATCTCGTGATTCCTACAGTTTAATCTCTTATCCACTCACTAAAACAGATGGTGTTGCAGGCTCTTTGCAGACTCTGGTAAATATGACTGCATTTGGAATGCTGTTCATATATCTGCACTTGCTGTACAACCCTCAGGACACGATACACTGGCTTAAGACATAAGTTCACATCCAAAGCACAATCTGCAACAAAGAACAGATCCAGTTCTCTTTCAGCATTGATGCTGAGGTCTCTGGTATGCATCATCACACAGAGAATTTCTTCCTTTAGAAGCATATAAAGGTCAAAACAATAGGATCCTCCAAAACTTTTGCCCTGAGACCCCAGTCAAGTCCTCTGTCTTTGGACAGGACCAGGGTGCACATTGTTTTTCTTCAAGGAACAGTTCTGCCCACTGAACAACAATGATACTTCCAATAAGATGGAAAATAAGAGAGCTCTAACTCAAATGGACCTGCCACCAGCCTCTCTCTGACTTTCCACTTACTGTTTCTTCCTTAGGCTGGGAAAAGAAGGTCCTGGACAGTCATCAAGAGGCAGGGAGAGCATGCAAAAGTACTCGTGTATGTTAGACTGTTACAAGTCTTCTCTCCACCCTGTGTGTGTGTATGTGTGTGATCAGCCAGTACTTGGAAAGACAAGTGAGGTTAACCGAGCTATGTGCATTGCTCCCACTAGAGCAGTATAAAATGGTGATAAACCACAACTGGAACCACTCTGCAGTAAGTATCTGGCCAGAGGTGACGCATGAGGTTACAGCAGCAGCTCCACTCCTCTGTCCCCTCTGCCTGATGGATCCTTGGTAATAAACCACCCTTCAGCCTTTCCTGTCTAAAACTGAAACTGCTGGGATTCAGGGGAGATAAAGATGTCAACCACCTTTCAGAAGAGCCTTCACAAGAAAGTCCCTGTTGGGATAAAAGCAGACATGTAATGGGCTTTGTCTGTCCCTGAAAGTAGTTTAGCACCGCAGGAAAGTGCAGCCCTTTTAGGCCTCTTCTTTATTTAACTGGAGTCGTTAAAATAAACTGATTTCCCAGCCAATTAATTATCAAATATCTGTAACAGTTTTCAAGCCCTGCCATTACTCAGTCTCAGAGGCCCCCACAGGCAATGTTAAGCTACACTCTCCTTACCTGAGTAACCACTGCTCCTGCAAGTCTGCTCCCTTTCCCTGAGCTGATAGCAGAAAAACAGAACAGGGGCCAGCAAAACTCTGGAGAAGAGCTGCAAACACCTGTCCCCTTCTCCTCTTTGACAGTGACTCCAGCTATGCATGTGCTGAGAGCCAGGAAGCTTTACCATGCTCCTTGACCAAGACTCTGTTACCATCTCTCTGCCACCCCCACACAGACCCCAGACCCACTGCAGGAGCAGATACATCCTGTCAAGACACCTGATGTTGCCAGTGGGATCGACTGGTACCTGGCAGCAGAGCTGAACCTCAGATGCCAAGTACCACAAGCTCAGTACCAGCCCAGTGTGGGTCATAAGCTTCAGTTCAAAGCATGTGCCAGAAACCAGCTGCTCGCCCAGATGTGGACAGGGACAGCTTCTGCCAGAGACGTGTTACCTACTGAAAAACCAGTCTTTACCACTCTGGTAACTGGAAGGTTGTACTCCCCATAGGTACATTAGCAATGGCCCTACCATCTATTTTATAAGTAATAAACTGCACTCATATGTGGTTTCAATTAGGAGATTTCAAATGAGATTGAAGATAATGCATCCCATAATTACTCACCCTTCTCCTTTCTAGAAACTCAAGCAGAATCATTTCCAGGCCAAAATGCAGTCTCTCTTGATTGATGATACTAATAAAATGGCTTTATTGTGATATAAATAGCCTTAAAAACGTCCTGGAGAGTCAATATCAGTGCTTGATGGCCTTATGCAAGCAAGGTCCTTATCTTATGGTGTGCTGAAGCCTAATGAGTTATGCTTCTCAGAAGTCTGCCGTTGGATTTGGGCACTCATTTGGGGAACTACAGAAGGGTAGCTCCCAAATTAGACATGCAAAGTGGGAACTGTTTAAACACCTTTCCTCTTCCTTGCGCTCCCTATTAATAATCTCTTCGCTTCCTAGCTTTTCTGGTGCCAGTTCAAACACAAACACCGGCTGAGCCCAGCAGGAGCCATGGGAACACTGTGCTCCAGCGCCTCTTTGCTGGAAGGTTACCAGCCACTGCTACAGTAATTGGAAAACCTGAAATTTCTTCCAAATTGCACACGCTCTGAGATTCTCACAGCCCCTGCAGAGGCGTGTGGCCATTTCCTGAACAAAGGGCCTACACTGACTTGCTCTGAAACACGTCTGTGGCCCCCATTGTGGCAGATGATATGTTTTCATTACCCCTTGTCAGGAGAGGCCACATGGCCATCCCTGTCCTGCAGCTGGTAACGAAGCATTGAGCACCTCGGGCTGCGCTGAAAGCTTGGGGGTTGTAGAAAATCAGTGTAATTTTTGAAGTTAGTGCCCCCAATGGCAGTAGTCCAGTCCAGGAGGCCAAATACAGAGCTTGCCTCAGAGGATGAGGAAGAAGACCTCTGGGCGTTCACAAGAGAAATGCCCAAAGTGTTCCTCCCTTTTCTGAACAGCAGCAAACCTCACTCTTCATAAAAAAACCCCACTGGTTTTAAGGCCTTATTTGAAAACATGCAGTCAGTTCTATCGGGATTGTAATCTTCTGCATGCAGCAATATGAGATACTGTTGGCCGTGCTTTCCAGTAGTGCTACCCTGGCTCAGATCCGGCAGCAGACTGGGTGCTAAAGAGCTTTGCTGGGAGTGACAGAAACATATACACCTGTCAGAAAATGCTGATATCATAGCAACCGTGACAGTGATGTGATCAGGACCTGACAGTCAAAAAGGAGAGGGAAGGATGCACGAGAACAGGCAACTGAGAAACTTTAAGGGAGAGCAGTAAGAGTCTGCCTGTGAGGATGCAAATATGTGACACTTGGTGCTTGTCTGTGCATGGCAGATGGGATGAGGACCCTGGGGCCATGTTCCTCCCTCCACCTGAGTGGTGCTTCATGTCTCTAAAGGGCAAAGGGACTATACAGTTTCCCAGCCCTGTCTTGCTCCCATCTCTCCCCATCTCTGCCATAGTTATATCCAGTCCCATTATATCCAGTCCCATATTTGATAGCAATTTTCCCCTCAATAATAAAGCCTTTGTGAGCGTGTGGGTGGCCGTGCATGCGTGCTTATGTCTGTGAGAGTGCATGTGTGCTGGGGTCTGCTGAGATGAGAAGGTGGTTTTGTGTACGCAACAGAGCAGGAGTGAGGATGAGACTACCAAACGTGCAAGGATACGAGAGAAACTGTTCTTCACAGAGAATCAGACAGCGAGAGTGAAAATGAGAAGGTGCTCATATTAGACAGTATGCGTGTCAGAAAGGAAGAAAGAGAAAGGTCTTATTCACAGCCTTCCTGCATGTGTTTGATGGGTATCACAAGTTTTAACCAAGAAAAATATGTATGTATTCAAATCAAACACAAAACACCCCTTTTGCCTGGAGCGCTCCTGCCTTGCTTGTTTGTTCTGTTGCAAGCTGCTTGTTAAGAGGAACACAGGAAACAAGAAGATGGAAAAAAAACCCAGGTTGACATATTTAAACACAGCCAGCTACCAAGGCAGTAGCAAACAATGAGGAGAAAAGCAGGTGGAATAGTTGGAGAGCTGCTGCAATGAGAGATGCCTGTGAGAGTTTCTGAAGACCATCCTTCAAGTGGATTATGATCAATTTTACTGTTCACATACTGAGTTGATTCTGGAGCTAGCTACAAGGAAACACTCAAAAGCCTATTCCTTATAGCCATTTTGCAGTAAAGAGTCAAAAAACAATGCAAGGAGAGCTGGTGCTCTTGCTCAATCCCCTGCAAAGCTCTCTACTCTGAGCCTAGACAGCCTCTCTTGTCAAAATTGGAATCAAGAGACTTGAGCCAGATTTATCAACAGAAGGAAAACCAGTAACAACAGATTTAGTCCCAAGCCTCCTGGGGCTAAAGACCTTTCTAGGACTGCAGGTCAGATAAACATGGGTACAGAGACAGGGATGCCTTTGAAATCATTTTTCCCTGTGCTGTTATGCTTTGTTCCATCGTGGTAAATTTAAACACCTTTAGAAGTTTATGGCTCTTCAATGCTATCATAATCCACAGGCCTACTCTGCCCACAGAGGAAATCCAGCAATACCGATGTCCAGTCAGACTTGCTAAGTAGCTTACAATGCCCCAGGCAATGCATAGGAAGACAGGAGCATGCCAAGAACTGACTACGGGAGTGGCGAAGCCACCAGACCAAAGACATGGTGTTGAAGAGATCCAGGAAAAGGGTCAGAAGTCCAGATGAGTCTCTATCCTAAGGCAGCTCACCCAAGCTTCACACAGAACACTGCAGATCATTGGAAGATGACTCCGGATAAAGGCAGCTGTGGACTTTCTGTCCTTTCCTCTCTTTTAAAATCAGAGTGAACAGCTCTGACTTACAGCTGTAAAACAGAGCTCTCATGAAGTCGGGGGAAGGCAACTACTATCTTGATGTTGGGGCACAGAGCTGGTGCAGGAAAAGTGCAATACAGAGGGCTTGAGTTTGGGTGTGGCCCTTTCACCATCACCCCTCCAGCATCCAAACAAATGAACACCACCTTTCTTTGGCTATGGAGACTTAAGCAACCCAGGTCAGGCTGGCTCCTGCTTTGGGCAGGCACTGGGCTATGCAGAGGAGGTCCCTCCTGATGGGGGTCACTCGGGTGCTACTGCATCCTCAGTAACAATAGTTACTATTGTTCAGAAAATTACCTAGAAACCTGTACATATCCTTCTGCAGCGTTTGACTCTCTGACCTCGGGAGGCAGTGTGGATTTCACAGTCCAACTACCTGCTGCGTGAAAAAGTGTCTTCTTTCATGTGATCTAAATTAAGCCACCATTAGCATGTCCAAGTGACCTCTTGTTCTAGTATTACAGGAGGACAGAAAAAGGAGGGACTGATCAGTTTTCACCACATGCTTCATTAGTGTAAATAACTCAGTTATAAGCCTTTAGTGTGTCTCTCTGGGGAGGACGTGGATGGCTGGTGCTTGCCATCTCCCATTGGAGTGGGCCAGGAGCGAGAAGAGGCAGTGCGAGCTCAGGGACAGTAGAGGGCATGGCAGCAAGATGGAAGATGGGAGAGCTGCTGGAGAAGACAAATGGCATTTTTGCGAGCTTGCTAAAATAAAAAAGCCCTGTTCAGTCCAACTGACTGCCTCCTTGTAGGTAAATCTCGCAGGATTATACTAACCATGCTTCATGGCCCTCTCGTAATTCTACATGGTGTCATAAATGAGGGTGTAGCCAGTGTTCAAGATAATGTCATTTTTTATAACATATTTCCTATTGTTTCTCTGTCCCTTAAAGGCAACCAAGCATCCTCCATGCTGTTGGAATTGACGCAACCCACTGAAGAAGCTTTTATCTAGTTACTCACCATGATTCCCAATCTCTTCCCTCCAAGGAGCCTGGGAGCTCAGCGCTCATCAGTGTACAGATGAAGTGGAGACTATTTTTGCAGTCTGCATTACCATACGCTCATCCACGTTATAGCTCATCTGTCATCCTGCTGCCCTGTCCCCATGGTGCCTTTAAATCCTGCTGACTCATGGAAGTGGCAGCCTGAGCCTGCCTTTGGTTGGCAAGATGGCAAGGGGTGCTGGGAGAGGGCAAAGACCCAGCTCCAGGGAGGAGACCTCAGAGCAGCCAGGTCAAGCCCTGTGAGCGGGTCCCACTGGCTCTCCATGACCTGTGCAGCAAGCCTGCAGAGGATGCGATGGAGTGGGCCTGCTCTTAACATCTCCTTTGGCTTTTGACAACCCTGATGCATTTCTCATCAGTCAAACAAAGAGTCATCACCAAAGTACCAACACACTAGCCACGAACACAGGGGAGACTAGACACCTCCACAGTGTGTACTGACTCCCATTATTAACTTCTGTCCATGCAAAAGACAAAGTATTCTTTGCTAATTAACAATCCACTGGGTTTTCAACCATGACAAGATCTTGTCCCTTTGCCCATGGCTATTTATTTCCCTTCATAATTTTGTGTGAAAGGCCTTATCAAAGGCTTTATGAAAATCAAAGTACATTATGTCTGCTGGGGATCACCTTTATCTTATTTTATTAAACTTTAAAAAAAAACAAAAAAACCCACCAAAAAACAACAAAACCCACTTGCAGCACAAAAAGGCAGAATTTTCTTTTCCAGAAGCCATACTGGATTGACCCTGTCATGTTATACTTACCCGAACGTTGTACTAGTCTGTCTTTAATTAGCTTCACAATCAGTTTGGCTGGAACTGAAAGAGAGCTCATAGATCTGTAATTCCCAGGATGTCTTTCGATTATTAAAAAAATAATAATAGTACTTAGCATGCCTGGAGCACTCCCTCTCTGAGGATCTCAAAGCATTCCACACCAGGGTGAAGGCAGAACAGACTGGAGACAGCCTTTCAGCACCTTCTCCTTGCAAGGAGGGAAGGAGAAGGGAGAGCAGCTTGCCCATGAAGTCCACACCACAGCTGGATATGGAACTGTCATCCTGTTCTTAACCCTCTCAACTGTCATTCCTCTTCTAAAATCACACCCTGATCCTCGGGGGCGAGGAAGGGGTGGGACATCCCTATCTGCATCATTTTACCTGAGTGCAGAGAGATTTCAGCATTTTTTCCCCCAAATCCAATCCTGCAATATTAGCAGTTCTGCATTCGTTAGAGATGCTGTTTATAAGGATCCGTCAGACACTGCTGTCAGTATATTTCATGCATTATTTACTTCAGAGCCCTGAGACTAATGCTACCCGAGTCCCAGTGATTTACTGCATTTGAGTTTCTCAAGCTGATCCATAACTTCGGGTAATAATAACAATAACAAAATACCTTGTATGCATATATCATACCAGTCAGCAAAAACCCACACAGAGATGAACATATGATGCCAGAAGAGCTGCTGCTCCAAGGTACCAGAGTGTCAGCCCTTTGTAGGTACAGCTGCCTCCTCACACAAATGTCTCCCACACCCCAATTTTAGCATACTTTGCTCTAAATCCAGTACATGTGGACCCTTCAAAATTAAAGTTCATATCCAGAGGTTTTCCCGTTTTCCAGGGAAAGTTCAGCAAGCCCTGTAGCACATTCCCTGACAAGGACAGACCTGCTAGGGCAGAGGAACCTCATGAGCCTGTCCCAGCCCACAGATGGGGGTCTCTCTGCCTTGGTAAATTAAAAATCCCAGAGCGCCTGGGATGGGGACTCTGCAAGAAGCTTGGTGCAAGTTGGAGACTCAGCTTCTTGGCTTTGGCTCAGCTCTTTAATTGCATCCCCCACCTGTGGCTCTCCTGCTCGCGGGATTGCACAGCCACAGAGTGGCTTGCCATTCCGCTCACTCCCCTCAGCTTCCTTCTCATTTACACCTCGCCTACTGTTTCATCTGACCCCCAGCAGTTTGGCTGTTCATTAAAAGGTGCTTGATGAACCCTAATGAAAGTCCGCACTCTGCTGTGTGGCTGTGGATCCTTCCTGTCCCCTTTCCTCTCCACCCTCCTACGTCCTCCTTGCACACCAAGGCAGTGATGACCTCCAAGGCAAGTCCAGTGCTTTTAAGGACTGTTTTTCTGGTTTGTTTGCTTTAATTTATTTTGCCCTTCAGCCTAGCATTCACTGTCATCATTCTCCTTGAGTTTTTCTGCTGCCCTGTTTGAAGCTCACCTATCCTGCGCACACCACACGGGGGGCAAACCTAATGAGGAGCAAACCCCCACGCACTTGCCTACGTGATGCAGACAAGTCCTTGGCACTCAAACCTCTGTGACTTGCTGCAGACAAGTCCTTGGCACTCAAACCTCTGTGACTTGCTGCTACTGCCCATCGCAACCTCCCTGCTCCCTGACGTCTCCCCTGACACGGTTGAAGCCTCGAGAAAGGGAGTGCTGTGTCCTGGCAAGCTCTTAATATGGCGCAGGCCCTATTATAATAATAATAGTAATAAAACCCATTGAGAGATGTCCACTCACCCAGGCAAGACTAGAGCACAGAGGCCAATTCCTGCCATTGCGCTGACACAAAATCACTGAGATCAATGAAAACATCAACTAAGTGCTGCAAAGGACGCTCTTCTCCCTTGCCTTTCACATTTCATCCCTGAAAAAAACAGTTTTTTCTAGGAGCAGAAGTAACCCCTCCTGGTGGTTTAACACCTTTGGCCAGATCTGAGCTGGGGCCACATGCCCTCATGCTATCAGGTTAGGAAAAGAGAGAGAGGGCTGCAGAGCTGTGCAAGGCCTTTGAGAGGCACCAGCCCCAGCACACAGCACTGAAGCAGGGGGGGAGGCTTTCCCTGATCCTGTCCAGGGTGCAGAGACACACATCTGCAATAGTACAGACTTTAAGAGACCACACAGGCACTGGAGAGACAGGGAATGCCATGCAGAACTGCATGCGTGTCCCATGCCTCATCAAGACGTGCTCACAGCAGCCCAGCCACAGCTGTTCTCTGCCGTGAGGAACATCCCAGGAGTCCCACCTGGAGAGTAAGTACTGCTGAACACAGCCTTAAATCATGTCTTCCCACATAGGCACCAAAACAAGCTGCTCGAAAAAGCCGTCATTTATAGTGTCAATAAATCGCCCCTCCAAATCATGCCCAGATGTGCACTTTGGGGCCCAGTCACCTTGCCTTTTTATTCTTGCCTTAAAAGTATCTGCTCTCCTACAGCACTCCCTGCCTAATAAATCATGCCAAAATACATTAAAAGCACCCATTATTGCTATTAATTACTATTATTGCATTAGCAGATTTTACTACTTCCTTAATCTGTCTAAAAGCTGAAACTCTGTGCTCACCATGAAGGGGGCTAGTGGGTTGGAGTCCTGCTTCCAGGGCAGCTCTCAGCCCTGTGACATACCATGCACTAACATACAGAACCCCCCCATGGAGCAGGGTTGATGGTGGCTGACAAACCTGTCCAAAAAGCCAGGTGAAGGGAGGGAGAGAGAAGCAAGTTCCCCAGCTTATCTGCAGGCTAGATAATAACACAGCACAGTGAGCTGGGCAGCCCACAGCATGTTTACCATGTTGTCCTAATACTCAGCAAACACAGTTCTACTCTCCAGCACTGAAAATGTGTGAATATCAACTGAACCAGGTCAAAACATCCCCCAGTCTCAATTTTTTTACCTGCCCTTTCTCAGCTGTGTCTATTTAATTTGTATCCTCTTCAACATAGAAGGATTCTCATACTTTTTGGTGCCTCAGAGGCTGGAAAGGCCTCTGGCTTTCCAAAATGTAAATCACAGTAACAAAGCACCATAAAGTTCTCCGCTTGTTCTGCACAATCAACCAGAAAGAAAGGTGTACCTGATGATCAGTAACTTGCATGATGGGACAGAAGACACACTCAACAACTTCAGTAAAGAAATCAAATTTAGGGGAGTGGCTGACTCGCTGGAGAGCAGAGCTGCCATTCATGTCCTTGAGGATGTGGAGAAATCAGATGACAGGAACTTCATGATTCAAGGATAAATGCAAAGGCTTCTACCTGTTGAAATGATCCCCATGAAACACTGAAGGATGAGGATTCGCTGTCTGAGGAGTAGCTCTGAAGAAGATTAGAGAGTCCCAGTGAGCAAAAGTTGAAAATGAGTGTGCCAGCATGCCCTTGAAGCAAGGAGGGCTAAATGCATACCTGGCTGCAATGACGAGAGTGTAGCTAGCAGGCCAAAGTAAATTATTATTCCTCTATACTCAGCACTTCCAAGGCTGTATGTGGAGCAATTTTGGGTTCCCAGAATATTTGGTTGGACATAAAAGAAAAACATTTTCATAATGAGGGTGGATCAGCACTGGAACAGGTGCCAAGACAGGTTGAAGTATCACTGTCTTGGGACATTTCCAAAATTTGACTGAGCGAGCTGATCTAATGTTGAAGTTGGCCCCACTTGGAGCAGAGGCTTGGGTGAGAGACCTCCAAATCTCCTTACCCACTGAAACTTTTCTGTGATTTCAAGGAGGATGCTATAGTTCTTTTCTTCTGTGTGGTATAGCTGTGGCTTGAAAGCTAAATTTGGAAGAGTAAATTGGAGATTTGCCCCACATCAGTTCCCAGAAGCCTCTTTTGAGGCTCAGAGCTCTGCCATCTGCCAGCACTATGTGTGCAGGGGCCAATACACAGCACAAGCAGCGTTGTCTCTCTTCACCCTGCTGCCACGCAGTTTCACCAAGAAGCTGTTATGAATGGGCTGGAAACTCCCAGGCACGCGTCTGTTTATGCAACCAGAGGATTTCTGAGCACCTCTGAAGGTATATGTTGTTTCCAAAATATGGAGGGATGCCCTTCTAAAAGGCAAGGAATTTTCCTGGGAAGGAACTGGGATGGGCATATAGAAACCCAGAGAGGCCTATGTCACAGTTGTTTCACTTAGCACAGAGAAGGAGCCATTTCTGGGTTAGATCACAGCAGTCACGTAACACATTTCAGTTTAGAATATGAGAGCTTAAAGCCACCAAAATGGGAGACCCTGAAGCCACCAGAATGGAATTGACAAGTAGGTCAGCCTGCAACTAGCCACTCTGAATTTAGTTAGACCTGACTCCTGGGATAACAATCTGGGATTCAAAACAAACTCAGAGATATTTAATAGCTGAGAGAGGCAAGAATGTTGATTTTATATCTCCTTCAAAACACAGCTGTCCGTTATTTCTTCCTTCGAGTCATTACACTCCTTTTATTCCTTTTTCTTCCATTTGCAAACCTGAACTCCTCCTCTCTCCTCAATTTCCTCTGTACTGTCCCCTCTTTGAGCTGATTTCTGCAAGTTGCTTTCTTATTGCTTCATCCTTTGCAAAGTTTTTGGCACTACCCTCACATCTCAGTAACACCTGCAAACGACCACGAAGCTGCTTGCAGAGAGATTAGGAGAACCACTTGACAGGGACAGGGCCAACAGTTTCCCCTGGCTGCAGGAGGGACATGTGGCTGGACTCTCTAATGTGATGAACAACATACGAAGTGTGGAGTGATGGCCATATGTTGTAGTAATTCCTACATACACAGTGGCCTCTGCAGAACAAACAGCCATGATGGGGAGCACTGACAGAAGTGCAGGGGAGTCTTGCACTCAGGTGCCTACCCTTCAGAGATAGATGGTAGAGAAGGACAGAGATAGGTGGTAGAGAAGAAGAAAGGGTAAAATTGGGTCTTGGAAGTGACTTACAATCATGTCTGGTTAGGTCAGACTGCAGCTGCATATGTTTAATTAAAAAAAAAAAAAAAGAGTAACTTCCCTAACTGATAGGGGCAGATAGGGAAAACCAGGTGACCCTTCAATATCCCTGAACAACCACACAACATGACATTTCAAGGGCTCTTGAAAGCTCCTAGGCCCATGCCCACATTTTGGCACAAGTGCTGTGAATGACAATTACCTTTGCTGCTATTGGCTTTTGAATGACTGGCAAGGACCCAAAATTCTCCTGAGTCACCTTCCCCAGCAATTCAACAAGCCAAGGACCAGAAAAAGCACTTGATGTAGCTGGGATTTCTCTGGTGACAGCAGGCAAGGAGAGGAAAATAGAGATTCTAAGCAGATTTCATGGGCTGGACCAGCTCCAGTTCTGCTTGGAAGTGAAGGGTATTAGGGTACATTTTCTGTGCTGCACAAAAGAGAAGAGTCAGCACTTACATCCAGATGCTCAGACCCATGGGCCAGGCAGAAAGAAGGCAGCTGCTCTGCTTCATACTTGAGCTTGCACAGAGAAGGAGAAAGGTAGAAAAATCCCTTGCTGGAGAACAGGGAAGGAAAGAGAAAAGTAGAAACTGAGTGACTAATGGCACCATGGCTTAGTTGTCTCATGTTAGAGTCTTAAATTGCCCACAGTGGGAGGAAAATCACTTTAAAATCTCAATATGGCACATAAAACTACTGTTTAAAGAAAAAAACCCAACTGAATACTGTTGAAGAAGTGATGGAAATTAGATTGTTTCAAAGCTGACTGTACCAAGTTAGGGGTTGGAACTAGATGATCCTGAAAGTCCCTTCCAACCCAAACCATTGTATGATTCTATGATTCTAAGTTGGAGTCTTCTGGTGAGAGGTAGGTGAGAGCCCCCATGTTAGCTGACATACTGGGGGGGGACTGATGACTCTAGAGGTGAAAAGCACCCACCACTGTAGCTTCAGTACTTCATCAAGGATTGAAAGCTCTCATCTTCGGGGGGTGGGGGGGGAAGAAATAGGAGTGAAAGCCCTAACATGATCCTTAGCCATCTCTAGAAGAGGTCCTGCAAGGCAAGAGAATGTATGGAGCCCACCTGGGTGAATTTTATTTGATCAGAGAGGTTCTGATGGCCCTAGGAAACACGTAGTATCAAGGAAGAAGGCAGAATGGACATAGAAGGTTCTCATAGAATCAATAAAACATGAATGGAAAGGACTGTAATCACTCTCCAGCTCGACAGCAGAATCAACTATGCACAAACAATCCCAGGGAAGAACTTTTCCTAACCTGTTCTTGAACATCACCACTAAAGGAAACTCCACAGCCACTAAACAAAACTCCTCACTCACAGGAGTACCACACTCCGCTTCCACTTTGTGACTCTGTATTTGAAGAGCTAATGTGCATGGTTCATGAGGTCTGGGGTAGGTGAGGCTCCTATGGAAGTGAGTAATTTTAGTAAGATGTTACAGAGTGTATGAGACCATTCTGAAAAGGAACAGGAGAGACTGTGGAAATAAAGATGTCCTTAATTTTTAAAATGTTTTGTGCTTTCTCATTTTATGTGCTGATAAGAATTCTGTGGTGAGTTGGCAACTAGCAGATAAAGTTGTTGACAACAAAGCCTTCAACTCAAAATTAAACCCAATTCTGCAGTTGTAAAAAAAGAAAAAAATGTAAAATAAAAAGATGGCAGGTTAATTGTGATAACATCATTAAATTCGTACCCAGTCCTCAAAGCACATCATAGTTATTTAGAGGCAAGTGATCTGGGGAATCAGAAATGCAAGTGATTACAGCATTTCACCTCTTGGGGTCTGTTTTGCAATGAGACACAAATAAACTGAGTTTGGCAGTCAGAAATACTCTCTGACAAAATATTCTCCTACATCCCTGAGCTGATTAAAGGAACTATCTGGAAGAGAGAGGTCAGTGGTAGGCACACAGATAAGTGATAGATGAGAGAAAACAGTGCTTGAGTCTATGTAGTCAATATCCTGGAGTTAATAAAAGTTCCTTACTGCAAACAACTTCCTCTGAATGGCTTTTCCCATCAGATCTCAGCAGACAGTGCTTATCTGTGACCACTTGTTAGATTAGGTCCCACAGCAGGTAGTATGCAGAATCTTGCATCTAAATCTCCAAGAAGACCCAGTCAGATTGCCTACAGCTCAGGGAGGGCACAGATAGGCAAGGAAAGGGTTCTCCACCCAGATCTTTCCACCTTTCTGGCAGCTGTCAGAGAGCAGTGACAAGGCTTCTGGTGTAGAGAAATGCTGAATTCCCTGTGCTGTCTGGACAAAGCACAGTTTTATCCCTGGTTGTGTATCAGCAGTTGTATTAGTCTTGCCAGGGTACACCTTAACCAGAGTGATCCCCAGAAAAGAATGGGAGGAGGAAAATGGTTATGTAATTACAGCTTTTGACCCTCTCACACAGGCTGGGGATATAAGAAATGCACCTACACTAATATAATAAATTGCTCCTGACAATGGATTTCAACAGTGACTGCATCTCTCGTCCAAGTAACCGATGAGAACTGGCTGACAGCACAGGAGGGACTAAACTCTTCTGTAACATCACTAAACATGGAATAGATGATGATTCACCAAGCATGGAGTTCACGTCTGGCCCCATGCCTGCTTCTGCCATTCAAACCATTCCTAGCAGCAGTGGAAGGGCACAGCGTGGGGTCCACTGGTGACAACCATTATCATGAGTAGGACATTTCTCCCATGTGAACGTACTGTATGTCTCTTCCTGGCTTCCTACCACCTGAGTGCTTCCAGACTAGTTGAGATGATATGAAAAGGGAAGAGGGAACAGAGTCAAATGCTGTGCTTTAGCAATTCTTGTTGCTAGGACTCACTCTAGCTGAGCATGACAAAGGCACTCTCTGGTTTGGTGAAGTTTCAGACATTAGCTCCTCTCTTTGCATAGCATACAGGGGTAACAGCAACACCAAGCTGCATGGGCAGTATCTAGAAGCCCTTCTTGTTCCCTTGCTGCATGTGTGGGAAGAAAGAACAATCCTTCCCACAAGCAAACGATGAGATGAGGAAAAAACATGAGGCTTAACAGGGGCAAAATGTCATGTCCAACACGGTGAAGGAAGCCTAGGCAGAGGTGGAGTGGTACTCAAAACATCTGAAGATGCCACTTTTGAAACCTCTAAAAAGGGCAGGGAAAGTTGAGCGCAGGCAATGTGTGGGATAAGGAAAGTAGGTTTTGAGTGCAGTCCCTGACCACAGATTACAGTGGTGCCAAAGGGAGATCTCTAAGATCCAGAGCTGAGAAGACAGCCTTAAATAACCCACTCATGGACCTACCAAACAAACTACACCTAACCTTTCCCTCTGCCCTGCATTTCCCCTGGGGGACCAGCCACTCTCTTCCAAAAGCCACAAAGGGATTGGCAGCAAACACCCCTGGCAGAACACAAGGAGAACAATGCAACATAGCCAATATGCTGGCTCTACTGCTGTGTCCCCTCTTGGTTTAAATCAATAGTTTATGACATCTACAAGGGGAAACTGTAAATTTAATTTTGTCCCCTGCAGTGCGATTCATATCTTGTTTGCTGGTAACATAATGAATGTGTTTGCCCTCTAGACCCCCTGCCCAGTAGACCAATTTAAGGATAAAGGGAGAGAAAATAGCAAAGTACAATTAGGCAGGTCGATTAATGCTGGATTAGCCAGTTGCTCAGCTAAAGATAGCTTTACAACATACATGAGGGGCAAGGGATAGAAGGAGACACAAACCTGCAGAAGGAATAAAAAATAAGAAAAATCTTAGCAATAATAACCTTACAGGTGACTTGAAGGTGCACATTGCTTGCTAAACAACTGATAGAGCCTTGCATCACCTGCCAGCCTAAAGCCACAAGACTGCAGATGCCTTGCCCCACTTGATGCTCATCAGGCATGATCTGTAGTATAACCCAACCTGCCCCAAGGGCTAGAGATAAACAAGGTAAACCCTTCTGAAACTCATAGGCTTAACTGCTCCTGGAAAAGCCACTTGAGGTTGTCACCATAGTAGTTAGAGTGTGCATGAGCTTGGAATTGCTAAGAAACCTTGTTGGATATGCAAACGGCAACCAAACAGTGGGGGTAGTAAAAGTGACAACACTCTGAAGCTAACAGAGAGGAGAACACTGAAGAGCAACAGAGATGACCCAGCAGATGGGAGTCCAAGGAGAGGGTTTCTCACCTCAGGGTGCTCACTGCAACCAAGCTGGAGCGGTGGATGAAGAAACCAGCTCTGATTGTGTGCTCCCTGCTGCACAACAGAAAGCAAGCCTTGATACATTCTTGTGAACAACCAGACTTTGCCAAAGAAACCTGACTTCATTGCCAATTCCTTTTTCCAGCTGGCATAACCAAGAAAACTCCAAATTAGTTTGGCTAGGTAGATAGGGCAAAAGAAATAATATTTTTGGCCAAAATATAGAGACAAACTTTGCAGCTAGGTCTTAGCTTTACAAAGGGATGGAGCAAAAAAACCACACAAAACTGTAAAGAAACCGAAAGTAAGGGCTAACCCACTAACTTGTGGGACATCCAAATGCCAAGGGATTTGGATCTGTAAAGGCATGGTCTAGAGCATTCTGTTCATGTCTCTCTACTTTGTGGTTACAAAAGAGTTGTTAATGCAGTGTGTTTAGCAATACTTCAGTGCTTTTGCTCTTTGAATTAAAACCAAGCAGTGCAAAAATGTATGGAAATTAAAAAGAAAAAGGCAGCAAACCCAACAAAACTCTCAGCTCTCAGAGAAGGTTTAGGCGAGGGGCTGAGGACAACCTTGCAACCTTGTTGTTTCTGCATTGATCTGTCTCTCTCTACTTTAAAACAGCTTCTTTTCCTGGTTTAGCCACCTCTTTAAAACACCCTCCTCTATTCAGCTTCAAAGGCAGCTCCCTATGGATAGGCATTTTTAGATGGATACAGTGTGATCTTTAATAGTTGCTGCAAATTGGCTCTGAGGGCACCTTTCTATGTCAGTTCTGCCTGTTTTCTCTACAAAGAGAGAGACAGGGATGGAGAGGATGAGGGAAAAGGGCTTTACAAATAAAACAAACAACATGAGAGTTGAAAGCAAAGTCACAGCAGAGTCACACATTCCGACCTGAAAACAGGGCTCCTCATCCCAGCACCATAAACAATCTCCCTGACATCAATTACGGATGCTGATCAGACACGCATGCGGGAAGCTACATTCATACACAAATTTGCAGTTTGCACTGTTTGGGAGTGACTGGCTTGTGACACTCCCCTCAGATCCTAACTGACAGCTAACAAACTGTGGGGAGGTGCCACATAATTGAGCATGCAAAAAATACGGACATCACTCGGTTTTAGCTGCATGTAAACCAGCCATGAGCAAAGGAGCTCAGGTTCAGCCCTCTCCCCTTCAATTCATTGTGATATCCTCAAATTCACCAAAATTTAAAGACATTGGATAAAACTGGGCAGAATGATGGAAAACCACATCCATATTTGGACCGCATAACAACACGATATTCTGGACACAGGTATCTTAATTTGTGCTCTACTATATTGTTTGAGGGCAAGACTGAAGGGAAACATTATGGTTAGGATCAGAGACAATAGAGAGGGAAAAACCTTTCAAGTGCACTGGGTTTGTAATGGCAAAACATAGCTCATCTCTACAGAGAAACTGTTTGGTTTCAGCTCATTGAAAATGTTGGGCATGTTACTAGACAGCAGATGCAATCACTGTCCCTGGGACTGGAGCAAACATTACTGTCCAATATGCTGCTACAGTAAAGCTTGGATGAATGATACAGCTGCAGCCTGTGCAGTGATACTGCCGGGTTCATAAAACACTTTAGATTGGAAAAGACCTGTAAGATCATCTAGTCCAACCATTAACCTGACACTGCCAACCCCACCACTAAACTGCGTTCCCAAGTGCCACATCTACACATGTTTTAGATATGTCCAGGGATGGTGACTCCACCACTTCCCTGGGCAGCCTGTTCCAGGGCTGGACAGCCCTTTTGGTAAAGAAATTTTTCCTAATATCCACTCTAAACCTCCTCTGGCACAACTTGAGGCCATTGTCTCTTGGCCTGTCACTTGTTACCTGGTAGAAGAGGCTGACCCCTGCCTGCCACAATCTCCTTTCAAGTAGTTGTAGAGAGTGATAAGGTCCCCCTGAGCTCCTTTACTGCAGGCTAAACACCCCCAGCTCCCTCAGCTGCTCCTCATAAGACTTGTGTTCCAGACCCTTCACCAGCTCCACTGCCCATCTCTGGACATGCTCCAGAACCTCAATGTCTTTCCTGAAGTGAGTGTGTAGTGTTGTCAAGGACAACAACAATGAAATGAAGGCCCAAAGTTCTGCCTTCAATAAATATGCAGAGTCAGGGTGTACATTAGTACTGAAGAGCTAATGGTTGCCTGTGTATCAAAATTTAACAGTGTAATTTGCCACTGCTGTCCTTGCACCCCATGTTGGTGCTTGCATTCCCTTGTCTCTGACCATGGAACTCTCTGACCATGCATTTACAGCACCAGTGCCATGTTGTCAACACTGCCTGAATTGGCAGCTTCTGGTCTGTCCCTGAAGATATGGGTATGGCTAAGGATGATTGTGTGGAAAGGATTTAGTGGGGAGCATGAATTTTCTCTCCTGCATTACTAGGTAGAAAAAGTAAACTCTTTTTTTCCTCCACTTGGCCTCCACCTCTCCATCCAGCTCTTGTCCCTTCCTCCGTCCTTACACAGCGATTAAGTTTTGTAGAGTTTTGCCCTTCCAGGACAATGTTTCCTACCCATTTTGAGAGCCTAACATACTGATTAAACACTTCTTGGGCTTCACAGTCCCATACTTTCTAGTACTGACAGTTTAATTTCCAGACTCCAAGTTCTTCTGATTCAAAAAATGCCAGATTGTGCATTGTCATGGCTAAAATCAAATTGTTCCCATTTATTTCCCTGAGTTGGACAGCTGTCTGAAGACTTTTTTTTAAGACCCAAAAGATTATTTCCTAGTATCTGAGGTTGCAGTTTGTAACTACCATTGACATCAAGTGTAGGTTCTCTACAATTAGCCATTAAAAAAAACAAAAAACCGAAACCTATTTAATTTTTTTTCTGTTAAGAAATATTCAAAATTGCTTCCAATCATTATCAGCCTCACCTATGATAAACTGCACATAATTATCAACAAAAGAACTAATGGTGATTCAAGTTAAGAACCAAAAGTATCAAAGAGGAGATACAAAGAGAATAAAAGCAAGGGGCACATTACTCTGACATGGTTATCCTTTTTGTGAGGTTCCTGAGGTCTGGTAACAGCTGCAGTTGGCAAGGGCTCCTATTTTACTTCTCTATTGGTGGATAATATTGTATTTGCTAGTACTAGGTGAATAGAACAATAAAAGGTATTGGTTAACAGCTTCAGAAGCAAAAGAGCTGAGTTTGAATATTTGTGGTTCATTCTCTAATGACACTTGTTACTTGAGAACATTTGACAGCTTGCTGGGTGTCACATGAAAATTTGTGAACTGCTAAGGTTTCATGATTTGTCATACAAAGGCTGATTCTAACCAGACAGCAAGCTAGTTGTTATTCACAGGACTGGCCAAAATAATTAAAATAAATTAATTCCAGTGCATGATAAATTTTGAAGTGCTGTAATTTGTCCTCATGTTTTATTACAGTTTTGGGTTGGTTTTTTTTCCTGCAAGAAAGAGCCACTCCTGAGCAGATAACAGTCTTGTCATTAAGTTGTTTGGTACATGCAAAATACAGGTACAAGTCTCTGCCTGATTTCTACACAAGAGTTTGGCCAGTTTTCTACAAACAAGATCCCCACTCATGAAGTTACTGGCCATTTTAACCTTGTCTCTCATTTTTTCATCGGAAATTTAAATACTGAGCCTGAAAAGGTGAAGATCACTGCATATAAAAACACATGTTTCTGTAAAATGTTTCCATTTTGACATGCTGGTATTTCAAATGGAAAAAAAAATATTCCAACAACGAAATTGAAAAAAAAAATCTGACCAACATTTTAGTTACCCAGTCGAGAGAGACAACAATTAGCATGATATTCAGTTAACCAATAAATAAAAGAGTACAAATACTAAGCAAGTAATGATTCACTGAAGCAAACATTTTGTAAAGAACAGCTGGAGGCCCAAAAATTATTGTTTTTTAGTGAGCACTTACCAAGCCCTAAAACACTGGAAAAAAATCTGAAGCTGCTTAAAAACAAATTGCTTATCACACAGTGACAATGCTTTAACACTCCTCTGCTTTTCTTATATCTTTATTCTTCTCACCATCACCTCCAAGTGAAAACTTCCCCTAGCATTGAGTGCTGCAGGCTGTAACAACAGTAGAACCTGGCCCTGACAAATCAGATTTGTAACTAATATTTCAGGCTTCTTCAACACTGGGCTAGAGGGTCAATAGTGGCTTGTAAGGACATAGTCACTGAATCAGTCCATGAGTTACCCTCACTTCAGTGATCAAGTCTCACAAGTAGCATCCTTCCCATTGGATTCTGACACAACAAATGTCCCTAATCTTTGAAGAGACAAAACACTGCACACTAAAATGGAGCTGCCACTGAACCTGTGGGCACAGGCAAATGGATTTTATCATGCTGCTGAGAAAAGACTATTACCCCAGGCCCTGCTTGCAAAGCTGGGAGGTCTCACTTCAGAGCACATACTGAAAGAATACCTCATACCATACCCCCTCACCCCAAACCAGACAGTACTCTGCCCATCTAATGCCAACTGTAGAAAGTAAAACTGGGCAGTGGATTATTAATTAATGCTTGTGAAACACACTGGAAGGATGTGAAATGCCCTCACTGCTCCAGGGTGCCGAAGCAAAGAGGCCCTACTGCCCGCATGCACCAGACTTCACTGTTTGCTGTTTCCTAGCTGAAGGGACAGAGGTCACTTGTTATTTAAGGTCGGCAAAGCTTGATTCTTTACTGAGTCGGAGGAAAGAAGAGCCTATCCCTAGAGCACAATGAGAAGGTATGAGTGAAACACTTAATTCTCTGTGATGACCATGTAGGAAGCCAGGGTCTGGTATAAATCCTTCCTTGTCTAAGCCTGCCTGACTCAGATGCCTGGACGACTGAGTAAGACCCCAGCTCATGCAGGATGCTTGTTAGAGCGTGGAAATTAATGCAAATGTCTCAGGTCTCAGGCTACCAGTATAATCGCCACCCTTGAAAATGTCTTCTCAAGGATGTTGGATCTGTACTGCAAGGCACAAAATGGGTTTTGGGACATGTCACCTTCTTTCTAAATCTAACTTCAAAAACTTACCGTGGAAGTTCAGTCTTTTCCATACAGTTTGAGCTAGGCAATTTCACTGCTACCAAGAGGCCGAATTACCCCTGTGGCACTAAGTATACAAGTACTGGTTCTCCAGAGAAAAATTACAGTGGTCTTAATCCTGGAAGTGATTGTGTAAGACCTGCCTACCAACTCAGAGGAAATATGCTGCGAGTATAAGCCAGTGCCTAGATGGAGAAGTGCCCATCTTGGAGACCCAAGAGCCTGCTAGACAGGTCATTTCAGTGGTTGTTTCAGGTAGAGAGGCTGTAGAGCCTGGACCGTGTTCTCATGTCAAAGCAGAGTAGTTTAGGTAGAGAGGAGCATAAGGAAAATGCTGTCTGGCTGCTGTGGAAAATGAAATGTTCCCCATCTTTGGCATTGGTGATCTATTTCTGGTCAGGGTGAAACACATTTAAATGTGATGTGGGGATTGCTGAGCAAGCCACTTGGAGTTACATGTGCCACTGCTGGCTCAGACTGATGCTTCATCTTCTATCCAAGCAGAGATTTGAGAAACAAATGATACATGCTCAGGAGCCGACCTCCAGCAGCAGGAGAAATGAGAGAGAACACAAACCTCAGTGAAGAAGCTGCAGAAAGACAACAGTTCACTGTGTTTCCACAACCAGGAGAATTCATGAGGAGAATCTTATTCTTGTGTTTGCCTGTGTTTCCTCCTTGAGTCGGCAATATCTAGTGCTCTCTCAGCACATCTGTCTTACTCTTTATTCCTCTGTTGCCCTCCTGGTGTTTCACTGCTTCTTCTCTGGCATTGGAGGCTATTAAGCTTCACCTGCTCTGGTCAGCAAATGAACCAGCAGCACATCTCTGCACTTTCACAGCTAGTGACTGAACCCAACAGTTTGATGGGTCAGTTTTGGGAACAGAAAAACAGTGTGGGACAGGGAGGAGACTGCACTTAGGTCCAGAAGGAAAAGCCATTGAAGGTCATAATCCTGGGGTAGTGAATAAAAGCAGATGTGTTCCACCTACTGTGGGTTCATTTAAATTTTGCTGTCAAACACAAGAACAACTGGTGTTTTTCTCCCAAAGCCTTTCTCCTTGTGTCCTGTGGTCCCAGCCAGCTAGTTCATCATCCCCAGTGCCTGAATAAACTAGGGTGGGAGCTAGCTGGGTTTGATATCTGAGGCTCCAAATATAAGCCCTTGCCCAGTATGTCCAGTATCAAAGTGGACCAGTAAGTTCTCAAGTGTCAACAAAAGCTCTGCCTGGGCAGCAGCCCCCTCCTGTTTCCTGCACCATAACCTCTGCAAATGGCTCATGGCTCTCCTTGGGGGGGCTTTCCAGAAAGGTGACAAAGAGGACATCAGAACAACCTCTCTGCAGCTGCTGCCATGCAGGCAGAGCCTTGTAGGAACAGCTCATTTTAATAGCTGCAGGTTAAGATTTGTTATATCCTCCTCAATTTGCCTGTGTTCACTGCAAAGGCAAATACAGAAGCAAGTCCCCAGGGCTGGTCATCTTGTGTGCACAGAAGTAAATACCAGGGAAGGGGAACAGACAGTGAGTGTGACTTTGTGTGGCAGAGCACGTGCAAGAAAATGCAGGTGGGGTTACGGGGGAATGGCAGCAATATAAGCAGGCTGAGTGGGTGCAGCAGGGTGTGCTAAGGGGTGTCCTGGGAAGATGCACACAGACAGGTCCAGACAGTCACTAAATTCAAGTAAGGGTGTTGCTGTGACTGACAGCAAGAGAGAGAGCAGATGATGGTAACACGTGGAGGGTGGTGACTGTGGGGGGGTAAGTTGCACAGAGTGAGGCAGGGCAAGCGCTTGTAGTGGTGTGTGAGGGGGGAAATTGTGAGCATGCAGAAGAATGTACATCTGAACCTTTCTCCGTAAATTGCTGCAGGGAAGCACAGGTTAACTTGTTTGCTTAAGTTCTTAACTTGTGGGCTTAAATTCTGAAAATGACCTTTTCCTTGAGTATTTCCAGAACACAAAAGCTGATTCTTTAGCCTGTGTGGGGCAGAGGAGAAAACAGAATGGGGAAGGGTGACAGAGCTCTGAAATGTGCAAATTCTGGGAGCAATAGAGAACATCAGGACAAAATTTTTATTTGCAGAATGGTACCCAGAGTGCTTTGCTCTGCAACTTTGCTGTTAAATGCTATACTTCTAGAGGTCATCCTAACCTAATTAAGTCTCTGTATCTGGTTAAAGCAACAGCTGCACAGTACAACACGAGTTCAGGGACGGCTGAAACCAAGAGACACGTCCTTCATTTGTTTCTCTAGCCATAACTGAGTTGCCCATAGGGAGACTCAGTTTGGACAACTGCTGAGAAACCAGATTTGTGTCTTGGTACAGCTGTGTAGCCAGTGTGGCTGGGAACACGACGCTTGCTGTTAACTCCCAGCATGCCAAATGGGTATGTAGGCCTGTTGACTGGAAAAAGCAACACATGGTTGCTGGAGAGCCCCAGACAGCTGCACTGCATCATTCTGTTCTGGCCCTTCAGGAGGTGACCTTGAATACATTGTCTTTGAGTTCCTGTCGTTAGACATCACAGGCTTGGAGCTCCTTCTATGTCAATACACCTGCTGAGATAAGAAGTTCTGACAAGAGGAATTTCATTGTCCTCAAAAGCAGAGGACCAAGAGTATACAATCAGAGTTGAGTGCAATGCACCGTGTGATGTGCAGCATTTGTAGGATATGCACAGAGCCTTTTGCATGGAGCACAACAGTCCCATCAATAGATTCCCATGTCTCATTTGCAAAAGTTAGCTTGGAGCAGATCTTGACATCCCTTTTGTCTTCTCTTCTGTGCTGCCTTCTGCTCAGGACAAACACCAAACTACCAGTACTACAATGCAGGGTTTTATCTTAGGAGGTAGCTCAAGAAACTCTCTCAGCAACTTTGCAGAGTAATGCTGAAAAAACTACGATATGACCACAGCCATAAGAGAGTCTGCATTAGAATGGACCAAAATTGTCCTGTCAGAAACATAGAGATGATGCACTGAACCATCCTGGAGAAAGCAAAGGTAAGGAACACAAGTAATCAGCTTCCTTGCAGCAGTTTCCTTCTCCTTATTTATAGCCACTCTATGATTCAGTCAGGCTGGAACTGTGAGTGCAAACACGTTTTCTTTGCTCCTGGCTCTCCTTGGACTTCATTTGCGCAGCAAAGCATCACCCAGTGCCAGAGATTTATGATATGCTCAAAGCCCAAACAAGGCTGTATCTGAACAGCCACATATCCTCCAATTTCATGGTGTGAAACATGCCCCTAGTGGGCTCCCAAGCAGCTCCTGTCAGATTCACTGATCCTGACTGCACCTGTGCAAGTAGAGCTGCAACTCAGCCTGCTCCTAAGAGGCAGAGACTCAGCAAGCTTAAGCTCAACTTCAAACCTAGGAAAAGCTACAGGATGGATCTAAACTTTTGTCAGCAAAACTTCTGGGCCTGGAGACTTGCAAGCTTGCACAGACTCAGATCCAGTTTCAAATGTGGTAAAACCAACTCTTCACACTTCATGTTACAAGCTTCATGCTCGTAACAGTTGATTGCACTGAAAAAACATAGTGGTCATCCTGTTTCCTCCTGAAAGCTTGTGAAATACTCATGTGGGACTCAAAGCTTCACAACTGATGCTGCTCTTCATCAGGATGATCCCAGTCTTTATTGTTTCTATATGGTAGCACCCTCTAAACTTCAGTGCAGACCATGAAGTTGTTGTCGTGGGGCTTGTATAAAAGCTCAGCAAAATGACATTTCCTGCCCGGAACTAGATTTGGTACTACCTTGCTCTAATACAGTCATTCACAGTTCCCTATACTGCAGACACAAGCTTCTCTTTCTTCAGTTTCTCCCCACACCTACCACAGCCCACAAGTGATAAATGAATTTATAAGAGAGGAGTCTGTCCATCTCTTTTTTTTTCAAAGCCGGAGAGAAAAGTAATGATCTTGTTCTGGAAGAAAATCAAAGGCTGCCAACAACAGCATGATATGTCAGCTCTTTTAATTTCATTTATTTATTTATTTTATCCAGTTGCTTTAATCCTTGGAGTTTAAAGGCAAAGAATGAATGCAACGTGATGGAAAATGAAGAGCATGTGACAGTATCAAAGAACAAAACCAAAGGAAAGGGTGTGTGTGTTGGGGGAGCCTTGTTAGGAGACACATTAAGGCAATCCAGCTGATAGATGAAGCCTTTTATAAATGAAGAGTAAAGTCTTCGTGTCACTCTTTATCTTTCTTTCTTTTTTTTTTGTTCCCCCTCAACTGTTGTCTCTCTCTCTCTCTTTTCTCTCCCATTGTTTTCCTATCCTGCCTCTCCTCTTGTGGTCTCCTGCCATAGGTCTCACTTTGCATTTGAACTGAAGGGCTGCTGTAGTCATGGCATTACAAAGGCTCCCTCTGCCCAGCTGAGGACAGCAGAGTCTCTGCTTCAGCAAGCCATGGTAGTACTTGCCACTGTGAGACCCTCAAAAGAGACTAAAATTCACCTTATTCCAGTCAGACTAGGATGTTGGTTCACCTCAGTGTCTTGGAGCTATAAACAAGGCATGGCAATCAATCACAGGCAGTGGGAGGCTGGCCTCCAGAGGATTTTGGTACAGAGGTGGGATAAATGCAGCACAGAAGAGTCGCTGTGCTGTATATAGAAGTTGCAATGGAGAGGCAGGTAGGAGGAAAGCAACCCAGAACTGCCTTTTATCCTTGAGAGAAGAGCAGAAAGACAACGAAACCAAATCACCACATTCTTCTCTTTCTGTCACAGTTTTGACAACCCCAGGAAACAACTCCACTGGAGAAACTGCTATTGGGTACTGTTTATGATGAGATTCAGCAGGAGTGACTCAGTTCTCACTGTCTCACACACACACAGAGCTTATTATCTGTGATCTTTCTACCTACTGCATGTAAATGTCAGGCCTTCCTCCTTTGAAGTCTCTCGAGGTTGGTCAAACAGGAGAGTTTTCCATAGACCAAATTTTCCCCAGCACCCTTCATGCCTTGCTGCAGCTTCTCTATCCTAGCAGAGTTTGCATAGCCTTACACATCAGTCCACACCTCTGGCCCTGGTGGTTTCCAAACCAGGTGTCACACCCTACCAGAGCCCAGGTCATGATGTCTCACTGCTCATTGGCATGCAGAATTGGAGGGGAGCTATCTTCTCTTCCCCTTCCAGAGACTGTTTCTTCAAGATCACAAGACAGAGTCTAAATTTGACTCTCTTCCAGTGTTAGACATATTTGACCCCTTATCCTCAGAAAAGTTTGTCATGGTTTAACCCCAGCCAGCAACCAAGTACCACGCAGCTGCTTGCTCACTCCCCACCAGCAGGATCAGGGAGATAATTGCAAAGGCAAAAGCTAGAAAACTCATGGGTTGAGATAAAGACAGTCTAATAGGGAAAACAAAAGTTTTGCATGCAAACAAAGCAAACCAAGGAATTAATTCACTGCTTCCCACGAGCAGGCAGGTGTTCAGCCATCTCCAGGAGAGCAGGGCCCCATAACACGTAAGAGTTACTTGGGAGGACAAACACCATCACTCCAAACATTCCCCACTTCTTCCTTCTTCCCCCCAGCTTTATATACTGAGCATGATGTCATGTAGTATGAAATACCTCTTTGGTCAGTTTGGGTCAGCTGACCTGGCTGTGTCTCCTCCCAGTATCCCATGCATCCTCAGTCTCCTCAGCAGCAGAGCAAAAAGCAGAAGAGGCCTTGTCTGTGTGTAAGAACTGCTCAGTAATAACAAAAGTATCTCTATATTATCAACCCTGTGTTCAGCACAAATCCAAACCACAGCCCTGTCCTAGCCATTGTAAAGAAAGTTAGCTCTACTCCAGTCAAAACCAGCGTAACATTTCTCTGAGGTCTCAAGGTCACAAACTCATCGTATGGAGAGTGGAGACTGGTGAGTGGCTGAGCAAGCACATGGGCAACCCCAGCTCCTCCCCATCCAGAAGAGCTCCCGTGATGGGGACTGGCAAAGGGAAGAGGGTTAGCACACAAAAGGCAGGTACTTTAAGTTCTATCAACATTGGGCCTCTGGGTGAACCACTTTTAACCACACTTCTGTCTCTGCAATAGCGTGGGAAGTGTGACTCCCTAGCATCACAGATGGGAACGATGGGTGGATTGGCAGATTCTGTGTTGAGGCTACTGCACTCTGACCAGTCTCTCTGGTTTTCTAGTTCCTGGAGTGTGTTGCTTAGGATCTGTATGGAAGGTCTCCCGGTCCTAAAATAGACCAAGTAGAATGCAAAGAGACTGCTAATTTCACAACAACAATAAAAAACTAGTCTGTCTCAGCAGCAAGAGTGGCAGCAAGCCTTATGTTATTAATTCTTGGAAGGTGCAAGATATCTAAGATCTTTGCAAGAAAGGCCCAGAACATTTATTTTTTCCAAGGTGCAGCTTTTTCCTTTCCTTCCCTAATCCTAAAGGAACGGGGAAAAAGAAAGAGGAGAGACCCAAGGATAAATGCCACAGAGCAGGCACAAGTCAGGTTAGATGTAATTTGACAGAAAAGGCCACTGGAAGCAGGAAGGGACTTGTCCCCACAAGACTGGAGTGAAATGCAGTGTGTACCAGAGTCACGCAAATGCATGCCAGCAGGATGTGGGTACCAGTCCTGGATCAGAGTCACTCCAAGGTGCAGAGGGAGATGAGAGACACGGGATGAACACCATATACCAAAAAAAAAAAAAAAAAAAGGAGGTAAAATTTTCAAAACATATTTTCTGTCAAAGAGAAATCTGGAACAATTAAATGTGATACTTAATTAAACATCTGTGCTCCCATGGAATGCCAAATTTACCTCCTTTCTCCTGCTTAGTAGAGGAAGCCCAGAGATGAAACCTTCAAGTTATGAGCAACTATACCCTGCTGAGAAAAGTGATGGAGTGCTATGCTCTAGAGAACTTAACCAGGCCCCAGAAAATGTGGAGTTGACACTTAAAGGGTTTTCTTATTATTATTGCTGCTGTTATTATTATTACGATTATTACTATTTTTCCTGACACTAAAACTCTTCTTGTCATGTTCCCAGAGGGAGATAAACAGTATGTGCCTGCATTTTAATAGAAATAAATGGGGCCACTCTACTTTCCTGATGCATAGGGTTCAAACACGTTGTGCTAGAGGAACTGTTGAAGGCAGGCACACTTCAGTGGATGCTGGGGAAGCTGCAGGGCTCTCATGGATTTTGTTCAGGAGAGAAACACAAATGTAGGCCTTGGGGATGCATAATCAGGGCTCTCTGCTCTGCTACTGACTTGACTAGTTGGACAGGTTACTTAGGTTCCCGTGCTCTGGCTGCTTCCTTCCAAACAGAAGGAATAGCTCGATGACCCATGTTATGCCTGGGAAAAACAAGGACCTAAAGGTTTCTGGCATGGTGATAAAATGGATCAGAGGGTAACGTAAATACTTCATACAAGGTGAGAACTGGGCTAAAGAGATTTCCTACATTGCCTTGAGTATTCACCCACCTGCCAGTTACTTTCTGGCTCAATGAGATTTAGATGCATTTAGTAGATAGATCATATTGCCTGTGCCCATTTTGGTGGGCGCACTCAAGACACACAATGGTGTAAACATGGTCTTTTCCTTCTTGCAGTGAGGGTCAAGTGCTTGATAGTTTTGGGCAACTGTGATAAAACACCATTTCCTAAAGTTGTAGGTCAAGGCTTGTTCTCAATTTGCTTTGTGCTTAGGTTTAACACAAAGGCAGCCTGAAGCACCCCGGTCCCCATCACAGAATTGATTGTCTTACTGTGCTTCTCTCGTGTTTTTAGTACCATCTGCTTTATTGAAGATGTCTCTTGTAGCTTTCCTGACATACTGCTCTTTTCCAATATGTAGGACTCTGTAAAACACCTTGCATGGGAAACATCTCAGTATGCTCACCTTATCTTTATCCACACCTCACTCTCTCTGAGTCCTCTGAAAGTGCTACCCATGACATACTAAAAAGGCAGAGGATAAACTCGGTAGGCTTTGTTCACCTCCTCCCCTCAGCTGCTTGGTTTCCTGTCACTTTGCAAGCTGTGGCAGCCATAAGCCACAGGTTCACCTGTGGGGCCTGAGGCACAGAGTGAAAGAGAAAAAAATATCTCCTTTTGCGCTGCAGCACATCCTAACAATCCTCTGCCCTTTGGAAGACCTTACCAGGACAAGAATGGTAGTTGGGAGCATTTCCTGATACTCCTTTCTCCCAAAGCTGTTTGCTGGAGTGCACAATATGCCCAAATTCACCTTTGTGAGTGCTCAGGTGCTGTGGCCAAGGAAGTCTCAGAGGGACTGTATCGAAATTCCCTGACCTCTGAGACAGAAAAGATCCCACCCGTTCATTGTGTTCCCCTCATCATATCTACTGACTCAAACTGTTGTGAAAAGAGACCGCTCTCCCTCCTCTTGGAGATCTGCTCCGCTGCCAGGACTTGAGCCAATCTCATCATCAAGGCACTTCAGTGTATCTTCTTTCAGTAATGACAACCCATGTCTCCCAATTACACAGGCTGGCACCCCCTCTAAGAAGCTCATATCCTTCATAATATTTACCTTTTGAATGCTTGCAGTCCACGGTGGGAAGCACAGCACTCGAGAAGGTCTGCCAGGCATACAGAGAATGGAAAATGCTTTTCAGAAGTACAAAACTCTTTTTTTTTTTTTAAATAAATATATTAATAAGGGAAGGGGAATACCTAGCAAACCAGCAGAAAAAAACCACGAATAACAAAAATCCCTTCAGGGACTGCAACTGTAGTCACGTTCTTCCCAGCATGCTTATCTAATCTCTGCTGATGTTCAAAACACACAGAAGGCACAATCCTCAATGGTGCTGAGCAGACCCTGAGAGCATCCTTTGCTCCCAAGGAACACAAAAGGTACTCAGCTCTTAATAGAAATTGCTTATAATGACTGAGCCTCTGAAGTACATAAGCTGCTCTGAAGGGAGGCAAAGCCATTTTCTTGCTGAGTTTGAAACTAAAAGCTCTGTCTGTTTGGCAGCTGCCATTCAAGTCACGATCAAATCTGGCCTTTCATGAAAATGCAAGCTCATTAAAACATCCAGCTGAGCGTCCAGAGCTCCTCTGAGGAGGTAGAGAAGGGGGGAGGGAAGAAGGAAGGGAGGGGAATGCGGTGTAACCCTCAGCTAGTGAGATGAAAGGAGCAATCACAGTCAAAACCAGGGCTTGATAAGCTGGTTAAATGGCAAATCAGTGTGGAATAGCCACTAAGTGTGGCCACAGGGAGCAGTTATTGGCAAGCAAGGGGAAGGGATGAAGGGGACCAAGGCTAGATAGTAGCCACAAAATATCTCCTCCAACTGTCGTGAATGAAAGCAGAAATAATGGGCATTTCCATTAGTTGTTGTAGGATTTTTTTTCCCCTTTTTGTTTGTTTTGCCTGCTTTCACAAACACAGCTTGGCTGCTGAACTCCACAGCAGATAAGTGATGTAGAGCTGGTGGGAACTTGTGGCCCTATTTAAACAAAGGTTAGATAGAGTTATCTGGATCGATTGAGCCGATGCTTCCTTGAGCACTAATTCAGGCCAAAAAACTGCCACTGAGAATAAGCTCAGCTGACCTCACTAGGAAGTAACCAGACAAGATGGAGATGTAAAGAGCAGCTTTGGACACGGGTGCCAACTGGGACAACTTTGCTTCCACATGAATGCTACTTTACATAAGCAGAGTGGTCTCAGACCGGCAGAATTATCTCATTACACCCCTACCTAGCAACTTAGCTTAAGATCAGCCCTGCTGACTTGGAACAAGGGCCTCCCTAATCCTTTTTTCTGAAAGTAGGCAGTGAAGTATGCTTTGAGTAAAGGGGTTATCCATCCCCACAACATCCTCTCAGCTTCCAGCAATCTGCTCTGAGTGGGCCTGCCCTCATTTTAGCTGATACAACTGGGAAAAGGTTTAAACTGAACCCAATCCTCCCATGCACTACTATATATCAGTGTATGTGACCACTGTGTTACACAATCACCCAATTATCTCTATCTGGTAATGACTCCCTGTGTGCCTGTGTGAGCTGGGGAATACACCCCATTAAGCCACACACTTTCTAAACTGTCTTTCAGTCATTAGTGCCACTTGGGACTCGTCTTGCCACTGCTGCTGACTATTTAGAGCGCTGGAGCCTGAGTCACCGTCTCTGATTCATCGCTTTATGCCAGTGTGACTCTCTGGGTCTAATGAAGCAGTGGTGAATCAGGCCCTATGTATCTCGGCTGGCAACAACTCAGTAGCTCCCCATTCTCTACTCTTTTCCCGCTTGGAGTCTGTAGGAAATGCAGAAAATGCTTAGCTTGTGCCAAGAGCTAAGCAAGTTCAAAGCAGGGGTGACCAACCACATCCCAAGGAAAGAAAGCACATCTTGTGAAAAGCACAGGGTGAAGGTTATTTCAAATGATGCCATTTTGCAGAATCCAACATTTGTACCCCAGGGCCCAATCCCTAGCATTATTACTGGTTCAAAGCAAATTTTACATCTTATCAACAGCTTTCAAAGGCACAACCTCATCTGCCGAACAGAGGAAAGGTGCAGAGGCACCAGAAGCATGAATCTCCATAGGTCAGGCTAGCTTCCCAGCACCTTGGCTTCCGACACAATTGAGACTTGCAGCCTTAGTTTAGCCCATCTTTGATTGTGATGTAAAAATCGCTGCCATGGCAAAACAATTCAAGAGAATAACGCTCTCCTCTTTCACAAACCCACTGCGAGTCTAAATGAAGGAAGATTGGAAAGTTCTTTTCTAGAACAAGAGGACCTTTAACTGGGGACTAGATGGGAAGAAGATGCTGGCACACACAAAAGATGATGGCAAAATCACAAAGTCAGAAAAACTCCTCGCAGAGAGCAGCTCTGAACTTTTGTCTCCCAGAAACTGATAGCAACTTCCCCCCTCCTCACCCCCCCACACAACAGCCTTGCAAATCTGTGAAAGTACAGATGAGGAATAAGTGACAAAAGCCTTTGTTCCTAAGCACAAAGTATGGTGCTGAGCTATACCTTTAAACATGTGTTTAAGATGCAAATTCATCACAGGCTGTGGCAGACCCTTCCTCCTAGTCCCCTGTGGTGAGGGGGGCAAGTGAGCAGCTGCTCTGAGGTCCCATGACCTCAGTGGTGCTATGGAACAAGTAAGAAGGAGGGATCCATGGGGAGGGAAGGGTGGCTTGGTCACAGAGCTGGTGTGTGGGCATGTGCACAGTTGTCCATCTCTTTCTTGCTGTTGTTTTTAGGTAAATATGCAACCAAAAGCTTGTCTGAAAAGTAGTCTGTGTTCCTTCTGCCTTGTCAAACTCTTCAAGGGAAACATTATCGCCTTAATTGCTTAATTCCAATTTGCATAATACGGCGCTCTGACAACTGCAAAAACAGGGATGCAAAAGGAAGATTAAGAGCGACATGTGCACGCTGCCAGCCTTTCGCAATTGGGAAAGCAAAGCTGAGGACTAGAGCTGGGACGAGCAGCCCTGCAGGCTCCCACCTCCCCACTCACTCCCTGGGAGCCTTTCTTGCCCCTGCGGCCCCCAGACACCTGCGCACACGACGGGGTTTTCGCTGCCCTCTGGTGGGGTTTCCAACCATACTTCTCCGCCCAGATTTTTTATCCATGGACTGTCTGGTCCAGAACCATTCAGAGAGTCCTGGCTGCATGAGCTGTCCCTCAAAATATGAGAAAGCAAAAAGGGCAGCAAAAAATATGCTGCATGCCTTGAGCATGGAGAATTGCCCTTGGCCTTGCATTGCAAACGATTGAGGGTAGAGCATGGTAAAATCTAAGCCTAAACAAACCGACTCCTCTCGGATCTCCAATTGTATGACCAGTCCTGATATTTGAAAATTTGATTAATTTTTTACTTCATATGTAAAAATTCATGAGTATTAGATGCTGGACTTCCTAGATACTCTTAAGAAAGTCTGTTATCCCAACACTTCTTTTTTGACTGGGAGCAGATGTAGATGTATATAAGAAGACCTCCAGAACCAGAAGGTTCCCACAATTACAAGCACAGAACATCTCCTGTGAGCCAAACTCATTCCCATTTCTGAAATAAAACAAGTGTCAAGAAGGTAATGAAACCATTTTCCTACTTCAAAAAGCCAACAGCCCCAAACTTCCAAAACCCAACTGTGGTGAACACACAGCAGCACAGCAGAGAAGCCTGAATTTTCAGCATCAGTTCTGGCCACTTCTTATTTTACCTGCAGCATCTTCACACCTTTATCGAGACTGTAATGTAACAAGTTCTATGCTTTGTGTCTTGTGGTTTTATTATTCCCTCTCTTTCCCCATACAGCAGGCCTGAAGATTTATGCTGAAGATCAAGCTGAAGGTTTATGTCACAGTTAACAGAAAAAGCACTGATTTCATGAAAAAGAAGTGTGAGATTGATGACTCTGCAGATACAAATGGGATAAAAATCATAAGTTGGACTTTGGTTGCAGTGGAGCATTCCTGTACCAGAGAATTGCATAGCACTCAGGTTTACAAGCTAACTTTGGAGGCATCCTGCTCCTAGATTTGGCACTACTAAAGCAGTTTTGAATGGTATGGAATAACCCTCCAATGTAGGCACAGTGAAACTCCTACAAAGGTATTTGTCACTTATCCCTCATATATATATATACATATATATATATATATAGTTGTAGTGGTACAAAAAAATTGAGGCAGACAAGCCCATGGGATACAAACATCCGTGAATTTCTGATCTGAATTTGCAGCTTATGCCTGTCTACATTTAATTGAGACACTAACTGAGATTGTAACAATACAGAATAAAACTAAGAAAGGGAACATGTTCCCGGAGGCAGGATTTCACTGCTTCTTGACACACTTTGTTGAAAAGCTATGTAACAGCCAGAGGCTATTCCTGGTCTGGGGCACCTGGGAAAAATGAGCCTTGTATCCTGACTGATAAATTGGGCTCAAAGTTAGGGAAACAGCTCTAGTAAGAGTCACCGGTGGTGTGACCTCTCAAGTGAAATAAAACAAGCAGCACACAGGCAGAAGTAAGAAAAATCGGAAGCCTGCTGGCTTTTCTGTTTGTAATGAGAAGCTACACTGTTTTAGTTGGACTACGAAGGAATTTGCAGTAGCAAAGCAGAAGATGCTTGTGGAAGAGGTGCAAACAGTTCTCATTTAGCAGCTGGGTACGAAAAAATCAATGAATGGAGATGTGAACCAAGCAGATAAGTCAAGATATACGGAGCAGGTAAGCAGAGGAGTTTTAACAACAGCCAGTCTCCGAGGAAGGGAGAGGATCAGCAGACACTTGAGAATGAGCAGAAACAAATGGGAGGGAGATAATGAAAAGACCAAGCAGATAAATGTGAATGTCAGATGGCAGTAATCACTCTGCATCACAGCAAGAGGACTTCTTTTCTCTCTTTCATTCTAAAAGGCATAGGAAATAGAAGGGAAAATTGGACCCTTAATATCTGTGGGCAGAAGGGGAGAGCTACCTTTGGTGGGTTATAAAAGCTGCAGCATCAATCCCTGCCACACCAGAGTAGGAAGCAGCCACTGTCTTTGCCGCTAAGCCCCTTCCAGGAGAGCTAGAGCTTCTTGATGAGTCAGACAGCGTGTGGACGAGTCGAAATCATGAACTTGGGTGGGATGGCTATTTAGGATGGGAGCTTTTCCAGACACTATTCAAACCACCCATACTGGTAGCTGCCTCCAGCGCCCTTCTCTCCTCTTCCAGACAAGACCCTGAAGGGCAGGAACAGCACCAAAATTGTGCCTCCTGTAGACAATGCACTGTGGGTGCCAGCAGCCAAAGCAAGAAAAGGAGTGCTTAGGTTTTGCTTCAGCTTGGGGAGAAAGCTCCCTGGTCCCTGCAGTGGGCAGCAATGGCCCCGAGAAAGAGTTGCTTTCAGTGACTGCAGTGGGACAGCCCTACACCTCCTAGAATGTCACTGGTTTAAAAATTAAGAAGTGTCCCACGGGCTCCGAGTAATGAAGAGGCTTTGACAGGCTGGAACCAAAGTAGGGGGCAAGTGGGGATGTGGTCTTTCAAAGGCTCTGTTTAATTACAACAGGCTGCCAAGAAAATATTCCCATGTTGGGATGAGAGCAGAATGAAGATGCACTGGAAAAACACTGCTCCTAAGTGAGGCCACATAATATACACATTCTCACCCCTTGTACATAAATCTATTGCTGGCCCTGATCCTGTTGTAGTGTGTCTGTGGGGAAGATGAGTTTTACACTTGAAGGTCCAGTGTTTGGTCTAAGGGAGCTCTGTTATTTTAGGAAGCTGCTAGAATACCCTGTGAACACCTAGGGGTTGATCAGAAATGGGACCTAGCCAGACCACTGCTGTCCAAACATGCCTGTAAGGCTAGAGAACTTCAATTCCCTCCCCAAAACTTCCTTCCACCCTCGCATCTTTAATAAGCTGAAGCACAACTCCACAGCCCAACAAACTCTTCTTCTCCTTCACACAGATGCATTATAGCTGTGGCTTTGATCAAGCTTAGAACCAATTATTGCAGATCCTGCATAAAGCATGAGACTAAGTTATTTATTTCTCGCTCTCCTCCCTACCCTCAAGCACTCTACAAGTACTGTTCTCTCCTGGGGCATGGCAGATCTACAGTTACAAACCAGACTGGGTTGAAGTGGACAGCTCTCCCCCACTCCTCTATCCTTCCTGGCTGTCCTCTTTTTTTTCAGCTTTCATCTGCAAGGTGCCCTCTTCATATTGCTCTTCAAAGTAAAATGCTTTTCTCCCTGCCTCTCTCCTGATGCAAAGCATCTGAAACCCTGTTACGGACCTTGTATGCAATGCCTGCTTGGCTGTAACTCACTGTGAAAAATGCCCCATTGCCAGCAAGAGTCTCCCTGAGCCTTTTACCTATCTCAATATGCTACAATTCCACCACCCCCTCCCTGCTTTCATTTTCAATTGCATGTAATCAGTTTTCAGCTCTTTAACCTTATTCTGAGTGCTCTCTTTTTTAAGAATTTGCTATTCCACCCTAAAGCACTCAAAGGGAAAGAAACACACACATTTTAATTAAATTTCTCTCAGTTTTTTCCCTTTCATTTGCATATTTATTTTTATTTTTCCCCCCACTTCCATCCCAGAGGAAGATAAATAAATAATTAAATGCAAAAGGGAGAAGGATGTGGAACAATACTGGGAAGGTGACTGGGATGCAGATCACAGGCACGGGCTGGAGGTGGAGGGGAAGACAGTGAAAGAAAGGGAGGGGCAATTTAGCACTAAGCTGAAAGTGAGGTCAGGTATGGCAGAAATCCAAGGGTGCTCATGAAAATACTTTTAGGAAAAAAAGGAAGAAACAGGTAGAGAAGAAAGACTAATGTCATAATATGTTGATGAATGTGAATCAACTCCTCAGACTATAATCTTTAATGGATTCCTGACCAGTTTCTGCTCCTCCATTGGACTTGCAACCTGTACACTCAGTGTGTGCACTTTGGGGTGCTGGGCAGAGACCATGCTAGGGTCCTGGAGTACAGGATGACAGAGCAATGCACCTCATTTTGGAAATGACAAAAGAAAAGACAAATCAGCCTGAAGTCTAATATGAGCGACAAAAAAAAGATGTTTCAGAGTGGGCAGAACTAACAGAGACAATTAAAGGGGAATACCAGAACTGTTTAAGATAGTACAAATGAAGACTTGATTATTTAAAAAAAAAAAAAAAATATTTCATGTCCCTGGTATAATCTTTCCTTCTGTTCTTTTTTTTTCTCCTTTTTTTTTTTTTTTAAATGTGAATAAACCTATGCAATTTGGCATGTAACTGCACTTGTTGTTTCTTTTTCCTTTTTGTTTCCAGGTTTTGATTTTAACTTGGGAATTTGGTGTGATCTCCTTTGAACCTATTAAGGGATGTCTTCTTGTAGCAGTCCACTTGCTGATTCTACAGATTCACATTTCATACCTGCTCTTCTTAGGCTGCTTCTTCCCCCAGAGAATCTGTGGTGGTACTGAGGTGATGATCAGAGAATATAAATTCCTCTGTGGAGGACTGCAAGTCAAATGTGGGACCTGCCAACATGGAATCCCTTTGCAATAACCTGGAGATCTGTTACAGTTCCATTTTGTACACAGTTTCATTATTACTCACATATTATCCAAGGACAGAGTTATCATCTTTTCTCTGCAAAATGCATGATGGGGCACTCAGGGTTCTCTTCTCCCCTCTAATAATGACCAAGTCTTTTCTGCAATCTCTATTTGTCCTGATTACTTCCTTAACTGACTCTCCCTGGGGCTGCCTACTCTTGGTATGTAAAGAATTTATTATTATTGCTTGTGTTATCTTTGGCTATTTGGTCTTCAATTTTTTTCTTAATCTGTATTTTACATCTCAGTGCTCCATTTTATGTTCCATTCTATTAGCATCACTTGGATGGAATATCCAATTTTTAAAGGATTCTTTTTCTGACTTGAATAAACCAACACTTGGTACTTAAGTGCATGAGTTTTTCTTACCTTTTTGCTTCCAGGTTTTTATTTTGATTTTCATGTGGGGGTATGGTGCTGCCTCCTGTGACTCTAATAAGGGATTTTTTTAAAGCACTTTCCCTGCTGGTTCTTTGGGTTTTAATTTCATAACTTTTTACCTTCAGGTTGTTTCTGACTAAATTCCTTTTTTTGATGTTCTGTGCCACAGAATTTCCAGTTGGAATAAGAAAATGATAGATATCGCTTTATTAAGGTCATTTTCACTCCTTGTAACTGTCCTTTCACAGTCAGGCTCTGACTGAAAGGCAAGGCCATACAAAGACACCTCTTCCCATTCTTTCAGAGAGGGTTAGAATGAGACTTCCTTTACAACTTAGCAGAGAGGTTTTGCCACAGCAGGAGCAGATATGGTTTTAGCCAGAAACAGGCCAAAGTAAAATGTGGCTCAAGAAGCAAATATGGAAACTTCAGTTTGGGGCCTGGCTCCCCTGCTCCTCAGCACTTGCTGGTTCATCCCTAACATAATGGAAATAACAGAGCAGCAGAAGCAATCCTCCTCATATGCTGCATCATCTCCCCTTGCTCCATTTGACTGAGGAGGTGCCTTTCCTGTACCATCCTTCCTTTCCTCCAGAGGTTACTCATTGCCTGGTAAAGGCCAAGCCACCTTCATGTTCCAAGTAGCAGTGCAACATGGGCACATTCAAGTGTTCCTCTCCTATCCTCAACTGATTCTGCATCTTCCTCTTGGAACAAAATAAAGGGAGCCAGGCCAGATGCCTCCTGGTAGCCCAAGGAAGAGAGCTAAGAGCCCTTCTCCTACCACTCTCAATGCCATTCACACTTCTTTCTCCAAGCCCAGTCCTCTCAGAAAGCAGTTTCCCTTGGCATATGATGTGCCTCTTCTGTACCACCATGAATCTGAGAAGAAAGTGCAACCCTTGTACCAAATCCCATCTCTTTAACACAAAGTACTTGGGTTTATGCTTTTTGCTCTGTCCTTAAGAGTCCAGGCCATTCAGACCTGAAGCAAAGGGTCACCTTCACAACCTGGAAGTGGACTCATGTGCCGTGACTGGACAGAAGTCAGCTCCCTACAGTCATATCCACTTACTCAGCTCATCAAAGCTTTGCAAGTATTCCACACCACAAGGATCCACTAAGGAAACAAGGGTGAAACTTGGATGAACAACCCAACCAATTGGACTTAGACTCACTGTGCATATTAGGAGTTAACAAACATCTATCAAGACTGAAACAGGTTCTAGTGGCATCTGTCTTGCGGAAAGGGATGGACTAAAGTGTCTTTTCCTGTCCCTTCCACCCCTACAGTTTAAGGATGTTCTGTTGCATCCCTTCAGGTGCCATATCCCAGTGAGTGGCTGGAGCTGACTTGTGGTTTAAAAAAACTCAGGCTGTTTTTTCCTCAAGTGTGGCTTTTCTGTGGTAAGCTTGTTAAACAGACCAAAAAAAAAAAAAAAAAAAAAAAAAAAGAGAGAGAGAGAGAAAAAACCACCAAACCCTTTGCAGCTTTCGCGCAAATGCTCACTGCCTCAGTGCCTCCAAACGCCACTTGGCTCCCATGCGTTGATGCATTAACTGTACTGGTAATTAATGCCGTTAGCTTTGTAATTAAAAAAAACAACTTTTTGCCTTTATACTCGGGGTGATAACGCTGCAAGTAAAAATTAATTAAAAAGAGATGAATTGCCTTCAGTTAAACGAAACGGAAAGAGAGGGAAAGGAGGGGGCATGGAGGGGAGGGGGTCATAGTGGTAGTGAAGAGAGAAGGAGGCGTGCAGGAGCCCTGCTAATGAAGCAAAATGATGCCGTCGGCATTTTTAAAGATTTTCCCCTTGGCTATGGTACCTTCTGTTGGGTTCTGGGTTAATGGAGCCTAAAGCTATACGTCTGGCAGGGAAACTCTGTGAGTCACCATCGCCCCATCTCTTTCATGAGGTCCACAAACACACCCGCCCATGTTTCTTCAAGTCCCTCCTCCTCCTCACCTTCCTACCCCCCACCTGGCTATGAGGGGTAATGGGTTGTGAAATTGGCTTTTCTATTATTATTAATTAGATCTGATGTCAGGCTTTTTGTTTTGGTTTGTGTCTTGCTTTTTTTTCCCTTGCTAAAGTAAGGAAAATACCAAGATGCCTGAAAGATAGGGCAGACTTCTTATAAAGTTGATGCTGGGAGCCAGTCCTAGCAACTGCAACACACTTTTTGTAGAGGACCAGAGCCCCTCTCCCTCCTTTTAGCCAGATGACTTCCCTCTTCACTGCTTAACTCTTTCTGTTCCTCATAAGAGTCCCATCTTCTTAGACAGACCTGAGAGCTAACTGAGCAGAAAGGATAAGAAATAACCTGTGTAAGAGACGAAGGAAGCTGCTGGCAGCAGCAGAAGCAGATAGCCTTGCTGAATGCAAGGGAAGAGAAACTGTACAAGGAGGAGAAATGGAAGCATTTCAGTAAGTCTTGGACAAGAGAGAAGAGCTTTCTTGGACAGACTCATGGCTCAGATCTAATCGAAATCCATCTTTGGAAATTACTTTGAATTTTACCATTGTTATGCACGTCTCAGTTCTTTACTCCTAATATACAGGAGTGTAGCAAATGAGAGAAGAAGAAATGAACAATCTGTCCAAACCTACAGGATTAAGAGCATCTACCTACCCATCCAACTACCTTGTAGCACCCATTGCTTTTCAACCACTTCAGTTTGGGAACTTCAGAAGTTTCCCATGTACAGACTGCCTCACTGCAGACAGCAACCCCCTTTTCCATCCATCACGGCTCCCTAAGAGTAATACATGGATGCCCATTAGGACTGCTGGCTCTAGGTGAGCAATAATAAATATCCTTCTCTAGATGAGCTATCTACAAATACTTGTCTATTCTAGAGTTAATATTAGACAATTTAAGTGCCCTGGGTCAGGAAGAAATGTTACTAAGAGAGCAGCAGTGCCTGCAAAGTCTCATAAAACCTGAAAAAAGAGAGATCTATGGCCTAAATTTAAAACTCCTGATTTGTAAAAAACTTCGCAGTTTTTCAAATCAGCACTGCCCATCCATTCTCCTGTTTTCTCTCCAGAGCAGCTTGTCACCATGATGGCCAGTTTCAGACATTTGCAAACACACTAAGAAACCCAGTCCTTAGGACCAGCCCTCCCGCCTAGCCTCTGTAAGGTCAAAGAAATGTGGTTTGACAGCAAAGCCAAGGCAGACAGACCCTGTGGTGAAACTCAAGAGCAAAGTCCTGACTGTTTGCCCTAAAAGCCTCTGCTCTCTTCAGGCTGGAATTCAGCTTGATTTTGAGCAGCAGGACCCACCTACACGCTGAAGAGGGGGAATGGACTTTGTTCCCATGTAACTTTCATCTCTTGACTCTGGAGTTGTACTGACAAGACCCATTATGAAGATGCTACTGATTCTGCCATGGCTGATAGTGCTTTGCATGCCTGTGCACGACAGGAATGTACTCTCTTAAGAAACAGCAGCCACACCTGCCCCACACATGGGGGCAAGATGGATGAACACATATATGTTGTCCCCACTTTTGAGAAGGATGCTAGGACTGCCACGCAGAGAGAGCTGTGAGGACTGAGGAAGAGTGAGACCATCTCCCCTCCATGAAAGCTCTTCCCTCCTGTTTTATGTTCTCTTAGCTCTAAGTGTGATGTGGCCCCTGCATGAAGAAAAGATGGACAGGTGACATGTCCTCCCTAAAATATTTCAGAGCTAGAGAGTACTATAGCCCTAGTCTAACATCTGCTGGATCTGGCTCCTGCAGGCATCAGGGCAGTTCTGGAGTGCACACTGTGCCACCCTGGAAACTCCTTTCCAATCCAGTTCAACATTGCTCAGTTTCTATAACTACAAAATAGGGATAATGACACTCATTCTTCTTATGTAGGACACTGAGAGTTCTGGTGAAAAGCAACACACCAGAGCAAGTCTTTGGCAACCTGGAGAATTCAGTGCAAACCCTGGTTCTGCTCTGGACTCTCTGTCTCAGTCTCCCTGCCTGTGAAAGCAGGATGGTAGCACCTGCTTTGCAAAAGTGAGACTGGATTACTTATTGACAAGGTGGAGCCACTACCTTAAGCTGAAGTCATCCTGGTGTAAAGTTATTGAATCAACTGTGTGAAACCAGGAGTAACTTTGGCCCTTCATCAGAGCTGAGGCGTTGCCTTGACCTTTGCAGCCTATTCAGGCTGTTCCCTTCGGCTTCCTTCAGAATTCCAGGTGAGACCTTAGCCTGGCTGACAGCTTTGAAAGGACAGTCAAGCAAGCAGAGCAGATCCATGAAGGGGTGGTAAGTGAGAGCTAAGAACATTATTACTGACCTTTTAAATGGGACTTTACAGCTGTGGTTTGGCTGAACACGTACCTGGGGCCTGACTGCTGCAGTGCCACAAACTTCTCTCAAGTTACTTCTGAGGTGCTGTGGTATAAGCAAGAGCCAACACATTCCCCCCAGTATGTACCACTGAATCTACATGAGCTGGAAGGAGATGGGCATGTGCAGCACAAAAGGGGATTTACAGACATCATGTAAGAAAGCAGGGAAGGAGGATGTTGAAGCAAAGGGTGGGATTTGGAGTATAAAGAGTCTGTATGAAAGGGCAGCTCTTTTCATCGGAATAAATCTCTCATGTGATGGTGACATTCTCCCCTTCAGTTCAGATGGGTTTCATTTTTCTGTGCTAAAGGAAATAAATAAAGTAAGAGTGATGCTTTTCTAACTGCCATGGTAAATCAGGCATGACTTCATTACAACCAACGGACTTCCGCCAGTGGAGAGTTGATGCGAAAGAGATGACCATTAACCCCAGAGTATGTAACCTCCCAGCTATCTTCACGATCTGAAAATCAGCTGTTCTTTTCTGGCTCTTAGAGAAACCCCAGGAAGAAAGAGCCTACAGTGAGACAACAGCTGCTGAGGCATGACGCAAATTAGACGCCAGTCTCACTTCTCCATAGCTGTGTCAGCTCCTGCAAGGCTAAGCATAAGACACTAACAAACCCTGAGGAGAAAGGATATTGAGCCAAACCTAGTCCCAGCTCTAACGTAGCCTTAGCATAGAGGGAATGAAGTGGAAACAGGGATGAGGAAAATATCTGCTGTCTCCTGGTATTCCAGTGATACGTTACAGGTCCCAGGCCAGCCAGCCCTGAGTTTGCTTAGACAAAAACTTATGTCCAAGGCATCCCTGCAAGGAGAGCCTTTAACCCCTTCATCATTAGTGGCATCAAGTGATGTGTGACTGGAGCTGAGGACAGAGCTCCTTAAATGAATAACCCAGACTTTTGCTGATGGCAGACATCTGTCACATTCCACAGGTGAACCACAGAAATTTTTCTCAGTAAAGCAAATGGTTGCTGGAGTAGTTCAGGGTCTGCCATCATTCCGTAGGATGGAAAGATATTATCAGTGAACAGAATTTTAAACACCACTGCCTGGAGAAATCTCCTCCTTCTGCGCATGCTGGTGAGCTGGACCCGTGCAGGCAACCAAGTTTCCCTCTTCCTGAGCACTTGCAGAGCACCAGCAAGCATCTCATCCACTCCACAGACGCGAGCAAACTGGCTGCAGTGCCAGACTGCTGTGGGGCAGCTTAAACACCATTCCCGCCTCAGGGATTTAATGACCGATGCTCAGAAGACATTGAATATCATTTGCAGGGCCTTCCAGTTCTGCTGCAAGTTTCCAACCCCCTGTGGGGAACAGACCTCAGTGGCCTCATAAATGCTGCCACTTCGGACTAAACACTGCAGCTGCTCAGAAATGGGAAACACTGAGGGAGATGAAAGAGGCTGCTTTATTTAATTTAGGACCATTGGGAAACACTAAGGAAGAAAGAAAATAGTTCTTTGCATTAAAATTTTGCAAAGTACTGAGGCTACACACATTGAGAGCCATCATATGGCTATGTGGTCGGGACCTCTGCAGCTCACCATAAAGCTTCTCTCCCTGCAACACAGCAGCAGCTGATCCCTTGCTGGGACCTTGGCTTAGTGCTGAGTGAGAGAAAAATCAACACCTGCTGCACAGCCACCAGCACCCTTGGGTTTGCATTACAGATCTGCCACCCAAACATGCCACCAGCCTAACACTGTTTAGACCAGAGGAGATTGTTGCTCTAGGAGGTGCATCTCCCAAGAACCCAGGAACCAACATGCTGCTGGCTCTGCTTCCAAGCCAGCAGCAATAAACAGAAGATGATGCTTCAAGGGACAACAAATTCATTCTGGTTTTCATCTGGTACTAAATACTTAAGCTTCCACCTGCCTGAATCCTCTTCCATCCTTGCCAGGAAGCTGCTGGAGAGGAAACTAAAAAGAGGAAGATGAAGCAAAATAAAGCAAACTGCCAGGGAAAAATGTCCAAAAAGCTAGCCCAGAGGACAGGGGAGAATCGAGGTCTCCACAGATGAGTGCTTTTAATTAGGAAGAGGGCTGAACAGCAAGGAGCTTATGCTAATGAGTAGTCTCTTTTAATCAGCTTATATTTTAAAAAAAGCATTTTTTAACAGTCAGAATAGTTCTGAAAAATGGTAATCATCAGAAACACGTTAGCATGGAGAAGGTGGGCCAGCAAGCTGGAATGATGGAGACTGCTGACGAAAGGGGACAGCATTGTCATGCGAGGCGATGCAGGGATGAGTGGGAGGGCTTCTAGGCCACCACCCTGGAACCACTCCTGCCTCTGACATCCCTGAGCTGTGAATCTTCCCTTTCCTTGCTGGTCTAATTAATCCTTTCTCTCCCCCACATGTTTATCAGTCTCCCCCTCTTCCCTCCCGTTGGTGAGTCCTCTCTGCACACAGAGACGTCCTTGCTCTTCGCTTGTCTCTTTATGTCCCCACCTTTCCTCCTACGTGCACCTCCAAGTGCACGCAGATGGGTGGTGCAGAGGCCCTTCTCCTGCTAATGCTACAAACCCTGCCATGTTGCAGTCTCCACTTATTGTCTGGAGAGTGTATTTACTATGTGTCCACTCCCCAACATCCTCAGGAGACACTGAGCCTTTGCGGTCCATGCCTGAGGTGTCCGAGTTGAGTCTGTGGATGATTCCTCCCAAACAGTGAATGCCTTTACTCTTGGCCAGCCGTGCTGGAGTTGGGCACATATTTGCATGCAGTGGGGTGCAGAGAAATACCCCTCTCCTTACAACTTCTTTCTTTTGGCATCCTGTTCTCTCTTCTGAATACGGACACTCTACCAGAAATGTGCAGGATTCCCAGCATCTATATGCCCTCACTATGTCCTGCCCTCATGAGTCTTTGTAACAGTCCGCCCGCCTCCAAATGGTACGACACCCACCAATATTTCAAGTAGATGTTACCAATTGAAATGAACGCCCGTATGCAGTATCCTATTTTGTCTGAGGAAACAGGTCCAGGCATGTAAAGCCATCTGCTCCTGTAGGGTTGCCATCCTCGTATTTCTCTGTACTGTGTGCAATAAAGAATGCTACCAGACATCACTCTTAAGCTCACAACAACCTTGGGGGAGAAAACAAGAGCGGGAGGCAGCGCATCCAACATGCCACATATGGCGGAGTGAAAGGAGAGAGACAGAGAAAATATACACCGAAGGATGGATAGAGCAATAGGTTGCCAGTTGCTTTCACAGACAGTAAAAGGTGTTGTGATTCTCCTGTCTGAATCCTAAATGTTTTTACAAGATTCCTGCAGCAAAGTATAACACCAATTCAGTCATATCTTCTCCTCTCCAATCTTGAATACAGACTGGAGCCTCTACAGCTGTCCCTCTTCCATAAATGAAGGGCTGGCTTTGATCAACCACTTATGACCATACAAAGACTCCTTGATGCCATCAGGTTCAGCTTATGTATGGCCAAAGCCCAGACACACAAGGTAAGTCTCTTTCCAACTGAGCAAATGCCACTCGGTGGCGAGGCAGCTATTCAGCACAGCTTAAGTACCAGAGTCTTGGCTCTGCTCACCCTCTCCAGTTTCTCAGATGCAGGTTCCCAATTGATGAGACTAAGGGCGTCCAACTGACCAACATAGTTATGCTTCAAAGAGCTCCCACCTCTCTGGGAATCAAGCTTATGAGCTGCAAATCTCACAGCAGTGAAGGATCAGGGTAGCTTTATAACTCTAGTTTTACAGGATGAGTCCTATGAGAAAACAAGGAAATATGGTTTTGACCCACTCGTAAAAGACACTGCCTTTCCAAACAATCACTGTACCAATGTGCATGGCATTAGCATAATAACTTGGTGTCAAAGCCTGAGGCCGTCGCTGCATATTTGTGCATGGCATATCATCTTCCCATGTAATCCCTTGCTCTACTTTCTCGCCCCTGTGTTTGAGGGCACGCATTCCTTTGGTGAAAGGAAGCAACTGTAAAGCTGATTATTTTAAAGCTGCATCTGTAAATTCTGGTGTTCAAGACTATGCTAAGAAAAAGCAACATCTTGGGACATGACCTGATCAGATCTCAAGGGCAAGTTCGTACAGACCTACGGTAACAACCTGAGCCAGGAGACAGCCAAAGAAAATGGCATTTTGCACCATTGGACTATGTTCCTCCACTGAGGCCATGACAGTGCTGATCCCCCTTCTGATGTGAGGGGCATGTGATTAAAGGACACGAGGAGCTGCAGAAGTGAGGAAGATAACCGCAATGTAAAACCAATGCTATGATCCCTGAGACCATTAAGGATTCCATATCACGTTGCATTTTTCTCCTTCACAACATTTTTGAACTCGCATCAATTTTCCATACCGTATTAGATGCATTAGTAGTAATGGCTATTTATAGAGCTGTATGTTTGGATCAGGCTGCTGTACAAGAAGAAAAAGAAGACCGTCATGCTGAAAGGCTACAAATCTAAGGAGTGAACTAAATGCCGGGGCATATAAGGTTAAACATCCTAAATAGCTGCCTCCCACTGATAGGTGAAGAGATTGTTATTAATCTAGTGTAGGGGTAGAAAGTGTTAAAATAGATGTTAAAATAAATTACATGGCAAAATAGATTACACAAACTGAGCACATTAATATGCACTAATAGAGATTGTTGCTAAAACAGGATTCTTTGTTCTGGAGCAAAATGCCTCAGTATTATAAGCAGGCCAAAACAAAAGTCTTCTGCTGCTGTAGTGAAAGCTGGACTGGGATTATAAACAGGATTTTCAAAGCAAAGTTGTGCCTTTCCAACAGAACTGTGCTGCCGAGAACCAGTTGGACTGGTGTCCCAAGTCTGAGCTGCTCTGCACTTTGAATGGAGGGACAAAAGCATCATGTTGAGATACCCTCTCCTGTATTATCTGATGGGAGTGCATGCGCCTGCTGTCTGCCTCAGGCAATGGTGCAGGCTGAGCGTAAAGCAGCACCATCTGTTTTGGGTTGCCAGCTTGTGCCCCAGCACTGGAACAGGGGGTCTGCGTGCACCAGGGAGGGAAAGGCAACCTCTTTGCTTCCTACAGTGTGGGGAATCAGCAGCTGTACTCTAATCCAGCAGCAAAGAAACATCCCCTGAAAGCAAATTAAGCTGCGGTACTTCGTTGGCAATGGCAGCGCACATCCCCTTGCAACTGCCTCAGCTCTGGGTTCCAGCCTGGGCAGACCATATGCAGGGGCACCCAGTGCCTACAGGTCCATCTGGCCTTTGGCCTCTCTGCTGAAGTGCTGGCAAAGGTCACAGCTGGGCTCCAGGTAAAGAGGTGGACCAGGAGAGGACAACTCACACTGGGAGCTGAACTGAAAGCCACCTATCAAGAACCAAAGAGTGAGACATCAGGAAGGCTGAAAGGTCCAATGAACTGCATCAATGCTGGTGCTTAAGGTCGAAATCCAAGAGAGTCCAGAGTGAATCCAGCTTCCTACTGCTCCATGCCCCCACAGAGAGAGAGAGAGAGAGAGAGAGAGAGAGAGAGAGCTGTGAAGGCTAAATCTGATGCTTCTTGCTGTCACCATTAAACCTGGTGCACTGGGTCAAGTGGGAGCACAGCAACATGAATGATGCTGTAAAGTTATATTTCTGAACATTTAAAGTGTGTAAACACTAAGTTTCTTCTTCTAGAGTGAAGGAAAGTGACCTTGCATAATATAAAACAAAGATGACACTGATGCACATAACCATGCGTTCCTGTAACCAAACGCAAAGGTCTCTCAGTCTTCTCAGCAGCCTCCCCTTCCTCTGACTACCAATTAGCCAACCTTACAAGGTCTGCTCCGTTCCCTAATAGTTCCTTTCTCCTTACTCCACCCCACATGCTTGTGTGAGATCTAAGCAGAGAATTAACAAGGTGCCTGCTGCAAAACAAGCAGGGATTCTGGCTGTGCTGCTGTACCACTAACAAATAGTTTCAGTGATAAATAAATAAAGCTATTCACAAAGAATCCTCACATCAGTTTAGATGGGCTTTCACCATGTCGACAAACCTGCCTCTGTTCCAGATACTTGGAAACACAGCTATTAGCCTTCTCCTCTATTTCTCCATTTTAGATAAGTAGGAAATGCCATTTATTTGTTAAAATTTTATAACTCAAAGCTCACGTCTCCTTCTTCTGCCTTTAAAAGCACCCAGCCCTTGGTTGAGAAATGACCAGCTGCAGGCAGGCCGAACAGGCCAATGTTCATTAAATGTCTTATTCAACTCCAAACCTCATGAATTGTTTAATGTACAACAGAGACAAAAGCCTTATTTTTTTCGTGTGTCAGCTCTTGTTAAGCGGCTCCCTGCCCATCTTGCTGCTGGCTATAAACAGGATTAACAATCCCCGTAGTTAGACGCAGGGAATGTGTGCATACTTCACAAGCTGGTAAACACGTGCAGAGGACAGGGTGGCACACCCCCTACACAGCCCCACGCGTGTGTTCCCAACTAGGCGCAGCCCCCCACATGTCAGCCCTGCCAAGATGATTTACTCCCCGGGGAAGTACAAATCCAGGCACGCCAGCATGGAGAGCCTAGGGTGCCTGCACATGGCAGGTGACAAACACATCCATCCCAAGAGCTGCATATTGCTCATCAGCATGGATCGCTTCTCTCCAGCAATATACGCAGGAAGGAAAAAGCACTAGCTCTCCTAGGGAGGAAGATGTGCTCTCCGGTTGACTGACTGCTTTTCCCAGCCCTCGTGCTGCACGTCAAGCATTAGACAGCTTTAACCTGCCTTTTGTAAGGAAGCCTACCAGGTGCTGGGCACCACATTGCAGAGGGGGGCCCTCAAGAGGCGGCGCATGCCAGACACTTCTGGAAATACAGCCAGCACCTCCCATTTCTCCTCTCCTCCCCTGCCTGAGCACATGTGCCAACCCTGTGAGCTCGCATGCATTCAGGCAGAGAGGCAAGCACAAAGATGACCGTGGCATCTGGCTTCCTGCGAGATCCCCTCGGGGTCCACACCCTCAGCCTGGAAGCATGAACCCCAATCCACCAGCTCCAAGAACACCTCAGCCCCGTTGGTCGGCTGCCCAGAAGGCTGCCAACCACCCTGACTAAAGGGAGGAAAGGATGAGGAAGATTTGGCAGCCCCAGATTGGCTGTACCAATGTCCAGTTTTTGGTGGGGCTCTCATGGTTTCCTCTCCATCCCCAGCAGCAGCGGGGCCTGGGAGCATTTCCATTTTGAAGCTGTAGACTTCAAAATGCCAACCAGTTTGGTGGGGTGACATCACAGCCCCAGCCTAGTGGACAACTAGCAGCATGGAGAGAAGGGAGAGCAGGAGGGACAGTAGGATGTCCTTGGGCATGACAAACTGACCAGGGACAGTGCAGGGGCAGCCTCTTCACGTGCAGCACAGGAGGATGAACATGTCTGGAATGCAGCTTGCTGTCGGGGAAGGGGATATGCCAAGTTGTCCTTTCTCCCTGCCCAACCCCACAGAGACAGAAATTATATCCACAGTGAGTGGATGCCATGCTCTGGAAAATGCCATCTGGAGAACATTACTGGGCTTCCTGGACAGACATCACAGAACTCTGCAAAACCTGGAGCTAAATGGCACTTGAAACTCACGTCAAATGGTTCCTTAAGAGCAATAGCTTGCAGGGCTATTGCTAAGGGTTTTTTCCTCATTGAAATCAGGAGGAAGCTGTACTGCTGACCAAACCCACTTATGAGTAGTGAGAAAATAAAAGTGTATAATGAAAGCTAGCATTTTTGTGATAGCAAGGGAAATATCCATCTCTCATGCTTATTTGTTATTTGGGATTATTGAAGTATTTTCTGGCAGCAAACAATCTTTTCCTGACACATTAAACATATTGTGAATATTGCAGTCAGCTGTAAAATCCACCATTCCCTCCTACATACCACCGGACTGTAACATCCGCATTGCTAACAAAATCAGTACAACACAAACCGCATATATGGTGGAAACACTGGAAAATGTGCAGGCATGTGTATGAACCAAGGCTGAGCTAATGTGAGGAGCTGCAGAATGCAGACCAGCACCACCAGTGTTTCCCGGTGCAGCTCATGGCCTGCATGATGTGCTGAGAGGCTGGGGAAGCAACACAGTTAGACTGAGATAGCACCTACTTTGAGTGGGCCACTCAAAGATTTTGCTCGGTAAAACAACGTGTGATTTATCCAACTTGACTCAGCTGACTAAGGGCCAGGAAAAATCAAAGCCTATGGCTTGGACAATAGTTAGCAGCACAAAATGCAAATTTCCTCATCCAACAGATCCCTTAAAATTTACCTTTGACAGAAATACTTATAGTATCAATTTCCTCTTTGTAGTATTTGCTCCACCCAAGCTGCCTTGCCTGCAGAGAGGAATGGCAGAAGGATTGCAAACATCATCAAGTCCAGATTTTATTTTGAATCAGAGCAAAATAATTGCAAAACTCCCTCCATCCCATTTTGGCGATACCTCAGCCGTCTTAGGGACCATCCGTCATGGTCTTGGCATTCTCCGTGGCTGTGCCTTTCTGCCACCCTTCCTCATGCCCCTGCCTCCACCCATCACACATGTTTCCTCAGCTCCGCAAGAGTGATTACCTTCTTCTCATCCTCTGTGTCCAAACAGTCCCAATCTATCCCAGCCCCACTTCCATGTCATTTTTTGCTCCATCTAACCTTCAACATACTCCAGGAGTGTGCGACACAAATGGCTTTACCCCCTCCCAAGTGACATGAACCACATCCATGTGAGTGCAATAAATATATTGCCAGGGCTGTATGCATCCCCCTCATGCTATACAGTAATGTTGCACTCCATCCATTTCCACCATTTCTTACGGCTGTGTGTCACAAAGCCTTGCTCACTCAAGTAATCCCATTAAACTCAATGGGCTAGTTGCCTAAGCACAGGTTTACAGGATCATGCTCTTAAAGGCTAAGCTCTTCAGTGAAGGAACCTGAGGAGTCCCTTGTAAATTGCCCACAAAGCCCTACAGCCACTGCTGGCCTGCCGAAACCTCGTGTTATTTGCAGGAGATCAAAGTCCTGTCAGGTCATGTTGACTTCTATTAATGGAAGCCAAGATGCTCAGCTGCACTCCAAGGTGTCAGGCCTGTAAATAATGAACTCTTACTGATGTGTTTCACCTGTGGGTTTTCCGGGGAGCTGTCGATTGGCACGGATGAGAATTCAGAAGAAAGTCTGATTTGCCCAACACCCTGAGGACACCAAGTTTTCCTGTTTTGCCCAGCTACAACCACAGCGTCAACATAGGCTCAGTTCTCAGGACAAAGGTCTTTTGGTTACACTGGGGCTGGAACAGACACGTTGGAAGGTGCCTGCCTGGCTATGCTTCCTTCTCTTTTAAAAGGTTTTTGCACCAACATAGGCCTTTTCAGATGACAGAAAAACATGGGGAAATGGGAACAGAATGTGCACGCTATTCATACTGAAGAAGGCCTGGTATAATAGTATAATTAATAAACCTTCGCAGACCTCTATTAATAGCTCCTGGAACCTGAGCAAGGAATGCAGGGATGGTTTTGCTAGGGCTCATTCTGCAAAGGTGAAAATCTTTTGCTTACTGTTTTCACATTTGTCATTGCCATGCTCCATCAAGCTTAGTGCTGTAAAGGCAGTAAAGGAAAGCAGGGGACCAGAGGAGAGAGGAGATGGGGAAATCCTGGCCTGTGGCTGAATGCATTTTGACGGCTTTACAAGCACAAAGGCTGGATGAAGTCATGTTGTAAAATTACTTGTCCATTCATGCATAGGGCTGAGAAGGAATCCTATACAACTAAATTAAATTTAAATTATCATATGCCAAATTTGCATTAATATTCAGGGAAAAAGGATCATTTTTTTTCAGGCAGTGCATTGATTTAGTTTTAAATACTAATAAATTCCTCCTGCCTCACTGGACACCAATGGCATATTCCCCCTTAGCTCCTGCCTTGTGTAACACTAGCCTTGCACCCTAAACATAGGGCTTGGCTCTGCAAGCCAAGAGGAAGCATCCCACAAAGGGCAGATAGAGCCTCGAAAGCAGCACAGACCCCCCAGCCAGAAGGCTTATTGAGGCAGATGTGTTTCTCGTCTCCCCGTTTTTTCCAGGCACGTCTTCCCTAAACCTCTCCGCCCTGCCATGAGGGTTGCCAGGGCTGTGCAGGGACCCAGACCAGCAGCACATAGCTGTGCAGCCCCCGGGGAGGGAGGGCTGGGAGGCTGCCACCAGTCTCTTGGCCCTCTCAGTTCAGCCCCCCCCTCCCCAGCAGTCCCTACAGGTTTCATTGCTGAATGTCTCAGCCCCTGGAGTACCACAGTAATTTGGCACTGATGCCTTAGTCACTTAATTATTCTTTACAAAGGAGCCTTTGAATTTCTTTTTCCCCACCTTGCCTTCTTTCCTCTCCCTCCCTTTTCCCTCTACACGTTTTGACTCAATAGTTTTCCTAGAAATTGTATAAACTTGCTGTTTATTTCTTGCCATCTAACATGCTGTGATCTATCTTTTATTGTTAATATTTTTATTCTCTGCAGCGTCCCTGTTGCCTGTCTCTAAGTTCATTCTGTTTCCTCTTTCAAAAGCACTATATTTTTCCTCTCAGTATTTCTGCTTAGCTCTATTAACTTTTATTTATTTTTCTTTCACTCCTTCACCATGTTTCTTTTCTTAGGTGCTGTGCACCATCTGTATATCTGTTTCTGCCTCTCTCGTGCTCCCGCAACTAGATTACTCTCTGACTGCCTTTGATCACCACAGCCCCTTGTCTCCTCTCCCCACATACTCCCTTCCCTAATAAGTGCTATTTAAAACTGGCCATATCCCTTCTTGGGTTCCCCTCCTCTGGTTTCCAGCTGTTGCCTGTGAAAAATACCTGTGTAGGAGTGTTGACGTCATGAGCTCTGGCAAGCCAAAGCTGTTTAGAGTACCTCAGTCAAGAAGACTCAAGATGCAATAAGAGAAGATGAAGTCAATGTATGATTTTTCCAAAGCATGAATATTCTTAATTCTGCATTTTCTGAGAGAGAAAAAAAAAAAAAGAAGAAAAAAAATCCCTCCTCCTCTTGACATCTCTTACCCAGTTTGAACATCTCACTATGCAAACAAATTAGTTCCTCCTAATAAAGGTTAGAAAGCGAAAAATAAGCCTGAAAATGGAAGTATAAACTTACCCATAACTGAAGAATTAGAATCAGTGCCTAAAAAGTAAAGGAAATTCTCCATCCAAAGAGAGATGTGCACCAAGGAATCACGATCCCTCTGTTCCCCAGTGCCTCGGCCATCTCCCCACACCACTGCTTCCCACAACAAAGGGAGCAGGAGAGCCCTCGATTACTGTCTTTTCAAAGCACTGTGAAAATAGATGTCAGGAGAGCATCCTGTGACTGCTGCTCCAGAGCTCTGGCCACCAGCTGCAGACTACGTGTAAAGGACAGAGGGAGGCAGCAGCAGGGCATTTGAGTGCAGAGGCCACTGTAGTGCGGGCTGCTGGGGAATAAAAATGGCCAAGAACCAGGCTGGAGCAAGCTGCTTTTTACAGCAAGCATCTGCAGCAATGTGGGCAGGTCACTCCCTGCCTCCCCAAGGGAGCAGGTCTTCTCCTGGATGGTCTGGACACAGCCATCCCTGCTGCCTCCCTCTCCTGAGGTTGTGTCTGGACTCACTGGGGGAATAAAGGTAGGGCTCGACCTGGCCTGAAGCATCTCTGTTCTGCCACATCGGCTTTGCTGCCCACTGTGTGTGTCCTCTCGCTGCAGACAGATCCTGTGGGGAGGAAGCAGGAGCTGCTCCAGAGCACACAAGCAACCTGATCCACACACATCTTGGAGAAAAAGCTTGCCAGCTGACAGGGCTGGTTATAGGCACCCACGTCTACCCAGCCCACAAACGGGAAACGAGGCAGCATCGAGAAATGAAGTTCATTTTCTTCTCCTTGCCTTTTCCAGAATCAGACTGAAACTCATCAGGGTCACAACTATATGGATTACAGCCAAGGAGAAAGGTTATTTATGTGCCTCTAAGAAATAAAAACAAAGTTGAGAAAAAAACAACCCAGCACACAGGCAGCAAAGCTGGAAGGAGAAATGCCATCCATGCATTCCAGGTTAACAGGACTGAACCCAAATCTTCTTCCAAATGTCAACAAGGTTTAAAACAGGACCCAGAGTGAAAACTGCATCTCAGACCCAGACACTCACTAATGCAACTCTGAATCGTAATATCCTTAAATCTCCCTGTGGGAAGGTATGTACAGTAGAATGGTAGGTAAAACTCGCACACCATTTTGGTTTCTTATCTCCCCTATTTTTTTAGACTATCTTCAACAAACTATGAATAGTTTCTGAATTTTACACCAGAGAATTTGAGAACGTGTTTGTATCTACACACATATGCATGTGTGTGCATGTACCTAGGCATGCTGATAATACACATGCATCTACATCTATGAACATACATGTATTAAAAACCCAGAGGTTCTTTTGCCAGATGTACATACGACATACTGGACTTCCCCTTGTCCCAATCTGCCCATTTGTGGTGCACAACACTTCACTGGTTCTGCACCTCATAGCATGTTCCAATATCCCATATTCTCATTATCCTCAGACTCACTGAGCCTGGCTCTCCCCCCTGGAGGCTGTTCAGCACAGAAATTTGTGCTTAGCTGAATTTTCACCATAGCTCTGCAATTCACCTTTACAAAAATAAACTCTCCTACGTGGAACTTTTGCAATCAGCAAAGAGACGAGAACAAACAAACAGGAAAACAGTCCCGTCAGCAATTCTGTAGCCATGTAAACCACTCACTAGGAGCCGGGGAAAAAAAATGGCCACCATCCCAACGGTGGGCCCTGCGCTGATGCTCCTCTCCTGCTCAGCCGGCCCTCCCCTGTTTATCCGATCTAATGCAATAAAATGCGTAATTAATTTCTAAACGCTTCCGTTGAACGGTGCAATTTGTCAAGTCGAGTTGTTAATAGAATTAAGCTTTTTATCAGCGATTAGCAAAAGAAGGTAAAAAAAAAATTAATTACGGAATTGTATGCCTCCCTGCTTCAAAGCCAGGTTTGGGATTAAATGTTTGATAAAGGTTCCCTGGCACGTTATAAAACATTTAGCAAAAGCCGCTTTCCCCATGGTGTTTTCTGCAAAACAGCCTCTGTGCAAGAGGGGAGAGGCAGAGGGAGGAGGGTGCAGGCAGTAAGTATACTTGGTCACATGGAGGGGGGGGCTGGCTTCAAATCGTGCAGAACTTATTGTATGGGAACACATCCCCGTATTGTATTCTGTTGGCACTACATCCTGCCTGCCTCGACTTCTCAAGCATCCTCTGTTGTTTGTACAGATAATCTATAGTGACAGGGGATTACAGGCAATACTGGTTATTTCTACCTGTGTGTCAAGAGGTGGCCCAAGCCCTGGCCTCAATGGAAGGACTGTACTGCACCATGCAACGAGGAAGCACATATAACATGGGCTGGTTATGTAGTAGGAAGTTCCCCTTATAACCTTTCTCATTCTAGTAAATCTATACCTTATGAAAGGTTGACTATGTAGACCTACAGAGTACACCCAGAGACAAGCCAGCACTGCCCTCTGCAACATAGCTAGTGCTGGATCATCACTAAACCCGCATGCTTTGCACCACAGTGAGGAAAGACGAACAGAGCAGAGATGGGGCTGAAGAAGCACCATCTCCACAGCACAAGAAGGAGTCACAGCATCATCCTTTTCCAGTGAGTCTGCCTGCACAGACAGGAGCTGAGAAGAACTGGCAACCCAAGCAAACTACCTTCTCTGGACGTTGTGCCACTTATTACTGATGACAGAAATACTGCAATCTCCCTCTTTCTTGCAAATTATACTGTCTGTTTACACCTGACTTCCACAGACAATAGTGAAAAAGTGTGCCTGAGGGACCTTGTTTTGGAACACAGTCTAGCCCAGGCGTTTCCCTGCCAAGGCCCAACTCTGTGGCACTCTTCCAAAACATATATATTCAGTTTCTCCATGGATCCACCTCAGGTTTACCAGCAGCAAAGCAAGGGACCCATCCAAGAGACAGCTTGCCACCCTTGCAAGGACAGGCTGGGAAATATCACTGTGGGACATTTGGAAACTTTGTTAAGCAAGAGAGGGGCAGAGCACCCTGATGATGTGCTAGGGGATTTTTTGGGGAAGCTCATCTACACAGGAGGATGAAATGCAGCAGCAGTGGGTGGCAAGGGCGCAGGCAGAGCTGTCAAAAGAAGTGCTGGCTGAGGAGATCTGGGAGGCTGCAGGGCAGGCAGAGAGAGCTGCATCAACAGAGCTTTAAGGCACGATACAGAATTAAACACTGACAACAGTTATGTTTCTGTGCACACCAGCTTAATTAGCAGCACGAAGCTTTCTGACACCTCCATTTCACGCTGTCTTTATAGTAAGTTTCTCAACAGGCTGAATTTCTGGCAGCTCAGCACATGCTCTGTGCAATGGCCATGCAACTAGCAGGAAGGAAATGAGGAGGAGGTGAAATCTTTAATCTGATTCCTGATCCTACTGCCAAGATAAAGTTACAAAGCTAATGGCACATTTAAGTACCTCAGATCCCCACAATGAGACAGGAAGGGAACTGTGAGATGCTCTTGAGCAGCCTCCCCACCCCACATCATCAGCTCAGCCCCTGTTTTCTACTCCTAATAGATCTGACCTCGGTGAGGATGGATGTGGAGTGCCCAGGACAGACTTCTCACTCTAATGCTTGCATGTGTTAGCAGCCCTGATCTGAGGAGGAGCAATTACTGAGAGAGCTAGAAAGGACTGTAGTGTTGGTGGACTACAGCCAAGCCATAGAAGACTAGTCGAGCATGGGGTTCAGCTCTTACAGTACACATCTATTTAAATGCAACTCACAGTTCAGTGTCTATTTCCTTTTAGATACCCATCAGCTATCTAGGATTTTGATTGGGATTTTTTGGTTTATTTGTTATTCGACCTCAATTATCACATGCTCAGTCAGTTACTGTTCACCCCTTGAACCAGATTTGTCAATTCCTCTTCTTTCTCTCTCCTAGCTGTTCCCTTCCTTCAAAAGCTGGTAGATTGTTATCATTCATGTCCCGTCTTAAGTTGCCACTTAGCCAACCTCGCCATATTTAGCTTCTTTAATCTTCCCTAATAAGTCAATCCTTCAGCCCTTTAATCATGCTAGCTGTGCTTCTCCAGATTCTCTATGATTCGTCTGCATCTTCCTGGTGTTGAGGTGCCTGGAAGGCAAAATAGGCTTGTGAGCTGTGCTGAACAAGCCATTTTCTGAGGACATGAGGGCAAGAGGCCACAGCCCAAATTCTGTAGGGTTTGTTTCTTCTCCCCCCACTGCTATGCCTATTGCATTATCCCAAAGATCTTAGAGGAGAGGTCTCCTTGACAAAGCTGCAGTTAAAGCTGCTGGTTGTTAAAGCCTAGTTTTCCTTTCACCTGCTCCACACTGATGTGGGTGGGTGGCAGTTATTTGCCCTATTTTCCATGAGAAAACCAGCCAGCAAGCCCTTTCTTGACCTGTATCTTTCCATTTAGAAGAGCTCCATTGAGGGTTGCAAAAGGGTTCTGCAAGGAAAAAGGCAGACCCATCATTCTCCCCTTCTAAGTCCTTGTGCTTTCCGCTCATATGGCATGAGTGTCATGCTGAAATGTCATTGGTTTGGGGTCTTGATATGGAAACTCATAAGTGTTGTGAAAAGTAGGAACCAGAAAAAGAATTGGAAGCTTCAAGCTGGACACTGGCCTTTTGAGTCAGCTTGTGAAAATCCTTCCCCTCCTCTGCAGTTCTGTTCCATCGAAGTGGAGTGGTATTTACTTCCTTTCCCATTCAAATTCTCAAGCACTGAGAAATGTATTCAGGTTTTGCTTAATAGCTCCACATACCAGAATAATTCGATTCACAGATTTCTGCCAAATGTAGCCAGCATTTTGATTCAAAGCTGCTAAGTGGTTTTATTTCATTTCTGCTTCCATCAAAAGAACCCCACAACCAAGTTCAAGTATACTCAACAATCCTGAGTTCCCTTACTTAAACTGACATTGTTCTCAAGGAGATATCCTAGACAATACCCTATTTTGCTTTTCTTTAAGCCTCTATCTAAATTCTTTCACAGCAGTAAACACATGTTGCAAGTGTCTCTACATGAAAGCTTATTATTCTCATTAGTAAAAGAAAAAGTGCTTGCAGAGGCAATAGACAATTTGGGAAGTGAATGCAAAAGTGTCTTCCCCCAGGGAAGTTTCATTGTCAGGCCCCTGGAGCCCTCTCTGCCAAGCAGACGGATATGCCAGCCTGTACACATAACAAGGACAGAACTATATTTTGGTGTTGATTTATACTGGAAAACATACTAGTGTGTGTCACATTGATTTAAACTAAATTATCAAAAAGAGAATAAATAAATAAATAATCGCTACCCTGACAGCTCTGCGTGGGAGGTCTCTGCCCATTGTCATTTAAACTTGGTAGTACACTCACATAGGTGCACAGCTTAGCAAAACGTGACTCACATTCACATGGGTTGGATGCTCCTCAGCCCAGAGCTCTCTCTGTAGCAGCGAGAGGGAAGAACAGGATGCAGAAACCTGTATGGAGTTCAACTCCCTGTTCTACTAATGACCTCCTCTGGGGGATGGGGCAACACTCACTGGCCCGCTACAGCATGCCTGAAAGCCCAGTGAAGACAGTCTCCGAGGAAGTCTCACCATGGAAGGAACAAGCTGCTGCATCTGTATGTCACAGTGATGTGCCATGTGAAGATTCTAGCCTTGCCTCGTGAGTGTGGAATGATTCCCAAGAGAATGAGGGCTGTGTCTGAGCTCACAAGTGCCTCTGTGACATCACTACAGTGCTTCCCAATGGGACATGAGAGCAGCCAGGTTCCAACTCAGTGAGGAAACCAGCTGCCTTCTTCCCCAGGGATGTCAGGATGGGGGATACAACAAAAATCAATGATTTGCTCAAATGCCAGTGCCACTGACCAGATGAAAACCACAAAAAAAAAAAGGGAAAAAATCCTCTTCTTTCAAAATAATCTTTTGGCATTTCTGTCCTTTTATCTTGGGCAAGCAGTTTTTATGCCTTGGCTATTGAACACCCAATCATTTTGCAAAGCAGTTCTAGTAGCCAGTTTCAGGACTACCAAAAAAAAAAAAAGTGGGTGTTCAATTCATGTCACTTCAAATATTTAGGACATGATTTCAGCTCAAATCACGTAAGGTTTTTTCCCTCAAAAGCCCTTTCCCTAGCAGCTGGGGAGGGCCAAGGGTGGCTGAAAGAAGCTCTAATCAAATGTTTCAAGAGAAGCTGGCTGATAGGCACCGTGGTACAATTTATAGCTGGCTGGATGCAGGTACTGTAGTTTTGCAATCATGCCAGCTATCAATCAAGCTCTATTCTATTGGTCTTTTATGTCTTGTACTCCAAATTCCAAGCTGAGCTTTGTCAATGGAAGAAAGTATTCTGATAATTGCAGATGATTCTCCCACTGGATGCTTTCATGTATCATAACACATTTGGGCAGGAATGACAGTCTTGGGATAAAATATATCCAGGGCTAGGAGAGTGGGGCAGAGAGAGGTACTGGCCCAGATGGGAGGCAGGTCCGGGAGAGCAGGAAGGATGCAAAGCACTGGTCTCACCCTCAGAGTTGCCCAACAACAGGAAAGTGAGCCACCACCACAACAACCTAAGCTCAGTGGCGCGTAAAGGCTCTGCAACTCTTTGTTCAGCTCCCATGCTGACCTGTGTAGGGTTCCATGGATACTCAGTGTCCCCTGCCCTCTTGTACACAGTACAAGCCAGTGACAGGAGACGCGACACTTCATTTTTTCAATCAACCTTTGTTAAACTGCCTCCTAGAAAGTCTCTCTCCCTGGCATGGAGAAGAGCCCTCTCAAACAGCTTTTGGCCACTGACATGGACACAGACAGCTTCTCCCATGGCAGCAAAGACACAGCTGTCCAAACAGTGTCACTTTCAACAAACATCATACTCCCATTTCAAGCTGCCCTGGAGAAGATGTCCCCTCACCTGGTTAGGAACAGACTGGAATGAAAACAAGAAGTTTAGCAATACTCAGTGAAAGAGCATATACTCTCCACCAAAAGTTTACTACAAGGACAAAATGTACCTGTGCTTCAGCATCCCCTGAGTTTGACACTCTGAGGATATAAATCCCTCCCTCTTGGATAAGGCAGGAGTGCCTGATGTGCCAGGGCGAGCAAGCAAATTCATGCACTGCAACTCACCTTAGCAGATGAAAGTGCTAGGGCATGGTTTTGGTAGTGATCTCCTAATAGGCCTAGAAGAGATTTATTTTGCCAAAGGTTTTTCTGGAGCTTATTTCAAAATTGTATCTCAGTCTTTGCTTCTACACAGTTTAAGAATAGATAAACCCACCATATTTTAGGGTTCATTTTCATTTGAGTTTCCTATTGGGAAGTGGGGATATGTTTAATGGAGGTAATTATGACCTGACTGAGGGATGGTATAGCTGTTGAATTCATTAGGAAATTGTATGTTATTTCATATCCCAACAAACTTGCATCTGCCTCTTCCCTGATGCAGTAACTCTTTGAATCTACACGTGTGCCAGGATGTGCAGGGCTCGCAGAATTACCATCTGTTTCCCTGTCATAAGCAGCCCAATGGCATGCACGCTGCTGAAACAACAGCCTGCTTTGGTAATAGGCTTTATTTTATTTCTGCCACTGCTTTGCATGGATCAATTATACCTCTTCTGCTCTCCGGTAAGAGATTCCCAGATGAGGAGGCCACATTTGCCCTGTTGCAGCTAGGCACAGGCCTTCACTGTTCCTGATGGTAGGAAAGCTGTTTTTCATTACCACACATGTTGCAGCACCAAATCTGACACAAACTTCATTGTGCAGAGCTTCCCCTCTCCTAGCTCTGGCCTCCCAACACATTTTTCTGCCATGTCACCATGAAACACCTTTTCGATTATTTCACCTTTGCATTGCGTACAGCTCCCCAGCTCTGGAAAGGCCTGCGATTCTCCCCCATCCAGAGCTTTCTTCTTCAGCCTCTCCCTAACAGTCCCCTACATACAAACAGCTTCGAATCCAGGCAGGAAGGTAGCTCTTTATCAGCCCACCAGGATCTGAAGCTGCATACATTGAGATGGAGAAAAGGATGCTCCAGAGGATGTGTTATTATCCACTGAGCACTTTGCTGACTGAAGGAGGGTAAGCCCATGCCAGGGGGAATGGGAGGGGAGACATGAGAGAGCCCAGCTTGGGGCTTCCACCACTCTCAAAGGGAGTGCTTGCATTTTGCTTCTGCTTCTCCTTGGAGTTGCAATTACTTACAACGTTAAAACAACCTTAACCCCCATCCCCAACAGGCACCATCCCCCTCCCCTCTGCTCCACACAAGAGGAAAATTGTGGAGAAATATTACTTAATTATCACACCACGTAACTAATTAAAAGCTGAATGCTTGTGTGTGGTATGCTAATGGGGCATTAGAGAGTCAGCCTGCTTTGGTAAAGACATGATCCCCCTCTTTCCCCCTTCACCTTACTGCGGGAGCTTCAGGCTGACAGGCACCTGGGATGAGGTGGAAATTTATTATGCTGCCTTCAAGTTCACAGTTTCACAGAGGGCACCAAGGTCGAGCAACTTCATCAGTACGAAAGAAGAAATCACCTGGGCAGGCGCCAGGAGTGAGCTATATGATGTGAGTGGCTTGCTATGGAAATTACGTACACAGTGGGGCTTCACATGTATCCTGAAGCCCATTTTTTCCTTTGTGGGGTTCTTGGTAGGAAACAGGAGAGTCTCTGGAAAAAGATTCTTATTGCATTCCCTGCTCATTGCCGGATGTGTTAAACTAGAAGATCTTAAAGGATCCCTTCCAACCCAAACTGTTCTATGATTCTAAGATGTGTATATTGAGTATAGACAAGCACACTTCAATTCCTCTTCTCCTACCATGTCATTACACCATCTGGTGCCAAGTGCCAGCCCTCTCCTTTCAGCTGATGCTGTGCTACAAGTCCATACTTTCTTGTCCATTCACAGCATGGATCACCAAATATATTAATTAAGGAGGGAGTCTATTCGGCTTTGTTGAGTTTTACTTAATCACCATGGTACTTGCACATACACCCCAAGATTTGTCCTGACGCCCGTGCACTACAGGACGGGCCTGTGTGATCTGGGGTAGCCAGGAAGCCGTCCCACCACTGTTTGGGGACAGTGAGGGGCCCTGCATGGTAGCTACAGCAGCACACTCTATCAGTTGACCCAGTGGATTCTGCAGTACCTCATTATTTGTATGAATCTTTGTATGCCAAGTTATGTATGCTGGACCTGCTGGGGTTGTTTCCCTGATGCCACCTTCCAGACAGAGGTAGTCCCAGTCACCTTCCACTTTCAACCCACAGAAGGCAGGTATCCTTGAAGAATGTAGTGTTTTCTATAGCTTGTCCTTCCTTAAAAGGCTTTGGGTAGAGACTTAGAGCCCTAGAGCAAAGAAAGTGTCACCACTGCCAGCAAGGAGAGGCAGGGATTTATCCTGGTTTAAGGGAATCATTGTATCCCTGTTACCACTGCCTGCTAAACTTCACATGTACCTCTTGTCTGTGAGCTGCCGACCCCCATCGTGAGGGTCATGATTTCTTGAGGCACAGAACTGCAACAGCCCAGCATGCAGCCAGTGCTGCCACAGGACCCGAGGCCCAGCAGTCAGCACAGTTGCACTGTGGAGAAGCTTTTATCCCATCCACCCCATTTCCCAGAGCTGGAGGGGAACAGATGGGGCTGGCTGGCTGGAGAAGGTCAGCAAGTGACCATGCACTGCCTGTGAGCCTCAAAGCTGACACTGCCTGTTTCTTCCTCTTGCAGGCCTCCTGTTGCCCACTTGTCCTGTGAGTGCCTGCCAGCTGTGTCTGCCAAGTCCAGGGTGCCCAGATGTCCCACTTCACAACCCTTGGGATTTGTGTGATGAGCCAGGTTCCTCCACCAGACTCATCCCAGTCCACTGTTTACCAAGAGTTTTGGCAAACAATTTCTGTGAAGGCACAACAATCCCTCTGCTGAGCAACCACAGATCATTTCTTTCTAGTTAAAATTTGATCTCAAGCTCGGATCCTCATTCTGTCCTATCTCCATCTGGAAGGGGGTTCTAGAAGTTGTTTTCCAATCACTAGCCAAACACCCTATCCTAGGCTGATGTGACACAGCCCCAGCATGGCAGGAGGGTGCTCCTGTCTTGTGTGTTGGTTCTATTGCTGGCACATCAACACTAAAGCCATGTGGATGCCCTGTCCCAGCAGAGACAGAGGATAGACAGTGGTGGGAAGGAAGGCAAGAGCTCAGCCATGGCGCTCAAAAGTGAAGGAGGCAGAGTACATTCCACCAAACTCATGCCAAAGAACAACAATGATGAAGAGGCAAAAACCTCTTAAGGAAGATACAGTTCTTCGCTGCTCTAAGATTCAAGTTCATGGCAAAACACTTGCCCTGTGCTCTGAAGACGAGCACAGCATTCCTTGTGGTTGGCCTGTCCTTGTCCATTAGCTCCTCTCCAGGAAAGGATCTTCTCCTCACCTCCATTTGGTCCCAGCAGCTCCCTTTGGGTAGCTCTCTCCAGCCAGCTGCGCTCCCACTGAGCACAGCATAGAGTGATGTCCTCATTCCCTCACTGTTACTCTGTCATCTCTGTCATTTCAGAGTTGATTCGCAACCATTCAGGTTTGGCAGAGCATGCTCACAGTGTGTCTCAGCTGATGCTTGACCCTCTCTCCTATTCCACCCAGTTTGGTCCCGAACCATCAGCCCTACTTTATGGATCACCCCAAAGCCCTAGACTGTCAGAACAACTTCAATTACAGCAGCGATGGGCCCCGTGCCACCAGCAGCATCCGCGGCCTTCCAGCGGCTGACAAGGACTAATTAGGAAATGAAACATTAGTTAAGTCGCTCTCAATTAGGGCCAGGATAACGTTTTCCTGGCAGCACTGGGGCGCTTTAACTGCTGGTCCCATGATGACTGTGAGCACATCAGACTTGCTGAAGGAGCTTTAATGTTGAACATATGTTGGAGGATTACAGAAACCCTCTCAGCTGTGACATTTCTGTGTGCTCCCTGCTTTTTCTTTCCCCTGTAGCAAACAGTGAACAGTGAATGTCAGCTCAGGAAAGCAAGAAAGAGGCTCAAAGCAATTATCAGCAAGACACATACACAATGTGCACACATATATATGTGCACAAATTATATACCCGCCTCTGAATATACACATTCCACTTTTAATTAAACAACCATTGCACAACCATCCCTATTATTCCCCGTCTCTAGAAGCGCACCAGAGATGACAGACCATTGTCCCATGTCAAAATGCAGGTTAGAAGCCCAAGGGATTCCTGGCTACAAAAAACACAAACAGAACAAAACCGACCAAACAAAAATCCAAAACACACAAAAAAAGAAAACCCAGTGAGGTTAGGAGAGAGGCAAGCTTGGACTTTCTTCAAATAAAAGCCACATGAAGCTAAGTCTTGTATGGGAACCTCAGAGGGACAGAAAGCAATAAACAAAACATAATCTACCAAAACAAAATGAAAATCTAAAATTAAAAAGGCTCATGAGCCCTTGGAGAAAAGCATGGAAGAAAGAGGAGGGTGTGAGAGGATATTAAAGGAAATACTATATTAAGAAAAATACACAGTATATCAGTATATTTTGTGCATAGTCAGTTTATATGGTACAGCAGTCTTTGGGGACCAGCTGCAGCACACACAGTTTTGCTGGGATTAAGGAACAGGTCTGGTCTCTCACATGCTCTCTCCTGGGGGGAGGTGTAGGACAGAGAGGCTGGGAAGACAACTGCAACTGGAGACGAATATGTGCCACAATCTTTGGATTTGAGAAAGAATGGATCTGCATCTGCTTGAAAATTGGCTTTAGAAATACTTTTTAAACAGAAATTTCAGTTTCTAAATTAGTTAAGGATCTGGTCTTTTTTTTTTTTTTCAAAAGAAAAGAAAAGACTTTTCACATGGAGGAATATCTTCTGGTTAAAAAAAAGAGAACCTTTCGACTATCTGAAATTTGCTAATGGAAAACTTCTGCAAGATCATCCCTTTGCCATTTAGGGAAAAATATCCATTTGTCCAACAGGTTTGAATGTAGCCCTTTCAGTGAGCACATCTCTCCAAAGCCCACTAGAAAATTTTCCATTGAATTTACCGGGCCAGAGCTTTGCTGCCCAGCAAAAATACAAAGTCCAGAAAGAGAATATCAGAATATCTGACAGCTCTTGTGGCCCATGTAAATGGGATCCTAAAATGACTGCACCAATCCCAACAATCTGTTTAGACTTCTGCATCACTGTTTGATGAAATACACCCTTGGCAGGTCAGCTCTATCTCAAGCTCACCACATGCTCCGAAAGCATCACAATTTCAGCACACACAGCCACATGTAAAAAGCCTGAGAAGAATTTAAACGGACCTGTGTCTAATATGGTTGCACCAAAACACTAATCATGAACCAGAACGAGATGTTACGAAAGTATCACAAGAAACTGCTCTCTGCCAATACACACACAGTGCTGCAAAACCCATGCCTGTGTAAGCATGCATGGACCTTCCAGGAGAAGACCAGAGTCTGGCTGTGATATACCATTGTGCACTTAGAAGTGACAATAGCTGTTTTCATGTCAGCTTTATTCCAGTGATACTAAGACCATAACCTGGCTTTTTGGTTTGCTTGAGGTCTTAGTTCTCCATCAGCTTTTAACTTGTGTTGTCATTTACAGCTTTGCTGAACAAAAACTTTCAAAGAAGCATAATGGCAGGGTTTCTCTCAGTGTGCCCACACATGAACGATGACACACGTCGCTAAGCCGCACTGAATCTCATTCAGCAGGCACGCTGTGGGAGGACCTGGAAGAAGGCAATTTATACCTTCCTAATCAGGCTACTATCAGATTTTGCCTAATTTGGTTATAGCTACTTTCATGCTGTTTAAACAAAGCCTGCTTAGAAGACCTAGTACAATAAAAAGGAAAGCACTGGGATGTCCTCTTCTCTGATCTTATAAAATCAAATTTGTGTTTTTACAGATTCTTCTTTTTTTGAGGTGGCAGTATCTGAATGTAAACACACTTCCCTCTGTGCCCCTGTTCTGGCTGAAACCAATGACCCTAGGGGGTGATTAATTTTTATCGAAACACCTTACAAGAAAGTATAAAGATATGTACATGCAACTAGCTGACATATATCCACAGAGCCTTTGAAGGCACACAGCTCATTATTTCATGCAATAGCTGAATGCTTTGAGTTTTGCACGCACTCCCTTGACCACTATTAGCCAAAAAGGTGGGTACCTCTAGGAACCTTCTCTCATGCAAACAGTATCATCCAATTGGAAATCCAATGAAAAGGTGTTTTTTCAACTTTGTAAGTATGTTAGCATGTATTAGAAAGTATTACTGAGAAGGAGCTAAGAAGGGACTGACAACAGGAATGAAGAAAGCGAAGGACACGTCCAATACAGACATCTTCACTCTTGTACAGTCCTTCTCTATATCAGGAAAAAGCCAAGTCTTACACATCAGTCAAATCTGAGGTTGTCACTTCAATACAGTCACCTGTGAGATTTGTCAGCAACTGCTGCAAGACTGTTTGCAACATAGAAAACTAAATAGGTGGTTAAGTGTCTGTAGGATTGAGGCTTGTGTGTCATTTGCTATGTAGAACTTGCCTTTCGTACAATGATGACAACCTCAACTATTAGTCTGCTTGAAAAATTATGGGAAAGCAATTCAGAAGTGCGACCCAAACTTTGCCCAGAGCCTGACATTGCCTTAGGCAAGCATCCACCTAGTCATCTATCTATCTAAACTCATTTGCATTGACAAAGGAAAAAAAGCCAGAGAGACGTCAAAATTATGGTATTTTGTAGCCATATGCAGGAAGATTCAGCAGCTCTACTAGGCAGTTTTCCTTGGAAACAAATTTAAGACCCCTGAAACCTTGAGATAGTCTTTTCATGTGCAAATATTTAACTGAGTTTGTTCCATAATAAAATTTCTAGGGGACAACCTTGCCACCCGTGCCAGCCGAGGAATACATTACCTGGCGGGGTTAACAGGGTTCTCTGCTGCAGAAATAAATACATTAGGAGATGAGACACAAAAGGTTTCACAGCTCCTGATTTTCCTTTAATAATATTCCATTAAAAATGACTGAAAGGCAACTCTCCTCCTATAAATCAGGTACCTCACTGATGTCTTTTAGTCCTGAAATGGGCCTTCTTTGGTTTTAATAGCTTCCCTTCCTTCCCTCTCTGTCTGTCTGTCTCCAGATATGGCTGATTTACCTGGATTAGCAGAGATATTGGCTCCATATTCTTCAAAAAGTGCTGATCAGGTTGAGCTGGCAAAAGATTAAAAGTCACACAAATTGCTTCTATCACTGAAGGAGTCTAATTGATTTTGGGAAAAAATCTAAATCATGATTTGCTCTCTGCCAGTTGAAGCCTATCTAGCAGAGGGGCACTGGTTTTAGATGGGTGGGAAAAGAAGTGTCTTCCTTGAGTCCATCAGTTCCCTGCCACTGTAGTGGAGAGGCATCTCTCCTTTCCTCCTTATACTTTGCTTTCTTTATATACCTGTCTGGTGATTAAAGTTGTTACTCACCCACTGTAAGGCAAGTGGGTCCTGCTGAAGCGAGGACAGAACTGGGAATGAAAGCACCTCTAAAGGCCAGTCCTGATACAAATTCTCCCTCAGTTTCTCTACCTGAAAATAAGGGGGGGGGGCCTACTACTCACACAATTTTTGGTAGGTACTAAGAGGGCATCACAAGGCAATAATGCAATAATGTCCCTCCTAGGTCATGAAGGGGGGAGAGAGAGCAAGGCTGAAGATGCCCTAGAAGGCAGGCTAATGGAGCTAGCTCTGACAGTACAGGCTCTTGCTTTTAGGATCAGTTATGTTCAATTCCTGGTGCGAACAACAAAGCACAGGGTGTGCTGGTACCTGAGGATTAATTGATATTTGTAAAGCACTTAGGAAATATAAAATACCAACCAAGTGCTAGCTAGGATTATGTCCTACTAAGGAGATGACTAAACATTCCTCTAACACTTGCGGCAGATTTCAAGCACAACCATGTATTCAAATCTTAAATTGTTTTTTAGGCCAAGCTTGCCTAATGGGAATTGTAAATGTGAATGTGTGCTCCATAGCAGCCCCAAACCCTTCCAGATGGGACACCGGGGAATGAAGGGAACACACCCTCACAAAAATGTGTGTCTCATCGTGTAGAGAAATAACAGCTGCTGCGAAAAACAAAGAGGTGCATATATTTGTTGATCAGGCACAGCATATTGCACAGCTGACATCTAGGTGAGGTGGAGTTGCTTAGATTTCAGGTGTGCAGTTGGTCCTTGCCTCTCCCTACTCTGCTAAAGGAGTGAATTCTGTGCAAACCTCATATGAGAAAAACAATCAAACATTTGTGTTTTCTTCTGAGAAACAAGACCAGTATTTCCTAGTCTATTCCCAAATACATTTATGTTTTCTTCTCCTGAAAAACAAGACCAGTATTTCCTAGTCTATTCCCAAATAATGAATTACAACACAGGATCTGAATTTGACTCAGCACTTAACAGAATATAGGTATACTGAGGAACTGCTTTAGACTGAGACTAATGCAGACAGGGAAGGCCAGGCACAGGAACAGTTTGATCATGGATGGTACAAGTGGTTATCAACATCAATTTGGGAGAGGAAGGATGCTGGCACACAGGAGATAGCACAAACAGAGTAGGCAGGGGAAAACATCACATTTTTAATCTGTGTCTTCATAATGTCTTGCAAAGGAGATCCTGACCCATGAACAGGGTGTTGAGCCCTATGGGTATGGCCATATGACCACAAGTGGGAGAAGAAGGAGGAATTCGTGCCTGGGTGGAGGAGACAAAACTGCCTCTTTCAAAGGCCAGCCACATGTAAAATTGGGCAGGAACATCATGACACTGCAGCCTAGCACACTGCCAGGGCTTTTTCACTAAATAGGTATCAACAGCATACCTCACATCAGCACATTCAAGTGACTCACAAATGAGAGTTACATTGATTAAGCCTCATAAGTCTCCTAAACCACAAGTCTGCACCAATCTGGTTATGTTCAGATAGGTAAACCGAAGCAGAAGAGAGGATGTAAAACACCCCCAAAAAAAGTCAGTGGCAGAATCAGAACTGGAAAGCAGCTGCCTTATTGCCAAACTGTTCCAATACTATAATTCAGAAGACATATACCATGACATTAACAACTCACCTCTTCCGTGCCCCACCTCTACAAAAGGTTTGTAGTGAGAAAAGCTACCAAAAATACCCAGTACTGGCCACACATACAAAAACATGGCGCAAAGAAATATTGCCTCTTACTCTACAGCCACTTCCTGATTTTTTTTGTTACCCTGGAATGAGAAGGTTCAAGACCCCTCACATCCTTGTATCTTAGGTTAATACCTCGTCCAATATTTTGTATCTTCATATCTTTCCTATTTCAGCTGTAAATCTTAACAGTATCAGAATTAGAGTCTGTTTTGAATCTTATTGAGCTCTTACTAAGTTTCTGATTTCAGAGTTATCTGGTGCAACAAGTTCTATATGTTAATTAGACATTTTGTAAAAGAGTTTCCTCTACAGGGGTTTAAAGTGGTTTGATGTTTTTCATGCAATTGCTTCCCCTGTTGTTCTTCTAATAAAATGAGAAGTAAATAGGAACAGCTGAGTGAACTTCTTTTTTGTGGTGACGATTTTTATACCTTTACCACAATGCTTTTTATTTATCTTTTTTCAAGAAAACAGTGCTGCTCTTTTTAATCATTGTTTATGAAGAAGCTATTAAAAGACTCCAGCATTATTGTTCCCTTTCTCTGGTCATTCTTCTATTTCTGTTATTTCCTTTTGAAAGATCGGGTGAGCAAACTGAATAGAGTGTACAAGGAGAGCACGTACCATCAATTTATATAATGGTACTGTATTATTTTATCTATTATTCTCTACCCTTTTCTTAATGCAGTCTCTCATCTTGCATGCTTTTATTTCACCATCACTACAGACGGAACAAATGTTTTTACTGAGTTGCTCAGTCGTGCCTTTTTTTCCCCCTCATTCTTTTCTTTTGAGTGGTTACAATTATTTTAGAACCCAGAAACGAGCATGACTAATTCTAATGTGTTGTTTCCTGAGTGCATCACCTTGCCTTTGCCATACTGCATTTCATTTACTCTTATGATGCTTGCAAATTGCCTCAGCGAGCTCACTGCCAGACTTTCTCAGTATCTTTTATAGGCTTGGGTAACCTAAACATTGCTCTATTATCTACACATTTTTCCTTCTATGTATTCTTCCCATTTTTGGGTTATTAATCCATATTAAACACCAGCCGTAATACTGCTCAGTGACACATCCGCTGAGCTGTGGCATCTTTTCATGCTGCGAACCAGCTATATATTCCCTCTCTATTTATTCAGTAAATTTTGTTTTTCTTCTTACTTTATTTATGATACAGCTTTATCTCATATTCCATGACAAGTTTGTTCCTTAATAATCTCCTAAAAGAGACTGAGTAAAGAAACAAATCCAACAAGCATTTGGAAAAGTTTGCTTACATGAAATTTACTCCTTTCCTGTTATCTCATCTGTTTCAGACTAGAGTAATTTTAGCAGGGTGAAAAAAAGACAGCCAGCTTACATGGAAGTCAGATTGGTTTGACTGTGTCGAATCACAGAAATTGCAGCAAGGTGGAACCAGAAGGGACCTCAAGAACATCATTTGGTCTAGCCCGCTACACCAAGACAGGATCAAATATTCTTTTAAATCCATTCCTGGAGAATATCTGCCTACACGGTTTGAAGAAGCTCTAATGAAAGAAGCTCCATATCCTCCCACCTACACTAACCCCTTCCAGTACATTGCTAGTCCTACAGTTAGAAAGTCATCTTAGTTAGAAAGTCTTCTTAGTATTTAACCTATTACTTCTCATCTTGGGGATTTGCAGCACAACAGATCAATACTACTTTTAAAAGAACAATTTATAGGAACAAAACTCTTACATTTCTCTTTGCCTTCCCCATTTAGAGCAAGTAAATTTTTATGGCTCTAGTTCTTTTAACCTTCCTGTGCAGGTCCTGTTTGCTCAGCCTCTTGGAAAGCCTGCTGCTCCCCTCTGGCCTCTCTCCTGCTTGTTTACATATTCCTTAAAGCGTGTTGCCCCAAACAGTAGGCTGCATGTCAGCAGAGCCTAGCACATAACACTCCAGTCCATGTTGCTCAGAATGACATAGAGGGACTTTTTTGTTCATCTTCAACTCAATGTTTTCAGAAGTATTGGTGGTTTTTTACCTACTTCTAATTCATGTTTCATTTGGCTTGCCCAATACAAAAAAGAAAATCCCTGGCCTTTCATTTCCAGAATATGACCTTGCATCTTTATAATTTTCCAAAACTCTTAACTCAGTTTGAAAGATTGTCTACAAATACTTGTCAGCAATGATCAGCCCCTTCCAAAATCCTTGCACATCCTGGTGACATACAGCAGTCAAGGGGTCTGCCTCTCTGTACCTCAGTGTAAAACTGCTCAATCTGACTAAAAATTTTCAGACTTTTTTTTCTACTCACTCAAGAAAGCACAGAGGATAGAGAAGCTATACAGAAGGGAAGATTAAAATCAGTGCATTTGTGACCTGTTTGTTTTAACACCTTTGCTCTTGACACTGCTTGAAAGAAGCTGGGACAGGTGAGGCACCTCCCCAGACATCCACTGGAACAATGATAAATGAAGTGGAGTTGCTTAGCCTCCCTGCCATGCCCTTAACCTTCTGTCATCTATATCCATATTTATGATTAATCTATGGAGTGAGGTAGATAGAGGTTTGCAGTCAAGAACCAGAGATACATGGATATATTTAGAAAGAGGAGAAGGGGAAAAAGAAAGGCAGGATTATCAATCTAGCATTTAGTTTATCAAATTAAGAGCGACAGTCTGATGTGCATTACATGGGTCAAAGCTGCTTAGTGTGAGATACGAGATTCTTTGACCTGCCCCACTTACAAATGATCCTCTTATATAAAAATATGCACTCCCCAGGTATGAGTCTTAATTCACTGTACACAAACCTGCACATCAAACAAAAGGTATGGAGAGCATCCTAAGGACTCCTCTTGCCACTTGCTCTCTGTATGTGCCCACATGCTATTATAAAGAGAAAGCTCCCAGGTCACAGCAGGGATGTTTATTTCTGAGTCTCTGTGTGGGTACAAAGGATACCTGGCACCATCAGCCTGCACAGCTTAGTGCCCTAACATTTTCCAAAGACAAAGAGAGAGACAGCAAAAAGGAGACATGTTTGAAATAGAGCAATACACAAATGATACTTTCAGACAGGAGCAGCACACACAGGGAGCACAGGAGCTTTCAGAGCAAAGGTACGCTTGCATGTGTGTGGGGCTTCTCTTACTAGTTTCATCCTGGACAGAATGAAAGCTCACAGCAAGCAGTCCTATCATCATCACACTTCTGTGAAAATGAAAAAGCATTCCCAGTCTTTTTCTTTATCATACTCTCAAGTTATTCCAAAAGCCAGTTTCCACATGACTCATAGCTGTTATCCACCTGCTGACTGTGTTCTCCAAATGCAGGAAAAAAGTCTAAAAACATTATGATTTTTCTACCTAAAGGGAATTTCCTCCTTGCTCCAGCTAGGCTTGATTAAGCCCTTGGGGACAAGGGAGTAAGTAGTTCAGGTAAAAGAAGAGTTCCTCAGTAGCCATAGAATCAAAATCGAGGCTTACAGAATTTACCCTACGCTCATTTGGCCCCTGCACCTCGAGTCTTTCACTTTGAGCTTAACAAACACTTGTGGCTGGTCCACTGCAGTTTGAACTCCAGCCCTTCCCAGCAGGGTCTCTGGAAGAGGCCTGATCTGTGGACTAAGGTAATTTAATTTACAGCCTAGTGGAAAGGCTCTGCAGGTCAGTGGCAAGGCAAAGCATTGTCAAAAAAAATCTGGTCCACTGTCCTCAGTGGGAGGAGAGATGTCTCCTGACAGGGTAAAATAGAGAGCAGGTCTCAACATCCCAAACTTTCACAGCTCCAGGGAGAAAAACAGCAAGAAGAGTTTGTACAGGCTGAGAAAATATGAGGATGAAAGTGCATTGTTCATCTGGAGTTCATCCTTTCTGTCACTGTAGACTTATTCAACAGCAAAAATACGTCCCCATTCTGTGTTTTATGGAGACCAAGATAATCCACTACAAGGATATGAATGACACAAAACACAGTACAAGATACTGGTCAAGGAAACAAGTAAATAATCTTTTCAATTATGTATTTAGCTCACTCTAGCCATGTCTCTTTCTGGGCCTATTCTACTGAATACATTCACTGACCAGAACACTCACAGAAACAGTCAGTGTTAAGTGAACAGTAGAGACTATTTGCTGAAAGCACCTTCTAAACCCGGAAACTAGAATAGATGCCCTGGAAAACCACCTCTGAGTTTGTAACTGTACATTAAGATCTCCCTGTGGTGCTCTGCTAATCTCCTAGATGAAAATTGCTCTGAAACAGGCAATGTACAGCAGGCTTTCCTCAAAGCGAATGTGCCTTTACATGCCCAGAGACTTGCAGGCCTGCTTAGGAACAAAATCCAGAGATGTAGTCAGAGAGCCATTTAGCAGCAGTTCACTTGGAAACAGCACAACCTATTGATCCTAGGTCACAAGAAAAAACAAACAACCCAGACATTACACGGGCTCCTGAAAACAGCTCAGGGAGCTGGGAAGCAGCATCTCCAATATCCCAAACCGCTGAGCACGAGGCAAGAGCAGTCAGCAAAAGGCCACAATAAAACTCCAAGCCAAATTACAGTGATCATAGTTCCTGCTTACCCCTGTTAGAAATGACATTGAATCCAAAGGCCTCATGAGACAAAAAACCCCTATCAATTTCTAGAACAAATAATACAGAGTAGTTCTTCAGGTGTCAGTCCTAGAGCTTGAGATGGAAGGACACAGCACTGAGTTTGGGTTTTTCAGCCTGCACCAGGACACTGCAGAGCTCACCTTGACCAGAAGTGTGGAAAGCAAGTAGAACATACTAGATTTAATAACTGTAACCTTTTCCTCCAGGATTTTTGAGATTAAGCAGCTCCATCTCTGCTATGTTCATTAACCCTACAAGGAGAGCTGACCTCAGAACACCAACACATAACCAACATCCGTGAGGAAGACATGTCTGTTTGCAGGGCAGGCTGCAGAAGCTGTGCTAATCCCCACGTCTTTTTGGGAAATGAAAGTCCTTGACTCAAGCATGAATGATACTGGCAAAGATCCCATTACTGTAAAGCTCTCTGCCAGCCAGCCACCTCTCCCCCTCCCCCTTTTTAAATCTCTAAGGTCACTAAACTGCAATTTAGTCATCATTCTTTATAGAGCATGAGCAGATATGAAACATCTGGAAACTGTTGTACTCTCACTTTGAGATACACCTCCCGAAGGAATTAAGCTGCATAGGAATGGGATGAAGTACTTTTTTACCTTGAGGTCACTGCAGCTTGAATGCATCCTCGGTACCTAGTTACTGGCTACTAATGCCTCTTGTACAACCAGCTATGAAATGAGTTAGAGGGTCTCAGTACAATTCCCAGTGAGATGAAAACCTCAACCCAAAGATCATCTCAAATAGACCACTAGACATCCTTCTTTTTGGCAGTATCAGTGAGGAAACGTGGGCCACAAAAATTTCATTCCTTGTTAAATTCCAAATGTGATCCCTCTGGAGATGAACTGTGGCATGGAGATGGGAAAGAAATTTGCCCTGCTGCTACTTGTGCTTTGTAAGTAGGTAACAGCAGTCCCCAAACACATAAAGAAATATTACCAACCTGATATAAAAATGTATTTATGTAAAAAAGGGAGTAGAAGATTTTTTTCAAACTCTTGCAGAAGCCAGCACCAGCGTCAGTCAAGAGACAGAATTTTCTTACCTGACCCATATATAGAAAGTTAATTTAAACTTTATCTTCAATAATCTCACTTCTTTTTATTTACTTCATTCAGAGGGTGGAGGGTTAAACACGAGGTGTTTTCAAATAATTAAATGAAGGAGGAAGGACTATGTTACTGACAAAGCTCCTAATCTTCCTTATTTATTAATAGTAGCTGCATTAAGACTGCCTGTCCTTAATCCTGGCTCTCACCATGCAAATTCAGAACATCAGAAATAGAAAAGGCTAATTGAGGCCCTAATGCCAGGAAGAGAGTCCACGTCTGTGTCAAAAGCTGAAAAGGGCCAGATCCAATCAGTGCCTGGATGTGGAGCTGCCAAAGAAAGCCTTGCTGGCTTGGGAAGGCAGGCCACCAGTTTGGCTCTTTGGGTCCCAAGTCTTGTCTTAGGTGATTTGGACAAGCCCCATTCAGCTGGTCGGGTGCCCAAGATGCTGCATGTGTCACCACATTGCATTCAGGGGCAGGTGTTTTGTTCAGTTTTGAGGAACTCCAGGTCACCCTTGAAAACACTCACTGCCAGTCACTGCAGCCATGCTTTGGCCCTGAGTGACTGAGGGCCCCTGTGAGAGTCAGGGACCGTCTTCCCTGACATCCCACTGTGTGGGGGCCTGAGCATCCTGGCAGCTTGTTCCCCTGCCAGCTTTGTGCCCAGGCCCTGCCTGCCCTGCAAATCCAGCTGCAGGTATGGGTGAGTTGGAGGCTTTACTATCAAAGAGCCTGAGCTCTTCCCTCTTCCCCGACACCCTCCCCAAAGACCCAGCCGCCTAATCAAATTCTTTGGCTCAGCTTATGAGCTCTGACAAGATCGCAGCCCAAGGAGGCTCGAGTACAGACTCAGCAATCCTTACTACATCCAGCCCAATTTAGCTGTGCTCTCGGTGCATCACGCGCACAGTAAAGACCTAATCTAAAGGTAATCATTAATTCGTTACTGCTACAAGGATATGGCAATCAGCAATAGGATGCTGATTGTTCAGAGGATAAAGTAATGGATTTCTTTGTTTTTTTAAACAATAACCACCCTTCACAGTTGTAACCTCTTTATAGACATATTGTAGAGCTAATGACAAAAGCGCGCACAAATTCATTTTTGCCCAAAGACTTTTTTACATGATGTAAAATTAACTTTTTGGAACTTCCTATTGCATATTAAAAACAAAAAAAAAATTAAAATGGATAAAACCTGAGCAAAGCATTTATAGCAACAACAGAGTCATCACCTCTGTTTGATAAAGGACTATAAGCCTTCATGCTGGCAGGCATAAGATGGTCATTAACCTCATTCAGTCAGAAAGAAAATGTCTCCTGTGAACAGGTAATTCTGGTATGGTGCGGTACAGGCTTTCTTGCACCTTTCTGAATTATTTGGCAATTACTGGAGCCCAGATATTACATCTGTCTAACCCAGGCTGACAACTCCAATGTTCCTGTGTGCAGCAAATCACAGAGAAGTTGGACCAGTGACTGAGCAGTGCCTATGGCTCCTGCCACTACCTCCTGAATTTTGTATGTGCAGCCCTGACCATACAACCTCCCAATCAGTGCAAGTGCAGAATCTGATATGATTCCTGGGAGTACAAAAATGGGATAGGAGAAATAAATCTACATTAAATTTGCCTTCTGCATTCCCTCCTGCATCCACAGGAGTGCAAACTGTAGAGTTTACTCTGAGGATTAGCACAGTTTAGCCTCTGTGGAAGATGATCTCAGAAAATAAAGCTATTGAAGATGGAGAGCAGGGATTGTCAGGTACTGGGCCCTTGTTTTCACCTCCACCATATTAGAAAAGAAGCACAAGCCTGTAACTCCTCTGTAAAAAATATTCCACTTTACTCCTGTCTCTTAGGCTAGCATTTCACTTGGATCTGCATTTTCCCTCAAAATTATCTCATCCAGCCTTTCTCCAGTGTACAGAGCCAGATACACCTAAGAGAAATGTCACCTCATGAAACAGAATTTTTACCCCAGCTGTAACACCCTTTTCAGCTATCCCTCACATAATGTCAGCTCACGTGGAAAGTCAGTGTAATGCAGCAGCAGACCCTCTCTAAGTATGAAAAAAAAAAGTAGTCCCCAAACTATTCCCTCCATTTCTCAGCTCTTTTAGGACAGGATTGACATGGTATTTGCTCTGTTTTAACCAGCTCCCCTGTAGGGCTAAGTGGTTAAACCTGGTATTGTCCTCTGGCAGCTGATCTGCATTACTAGGATCAGTGACCAGCACAAGCATCACTAGCTGCATTTTGGGAAAGTGCTGAGAGAAATGTACATCTCATTGTGGACTATCTCTAACTTCAAATCTGCTGATATTGATCTGTAAATTCTTACGAGATTTGGTTTCCTTCTCGGCTGGGAATACCTTCAGAGCAGTCCCTTGTGGCCTATTCTAGCACGTTTGCTTCTGATACTGCATTTTTTCAGATGATCCATCAACACAGTTATGATGGAGAGGATGGGCAGGGCAGAACATCACAATATATGTGATATTCCCCTTTTTAGCCAATACAACAGAGAGAAGCAGCTATCCACAGAGCCAAAACCATTAGCAGCAAGACCTTAGGACAGAGAGACAAGATTTCCCATGGAAGGCTGCAGCAGGCTTGGATCCCTGTGGATCAGGCACAATGCAGGATCAATGAGACCTAGTTGCCACTAGGCTCTCTAAAATCTCTGACAGGTGAGATGGACAGCAGCTCAATCTTGTACCTCCTTAGGCATCACTGCCTCTCCAGACAGTGAAGAGAGAGATGGCAATGAAAGTCGGGCAGAAGGGACTGTCTTGTGTCTTGTCATTACCTCCCTCCTGACCTTCAAATACTGCTCACTGGCAAGGTAGGATAAGAGAGCAATTTGGACATTATTATTTTTTCCAGGAAGGGATCCCTGAGGGCTATTACAAATATGGTCTCTCGGTCCCCTCCCAGCCCTGCACCACCTCATCCCCCAACCAAACACAGCAGCGAGAAGCCAGCAGGCTGCTGCAGCCACAGCCTCCTCTCTCCAGCGAGAGCTGGGGCCTGACAGCCCAGCAAAATGACCCACTTCTTGCCGACTCAGACAAAAAAGCTCCACTTAGGCCCCAGGAAAGTGTCTCTAATAAGGCCATCCGTTAGCTGTGTCGCCCGGACCCCTCTCAGCTATCCTTCATCCCTGCCCTCCCTCCCTGCCCGCCATTAATGCAGTCAGCACGCAGGAGAATGAAGCCGTCAGGCTCAGTAAATATTACTGAGCTCCACACAGGGAGCACAAGACCATTATTTAGACTCCCAGGTCTTGGGTATGTTTTGATCACACCAATTTAGCACAGAGAGGTAAAAGAAAACAACTGGCTAGTGGCTGTCTGCCACACCTATGTGTGTCCTGGTCTGTGAAATCCCAAATCCTTCTGGACTGGCCAAACCATTTCATGACTGGAAGCCTGGGAGTGCTGATGGCAAACCCTGGCATGAGTGGGTGGGGGAAAACATTAGATAGGTCCCCACCAAAGGTTACTTGAATTACAGAAGGCCAAAACTCATCCCTGCTCAGCCACTAAAGACAATTGTTCCAAAGCTTTTGTGTCTGGTGGCTGTGAGGAGGAAATGTCTTTTCTTCCCCTTAAACTTGGCTCTCCAGTTTCCCTCACAATATGCCTGTATGAGTCTAGTTATGTCTCTCTCTATCAGAAATCATAGGATGCTGTTCTACAGCTTGAGCTGTTCCAACAACCCTTACTCCTTGACAACGTGCACTTCTCAAAAGCCCTCAGCCCCTGCTTTTAACTCTTCCCTGTATTTGTTCCAGATGAGTTCTCTGCCGTCTTCTCTTGGCCTTGCCTCACACAAGGCTTGTCCTTCTGCCTCCATGCAATGAGACATCTATGCCCAGGAGTTAGCTCCTCCTCAGCTCCCACTGTGTAAAACAGCTCTGCTGCTAGCTCAGACATATCTGCTGCTTCCTGACTCAGCTCAGACCTCATCCTCTCCCCAGCTCCAGGTTGTTCATGGCTCCCTCTTCCCATTTCTCTGTTCTTGGCTTTTTGGCTCGAGGCTCTAATATACTCATTTACCCACTGTTGTGAATTGTTTTGCTCTGTAAGCACTTGAGGTACAGTTTGTGGGGAAAAAAATATCCTTAAGAAAATAAAGTTGTGCCGCACGGTATTTCGAAGGAAAGAGAGGCAAGCAGGTCTCATGAGAACTGGGTATGAATTTACCTTGCACATCCCCAGAGGCACAGGTACAGAAAAGTGCAGGCTGATAAATCCCTTTTATTATCTGTACCGGTATCTGAAGGCAGGAGAGGATTTTTTTAAAGTCTGTCCAGTCCCCAGAGTGTCAAATCCAAGGGCGACATTTGAAATTCAGTGGTGACAGAGTAAGACAGAGACAGACAACAGTGACCATGTGTCATCAGCCCAGAGTATGTGCCAAAGCCAGAGAGACAACACATCAAAATAGCTCACGGAGCTCCTGATATAATTAAAGAGTCACTAACCTCTCATGGAGCACTCTGGGGGGGGAAAAAAAGAAGAAAAAAAGGAAAAAAACCTGCTCGGCACAAACGGATGGCACGAATGCTGAGGCAGCAGCATGAAAGCTTAGTTCCTTCCACACCAAGCAAAGCTCTGCATTCTCAAAATGCAGCTCTATTCAGAAAAGTGACTATGCAAGAATGCAGAGTTTTCTCCACATTCTCCCCTGGGCTGCTCAAGGAGAGCACTCTTCACTTGCTTGACTAAAATAAACATATGCTACTATTTTCTCCTCACACTCCTGAAGGAGCCAGAACAGCTCTAAAAGTGGGACTGTTTTGCCAGCAGTACCAGGAAAGCTCCACCTAACTACAGGTTAGGCAGGCTGTAGCACCACTGCAAAGAGCCCAGCCTGCCTCTCAGATTTAATCATTGCCCAGTCTGGCTTTGGTTGGGAGAAAATGCTGAAAGAAAGGTTGGATGGAGGCAGAACCCAAAAACAGGCACTTCTCTCGGAGAGGACATCTAGGGATGAGATAAAACCATGCTAAAATGCATTATTATGAACACAGACCATCACACAGGCTGCTATCACTGTCCCTTAGCCGGTGATCTTTCAACCTGACCTCAGTACTCTCTCCATTACTCATTCTTCTCACTCATATGTTTCTCTCACAAGGTGCTGAGAAGAATTTGCATCTTTTTAAAGCATCTTTTCCCTCCAAGGCCCAGGAAAGGGAGTAAGTCAGTGACTGAATAGCAGACCTTAGCCCAACTCCTGCATTGTGCTAATGGGCTGTGCTGTCTCATGTCATGGAGAAAGAGTTGAGACACAGCCCCTCTCCTCCTTGCTAGGGCATACAGAACCTTCTTTTCTATTGCCCTACCATCTAGCCTGCTGCCTCCTCCTTGAGGATTACCTGTCTCCTTGGCTGATAACACAGATCTTCCTTTTATCAGCCAGCAGACCTGAGGAAAAAGGGCAGCAGAGAAAGAGCATTTAATTTAACCCTCTGATAAGGGAAAAGAAAATCCTTGCTCCATCTAGAAGTACCTGATCTTTCCTCAGATGCATTGGTAACAACATCTTAAGGTCAAACTGTGTATCTTGTAAAACATCTTTGCCTCCTCAAAGTGGTCCTTCCCCTTGTTTCTTTTCCACTTTCATTTTTCGAAACCAGGATATCTGAGGACATTCAACTCCTGCACTGCAAGTTTCCTACCTTAGTGGGGAGATGCTTCTCCTAGTCAGGTAAAACACCCAGCCTCCTCACACTGTAGAAGGGCAGCAGGCTTGTTACTTGTAGGAGCATGCAAGTGTACCAGCTTACCTGAGAATCATGTCCTGTACCTCCCCTCTCCTGGGAAGGTGATTTGATTGTCAGACCAGCACTGGAGGACTTGTGTTAAACATGTACGGTGTGAGAATGAAGGACGACCAAGGAAATAGTTAATGACAACACATCACAACTTTGGTTTGTAAAACTGATTCCCAGTCTGACTCAGCTTAGCAACCCTTTACCACATCATCAGCTAGATGCTTTCCTATGTAAACTTATTGGGTCCCTGAATTTCTGCAGTGGAAAGTCTTTGCAGTATTTCTATATTCTCACCGACTCTAAAATCAGGTATCTGCACCAAAAGCAGTGCCAATCATGCAGTGATCTGGCTTTGCAGAAAGCAGCTAGGGAGAGAGAGTTATGCTTGCAACGAAGCAAAACTGAAAACTAGTTTTCTGCTAATTTAAACTGCAATTGCCAAAACGTTAGATCAGAGCAACCCTGCGTTCAAATAGACTTGGGAGTGCATACCCATATCACGTCGCCATACTGATGTCTGCCTATGCCCTGCTGTCCTCCTACAGACAGGAAAAAAATCCCCAAAATATTTCTGATGTCAAACCTGGAGAAGACCTAGCCGGATTTTGGCTTAAGTGACACAGTTTCCTTTGCTGTTGTTAGTTGGCATGTGAGGTAGTGAGATGAGAAACTGTCAATAGACTCTGCTGATGACCTGTAGAAGGCCTCTACACTTCTCTAATCTGACATGGTTTAATTTTGAATGCAGCAAAGCATTGACAAGGATGTAGGCTGCCAAGGCCAGTCAGCAGCGCAAATTGGGCAGGACAGGCTGAATTGATCTGCAAGGAAGAAACGAAGGTGCAGCAGAAACTTTGGGCTATAGGTACCAATGGGGCAGTCTGTGGAGGGGGAAGAGAGAGAAACGTCGGGAGGGAAACAAATAGAGAGAAACAAAGCAAGGATCACACCACAGGAGGGAAATTATTGGTTTCTGGACAGTCAGAGGAGCTCAGTGCCTCTAACCCAAGAAAACCGGCTGGCCCAGGCTGTATGGCACATGGACCATATGGATTTCATCGCTGGGATGCAACATCCATCATCCCTGTGCCAGAAGCTGCAGCACAGTAGCATGGGAGGCTGCCCAAAGATAGTCTGTCACTGCACTTCAGTCAGTCCAGAGAATGACGCTCAACTCCAAGCTCTGCCAGAGGTAGAAAGGTCACCATCCATGCAATTCCCCAGCATATTTCTATCCTTCCCAAACCAAAGCTGAGAAGTGAATGTACAGCTATATTACTCACTTTCAAGTACAAATTAAAGCAGGATGGTCAACAAGATTAGTTGGAGAGGTTTTTTATCACTACTAGTGTTAGAGTTTATCGTATCACTAGGTTAAACACCTAAATCAAGAGGGAAATTACGAGAGTAGTCTGAGCCTACATGGAATGCTCTGCTCACACACACAGACTGAGGGCCACACCAAGAGCGTGTTTACCCAATGACAAGACCAGATTTTCCACAGTGACAGTACATATCTTGTAAAACAAACAGGCACAAAATATGCTCAAACACCTAACACCACCACTCGGGCCATCTGCTGAGAACGCTGAATGAGTACGCTGTTTGAAGTTTTCATTATTCAAAAAGTAGTACACTACTTAATTGAAATTTTCAGTGGTAGCTGTAAATATAGCCCTTTCTGCCAGTTCATGTCAGACAGACAAGAAACCTCAATAATGCTCTATAGAGTATTCAAACATTCCAAAATTTGCCAAATAATTTCTAGCAAATGACTCCAGAAAATACTGAAAGTCTCCAAAATCACAGAAATAAAATATTTAAACATGGATATTTTGCCAAGTTTGATTGTCATTTTGACCAGTCTTTTCTAGCATCAAGGATTGGCAGAACTTTGTTACTGCCATTTTTAATGCTTGCAGCAAAAAAAAAAAAAGGCAAAACTAAGCAGAAGCTGTCTGTATTCAGTCATCTGTCTGTCACTGGGCTGAAATTCTGCTCAGATTCATTAGGTGGCTTTCACAAGTTTTGAATGAATCTGATCCCCAGTTAAGCAGAATGATATCAGTAATGCTTCAATGTTATGACTCGATGGAAATGTTTGTACATTATCTGAGAATCAGAATATAATCATGTAATAAGCAAAATGCAATCCTTGAAAATAAATGCTGTCAAGCAAAGTGAAAGCCACACTATTTAGAAACAACAACAAAACAGTATTAGTAATACAGTGGTAAGACTGAAATCGTTCAAGAAAAGTGCTCTGAAAATGCCCTTTTCTCTGTATTTTGTGACAAGAAATAATACTCTGAAGGCAAGGCAGCAGAATCCATGGTATTCTCCATGTGAATGGAGGCAGCAGTTATTGTACTCAACGCTGTAAGAAATAATTCATTTTGCCATGTGTGCTGCTCTTAACAAAGAGAGGAAGCCTCTATTTAGAAAGTGAAGCATGAACTCTTACCGAGCATTAGCAATATCAAAGCTCACATTCACCACAATAAATAAATAAACCCTCTCATCAAATATACCACAAGACCATAATTATAAAGCACCTTGCTATGTTTGGTCTCTGCGTTTTCTTGCTTCCCTTGCAGGATTCAAGGATCCATACAAGCAGTGCATACGCACTGCAATGGGAGACAGGACTACAATTTATCTGACATGGCCACAAAGGTATTAAAGTAGCTGGAGTTCATTGACAACAGCAGCACTAAAGGCACAATGGCACAGATTTCAAAGAAAATTAGCCATTCTGGACACTTCACAGTCTCATTCACAGCCCATGCCAACATCTGTGCTGACATCTCACTTCTAATAAGTAGCTCTGAAGTTCAAATTAGGTCAGGTAGGACTATCCAGGCTTCAGTCACACATGTGATTTCTCTATAGACAAAACCTCCTCAACCACTTAGATGCTTTTGACAATTCCATTCCACCCACCATATATAACAGACCCGATGTAGTCAGCTTTTGATATGCAAAACTAGTATGGATGAAAACTTTGCAGGGGTGGAAATGGGTAGAAACGTCAGCAAAACATGAGCAACATCAGCAGAATTTGCCCTTGCTATAATGGAAGCAAGAACACAGTTTAGTCACAAGATAATACAAACTTCACTTGTAGTCTAGAAGAAATGGGAAGCCTTAGATTAGTCGTAGGAGGCCTTCCTTATGCTCCCTTATAGCAGGAAATACGTGGAGCACCATAAATGAGTGGAGGGTAACAAAACAGAGCATATAGGCTCTAACGTTATGTTTGGTTACCCCAGTTGGTGAAGTTACATCAGGCTAAAATGGGCGCAGCTGACCTACATGGAAAGGGAGCCCATCCTCCAGGTCCTGCCCAGTTCTGCTACCCACCAGAAACCCCAATGTTGTGCTATGTGGGGATGTGAGGCTGTGAGCTGTGAGGTAGCAGCCCATTACGCGCCCACTGTGACATTCTCAAAAATTGAAGCCATTCTGAGCAACAGGGTCTTGCATTATGTTTGGCTCTTGGAAGAGCTGCTTAAATATTTTCATTAGAGGCAGAGTATTTTTGGATGATAAAGATAATTAAGTGCTGAAAGCATAGCGATCCATTTGACACCGAGAATAAGAGATATGAAGTATTTCTAATAAAAACAGAACCCCTGGTGGGATTTGAACTGACTCTGTGTCGTTACAGTTTGAGGCAAGCGCTGCATCCATGATGAGACTAACACAGTCTCTTTGCTGGGTCTGCAATTTACCAGTCTTATATTGCCTTCACTGGGTCTCCCCTGTTGTTCTCCAAATGCAAAAATTATATACTACTGATCACTGCATGCTAACTTAAATTGATTTGTTCAAATGAACACAAGAATTATAAAGTTTGGGAAAACCTGTTTCCTAGTTGATGCCAACATCTATAACCTGTTCCTGAATTCATTATCCTTGCTCTCAATTTCCTGTGTGGTTTTTTTCATAAGTGGGTTTAAAAAAACACAGCTAGACAATGATGATGATGATGGTGGTGAAGAAAGCAGCTCCTGCTCTTTAGATGTCTGTTCCCCCATATGTAACGTCAGAATGATTAGAGTGTCTGATGTGATGAGAGTGATTAGATCTGTGCAAACACACACAGAGGAGGAAAGAGGTTGGCTTTGACAAAGCACTCAATTACCCAGGTTCTCCCATCGTGTCTGGTCCTATCACAATAGGAACAACACTCCCTCTGTTCTCCTGGGAGGGAATCACTGCCGCGCCTTTCCGCACCATCACTGTAAATCATGCCATATAGTTCTGTGCCACCCAGCTATAATTTTATAAATACCAGAATGAGTCAAGGCAATAAATCTACTGGGTTTTAATTATAAGTGTGCTTCTCTAGGTGTGGGGCTGGGTTGTTTTTCAGCTTCTGCTGATACAAATCATGTACATCTGCTCCTTCAACACAGCCAGTATTATTCTTTCTTGGGAAATCCTCCGCTACTGACTTACTACCAGGACTACCCTGGCACATGGATTGCTGTCTCAAGAGCACAAATATTCAGTGAAAAAGGAAAGGTTGTTTCCCTCTCCCTACTGCTGGATCAAAAAGCCCTACCCCGAGCAGGATCAGAAAACACAACAGCGGTGTGGAGTCACCTCTCCTGTAATCTTGATTTCCATTGATATTGCCTACATTTGCAATTTTATCAGTGCTCTGTGACTACACCAGTAGGGTTTTTCCCAAAAGTCCCAGCTTCTAAAGTTGGATGATCACCCAGAGGTCTTTCAAGCTTTTCTTTCAAATATGAACATTAAGTTTCTAGCTATTGTTGTCTCAAATGAAAGCTTATAAATGCACACTAAAAAAGCAGGAGGCAAAAAGACAGACCTCAAATATATTCTGCCTTCTGATATTTTAAAACACACTTTTGTAGATCCCATCCACACTTCTACACAGTACAACCATACGGATGGTTTTAAGTGAACATTTGATGTAAGAAAAGGGGGTGGAGTTTTGTGCATGTAACACGGTGGGGAGAAAAAATAATGTAAATAATAATTAATAATAATAAAATAATGGGATCATATGTGAGAAACCACACGTGTGAGAGCATACAGCAATACAATGTATATGCACCTTTCCATGCACATGGAGCAGCGCGTGTACCAGCAAAATGAGCAGGCAACAAAGGGAGAGAGAGCAAGGGAATCTCTGCGTGTGAACACGCCTGCACTCCCAAAGGTCAGCCTGCTCTCCTCAGATTTAATTCCCTTTCTCACTGCTACTGTTCAGAAGTAAATGTTGGCTTTTTATTAAAAATCAAAAGCAGAGGGGCTCGTAATCCTCCTGACTCCATTTCTTCTCATATAAATGAAAAGTTTAGCTTGGAGCAATAGCAGGTAAAATCAGACTGAAAGCAGAAGCTAATTCTCAGGAGATATGGAAAAGCTAAACAGCAATTGAGGATGGTTTTGTTTGTATGTGTACATTTCTCATTAGCTGAATACTTATTATTATTCATTTTTAAATGGAGAATTTAGTAAATTCTCACACATTGAAGCACATTTTTGGAAATTGTTTTTCAGTGATATAGGAAACCAACTGTATTCTCCCCTTGCAAAACTAATTCTGTTCTAATGACTGCAAAGAGATGGCACTGCACTAATTTCACAGATTTCACTTATTTAGTATGTTCCCTCCTTACTTGGAGTCCCCATATAGCCCTCTCCCCTCCTCATTCTCACTGCTAATACTGAAAATCTTCCCTTTGAAGCGCTACTCTGGTTTTAATGATATTTCCCTTATTTAGTGTAACCTTCAGAACAGGGACCATGTTAAAAATGTTATCAGCAATACTGCCTGCTTAAACTACCAAAAATATAATTGCAGAAGGTGGGAAGAAGGAGGAGAAAGAAACAAAGAGGAGGAGATTTCTAAGACTTTCAGTTATTTTGGGTGATAATTCTTAGCTTCCTTCTGGAAACAGAGACAACAGAAACTTAAAGAAGAAAATGGAGGCTACTTCCTAAGAACATACTCACCATGCTCAGGCTTCAATTAAAACATCAAATAAGATCTAGTATAGTACTGACAGTGGGCAACACTGCACTACTTTCTTCCTCATTCACACTTGGTTCCAGTGCCTGTTTCACTAGGTTTAAGTGGGCAGAGGGAAGCTCCTCCCTGGGGTTCTTCAGGGGCACTGAGCAGATCAGATTTTCTACTCTGAAAATAAGACTTAAAGAAGTAAAATTCACAGCGTGGATCATGCAACACTCAAAATAGAGTTGGCAAGGACTTAACATTACCTCTCCAGATTTATCGAGCTTGAAGCAACACAGATAATCCTACCCATGCTGTACCTTCACCTCCACAGGTATAGGCCAGAACGTTCCTAGCTTGTAACCAAGTAATTTGCTTGATGCTACATCATCTGCCTCCTCAGATATCTAGTCCAGACATTCACAGTTCTCTGTTCCTCTTGAGATGTCCTTTTACCCTAGCTGTACTGAAGCTCCTTCCTCTTTTGGTTGTCTCTGTCCCAGGCACCTGTAGGTTTTGTGTGAATAAGCCCTGAAAGACAAGCTGAACTGAACTCATTTCCTTTGCCGCTGCCTGTCCTCTCCATGAGCCAGTCTGTGAACAGTAACATTCCCTGGCATTATCTATACAGTTTAGGATTTTGCACTCAATTAATTCCCTTCTTAACTGCTTCTCCTTCTTCATCTTCTTCATAGTCTATAAAGACCTCACTTATATTTTCAGCCAGTCCTGTTAGCTCAGGACTCACAGACTCTCACATGAAATTTTCTGCCCTTCTTCTGTACACCTTTTTGAGGTTGAGAGGGCAAAGGAGATAGAGTGGAGAAGATGACAATCAGTTGGTGTAGGAGTTATGCTGTAGTGTCTCTGTCACTGATCCACCTCAATTGTCAATCATTAAAATTGCAAATTGCTTCACCACTTTTCCCATGGCCTCCTAAACTGTGCACTTACTCTTTCTACCTGCTGATTTACCTGCTAGAGCAGAGTCAGTCTCTGGACATCATCTCTTCTGAAGGAGCTCTGCAGCAGCTACTGTATTATGTATCTAAAAAAGGATGCCTCAGAGATGTTAATGAAGGAAATGGCATGGGGTGCATAAAGTGGAATGCTGACTGTATCAACCTGGCAAATGCCACCTATCTCTTTGGCTAAAATACTCGGGAAAATAAATCTGCTCTCTCCCAGGACAACCATAATTTTCAGAAAAGATCATGAAGAAAGAAGTGGTTGCTACCAACTCCCTTTTCATATTATAACCCACCAGCTCAAAATCTCATCAAGGAGGTAGGTCTAATTCTGTTTTCTGTCTGAGAAAGTTCAGTTCATCCTTTCCAACTTCCCAGAGGAATGCCTATAATCTTCACTAGTGTTCAGAGGATACTAAGTTCTTCCTGTTGAAGCTGCCATGCACTAATAAAAATTAACTGTGTCAGAGAAAGCAAGAGCCATGCACAGCCTGCTGATAAACACATTCCCATGTCTGCCCCTCAGCCTCTGCTCTAACATGGAGTGGCTAAGAAGAAGTGGGGTTCTTCTGGGTTTGAAAAGAAATACAACTGCAAGTACATGGTTATAAATGCCAGGAAACATTAGAAATATACATATATTTCTCTACATAGAAGTGAGCATCAGTGAATAAGTAGACTTGGACTTAAGAGCCAAGTTGGGCAAGACTTTGGTACCTATTATCCTTCTGAGGGTTTAACCATCAATTTTCCTGTTCTCCATCTGTGAAATAGTGTAATTTTACTTCCTCGCACGCCTGAGGTGCTCTGACAATGCATTAAAAAGATTGAGAGGTACTCATATACTAGGGCAATGAAGGCGACACATCTGCTTAAGACAGCTCAGTGACTAAGAACTATCAGAAAGGAGATCTCTACAACCAGTGTACAAGACCACCAGCCTCACATCAACTTCCTTTGAAAGCACAGATGGGGCAAAGGCCCTTTGGAGATTCTCCACCATGTAACATGTCTTCTTCCTCTAAGCATAGGCTTATCTGACCCATGTTTAATTCAAGATGAGAATCACTCTGGCTAAGAGCAGATTTTAACAAGCTAATGTGCTGGTTTCCCTACTCAACACAGTACAGTTGTTGGAAAGGGAGCTGGCTACTCCCACCCTAAGTTTCTTGCTTTGGGGAAGCAAAACAAGAGCTCTTCATGGCAACACTGCAGAAATCCTAGTTTCACTGATGAGTGGCTAATGTTCTACCAGTAAGATATCCAGCATCCGTGGTCGGGGTAACCAAAGACTAGTTGGCATCATATCAGGTCACTGTCTATTGAAAAACATGCTAATTACCCATCAATAACTGAAGTTAAGGCCTTAGAAGCTTCCAAAAGAAGTAAATAATGACATAATGAATTCACACTAATGGAGAGAGGCATCACCTCACTTCTAGCTTTCAACACCAGCACCATTTCCTCATCAGCTCTTTTCAGACCTGGGCCCCTAAGGCAGGTTATCACAACTACAGAAATATCACCATTTTTCTACACATGAATAAGCAGTGCTCAGGAGCTTGCCAGCCAGAGACACAGTGAGAATTGAATCTTATTCACCTAATCTTCACAAGATTCTACAACAGCATTCAGTCACTGGCCTTTCTGGCAAAAGCAACTCTCGGCACCTATAATGGCAACGCTCACCAGCCCCTACCCATCTGCCTGCCTTTACTAATGTTCATGATAAATTTCATGTTTTGCCTGTCTGCCACTGCATATGGAAACCTGATGGATTTAAGCAAGGACTAGATCTGTTAAGATCGATGTGCTGTTCGGCAGGTTCAGAAACACAGCAAGCAGATTTATGGATGAACACTAAGTACAGGGACCTGACCACTTCTTGTCACTAAAGCTCCTGCAAGAATTTTGCAAGAGCCAGTGTCTCAGAGCTGCTGATATTCGGCAGCTTCCAGCACTATAACTGCACACGGCTGCCAGGAGCTCACCCCCTCATTGTTACAGGGAAGCAGTTGTGTAAACTCTTCTGCACTGAAAGGTAATTGTCTGTTGTGGAACAGCTGTCCCTTTCTACTCCAGCTATGAGCCTGGACATTTTGCCAATCCTTGCATTCTCTTTAAAAAGTGGGGGCTTAGTACACATTTATCAGGCAATCAGTGATACACAATTTCTTAAAGGAAGAAGGATTCTGTCCACCCACTCCACCAGCTAAATTAGTTTAGCTCCAGCTTAATAGCATTTGTGCAGTATATTTCCTGTATGTGTAAGCAAGAAAGGTGTCATTTAAGGGTGCTGAGGAATTCAATTATATGTAACAAGACAGCTTTCTCTCAGTTTCACTCAGTGTTACTCAGAGGCTTGTCTTTGTGTGTGGCTTCGTTCGTAAGGTATTCTTACAGACAGATCTATGTTCCTCTATTGTGCCAAGAGCTTTCCACATAGAGATCAACACTTGATTTGAAGGGACAACAACTGAAAGGAGAGGAGTGTGTGCCTGCATGCGTGCATACATCCATGTGATTGGGTGTTTGAGGAAGACAAGGCAGAGGAGGAGGAATGCAAAGCTAGAGAAAGTGAAAAAGGAGATGGCTTTTTATCTCATTCTCAAAGTCTCTTTTCCAGGAAGATGTATTTTCAGTTTTCTACCAAGACTGCAGCTGATGGCCTGCACTAAGATGATGGGGGTGGAATAGAGCACAAGAGAAATGCAAGCCAGAGGTCTCCCTCACTCCATGTCCCCAACTATACTCTGTTCTAACTGATGTACAGTATCTGGCTATGTCCTGCTAAGAGCTGCTACTCCGGCTCATGCGTGACTTTGAAAAATACATTTTGTTCTTCTGGAGCCCTCAAGGACAATAATAAATAGAATGAAAACAAAACCACCCCGACAGCGCTTTAGCGGGTGTCCTTCACAGGCATTACCAGTGTCAGCTGCCCTGGGATTTCACCTTCACCTGAAGGGAAGCCTGTTTAATCATGCGACACTAAAGGAGAAGAAGACAAAAATGTTTCTTGAAGGAACAAAGGAAGGCAAACTTGTCCCCATTCTCATAGTTTTGCCAAGCATGATCACAAATAACATGCTGCCTGAAATCTGCCATATGCTAGAACATCACTGTGACAACAAGCCTTGAGGTCTGGCATTACTGTAAAACAGTAACTCATAATAATTCTCTGTGTCCTTTGCTGCACAGATGCTCATTATTATGGTCCTTTTTTGGCAAAAGGAAAGTCAGTGGATCAACTGGACTGCTGGAGTATGTGAGGTTCAGCAAAGGTCATCACAGAAGAGCTGCCTGGGTTGTCCTGTTTTGGTTTTGCAGTCTTTGCCACAGGGTTTGTTAGAGGCAATTACACTCTGATTGAGCCCCATCTTTAACAGTTCTGTATACAACTGGTTTCTTTTTATTCCTTTCTCTGTGGTTTTCATTTCTGAGTTATATCCTCAAGCAAAAGATGGGCACACATGGATATTTTTATAAATTGTCTTTCAAGAAGTCTTTGACCAAATATTTAATTTAAAAAAAAAAATTTGTTCCAAAATCAAAGAACTCCTGGGTTGGAAATGTAAAGTTCTCTCATGGAGAACAAGTCTGTACAAGACAAAAAGCAGAAATGAAAGAACAATGGATCTTCCGTTAATATGGTGAAAACCTAACAGCAGGAGTGCTGCTGAGAAGTTTGTTATGACCTGCATATGTAATACATCAGCTAACGCACTGAGTAGGAGAATGAAATTGTGAGAGACCAACATCTACTGATAAAGCAAAATGATTATATCTGGAGTATGAGGAACAAAGGATCCTCACAGTGCTAAGAAGATACGCAGCAGCCTAACATACCATTGAAAGAGTTCAGCCTTGACACAGGCAATATGTATTGGGAAGAATAAACCACACTCCTCAGGTATCTTACTGGGTTGTAAAATTAAGTATGGTCAGACAAGAAAAAACCTATACTTACTGTAGGCAGATCAATGAAGCCTTTTCTCTGAGGTACCTCAACAGCAGGCCAAAAAGTAAATGGAACATTAAGATGTAAAAATAATACTTGGTGAAAAATCACTCCTGTGCAGAGGCTCAGTGCAAGGCCAAAGCTCCAGCAAAATCTCATCTAAGCCAACAAAATACAGCTTATGTTGGATTTAAGTGGTGCCTAGATCTTGTGTGAGTCATTTCTCTCAGGGGTGGGTGAATCTCACCCACTGAGAAAAGTATTAATGCCACTGCATACATCAAGTCTTACCTTCAGCTAGAATAGTGTGGTTGGTCAGCTCTGGAGCTTTTCTTAAAAATAAGAGTGAGAAAAGGACACACAGACAATGCAAACGATTAGAGTCCTGGAAAAAAAACTGGGATGGGAAAGATTTTAGAAAACAGAAACTGTTTAAAGAAGGAACAGGTGACAAAGCACTTGAAAAACACTAAGGAGCAGAAACAATGTAACTTGGCTTTCTACATATGTGCAAGTGGAGAAGGGGCCCCTGTGTATAGTCTCCCATGGCTAATAAGGGATGACAACACACTGTATTAAAGGACATTAATCAGATGAGACATTTGTAGAATAATTTAAGATATTAATTGGTACTATAATTCTCATTTTACAGGCTGGAAACTAACTTGTAAACAAGACAGTGAATTGAACAATGCTAAACAGCATCCTAGTACTGAGTCTTAACCCCAGAACCATGCCTTCCTCACAAAACACATCCATTTAACCACCCTGGGGGAAATCAGGTGTGACCACAGCAGAGAGGATGAGCCCTGCTTTCTCAAACCTGACCCAGCCAGCATTTAGCCTAATGCTTATCTCTGAGGGGCACCAGCAGCAAATGTGCTACAAAGAGCAGCAATCTATGGTCATGTCCTCCAGTAACTTTTAGAAGACCTTTAGAATCTGGTTCTGGTTGCTATGGCCTATGAGCAGAAGTTCTACACTGTAATCCATGCTTGAAAAATGTAACTCCAGTTCATTCTGAACCTGTTACTAGTTCTTGCACTATGGGTACTCAGTGAAACCTTCTCTATAACATTCAAAATTTTGTAAATGCCCATTATAGTCCTCCTTTAACTGTCTCTTTTCAAAACCAGGGAGTTTAGCCTATACCATCTCTCCCTGTTGGGAGACACAGAAGTAAAGGAAGCAGCACGTCAAACTTATACACACACAGATAGGAGCAGGTAAATTATTGGAGGGGATGAGCAGCAAAGAGAAGTCACTTTCTAATCTCTCATCCAAATGAGTGCCTGCAAGACCTGTAATTGGAAACACATTTCTGAGCAGAAAGCTATCTGGTCCCTATGCTGGCCAGTGTGTCTAAATGGGTACAGGAGGGAGCACAGGATGGGGAACAGGCACAGAAACTGATCAGTAAACAGTTGAGACATATAGCTATGCCCTCTGGCTTACACATTTCAGTTCTAAATCTAAGCAGCCTAATCTTGTACCAGAGTATTTTTCTGTTTGTTGTGCTTTTTTTTTTCATATTGTTATGTGAGCCACTCACACAGTAGGAATATGGGTACTTGTTTTCCTTCACTCTGGAAACACAGAAGGGAGCACAGCTCAGTAAGCAAACAAGCTCTAAAAGGGTTAGAACAAAACACAGAGGGTTTCAGAGTTGTGAGACAGAAGCAATATCTCCATCGTTTGTGTTGACTCTTTCCTGTAAAAAAAATAGACAAAATGTGTCCCTGGGCCAGATTCACAAACTTGAGCTGAGTGATACTAAAATAAATGTGAATCAGCTCTCGGTCACTTACAGGAGGAATGCCTTTTAGAAACAGACATGCCGACTATTGTCACGGTACATTCAGGCAGGATTTATCCAAATCTCAGGAGATTTACATTCTGCATTTGCTTCAAAAGTACAAAAGCATCCACATCTTACAAAAGTGATATAGCAAGTAAACATGAAGAAGGCTGAAGATCAGAGCAAGTCACTCTCAAGAGCCAGGCTGGGTCAGAGGAGAGGAAAACAAGTCACAGCCATTAATGTTAAGCAGTAGTGACACCTTCTCCAGGTCTCTAGGGGATAGCAAAGTTGTTGTTGTGGAAGAAAATAGAAATAAGTGCCATGCCATCACTCAGAACAGGAGCTGTGCTCCTAGGAGCTGTCCTACTCCTTCATTAGAAGCAGGCAATGGCTTTTGGTTTTCCCAGTGCTGAGGAAGCTGAGAAATGACTTTGTGTAACCTTTGAAGAGAGCACACAGTTGTGGGAGGTAGTGTTTTCCAGACTGGAAGTAGACAAGGCCCCTGGCCTATCCATAAGAAATCCCATAGAAGTCATGAGCATAGGTGACGCTTGCTTCAGCTTGGTACCAGCTGGAGCCTTAGCCTGCTGAGCTGAGGTCCAGAGTGCCCTGCTACAGAAAGGATTTTCAAACCCCCTTCTAAACTTTCACTGTACAGGAATGCCACTGCAAGAATGGTGACTTTGTTCCACCTCGGAGTTGGCCGTGTTTCAGCAGTGAGCTAAATGGTTTGGGATCCTCCTGGATGACACTAAAAAGTGCTGTAGAAATGTCAGCTATGAGTGAAAAGCTTCTCTATAACTGTACAGCCATTCTACAGCCATATGTTTCTCTCCAGGGTTGCCAATGACTGGGTTTCCCCTTTTGAAAAGCTATGTAAACACATGCAAAACCAGGCCTTTACATAATACAATGGGGCGTATCATTCATTAATGTGCAAATAGGTCGCTCTCCACTTGCCCTCCCACTCTCTTCCTTTCCAGCTAGCTGAAAGCTTGTGTAGCAAGAGCTTAAATGTAAGTCACCAATATTCCTGATTTAGCACAGCAGGGAAAAGACATGACTTCCAAAGGCGAGAGGGATGAGCAGAGCACAACGTGTTCTTTCTTCTCCCTAAGCTCCATCCTGTGAGGTTAGGGAAAAACACAACCTGAAGTCAACAACCCATAGGCAAGTAAAACAGGATCAGCAGTCCAATGACACCCATTATCTGCAGAGACTTTCGAGAGCCATGTTCACCCACATGATTTACAAGAACCCTGGCAAAGCCCCATGCTGTCTGCAGCACATTAGGCCTAAATTAAGCACTGAGAAGTTCAAATTAATGCGGAGTGCATTTCAGATTTACATGCACCAAGCAGTGCTGTACTGCAACGGGATAGCAGACCAAAGTAATAGACAGAGGAAAATATATGTCCTGGGGCAGATGTTAAGGATAAAGGGGAGGCAGTTGCACTGTGGATTCTCAACTATGACCTCACCAGTGTTCTATGACATAACAGAACACAACTAGTCCCCAGTCATACCAGAAAAGCAAGAAGAAAAAATACAGATGCAAAGGAGGAATAACAAAGAGGACAGAATTAGCACTTTTACATGTACAAAGTGTTGTACAAACATTATCTAATCAATCAACTAATTGCCTAATTAAAAGAGTGACCAGAAAAAGGAGATAGTAGAAGAGAAGCAGGAAGATGTGGGAAGGGCAGCAGGGCACTGGGACATGGGCAGCAATACTGCTCCTTTTCACCCAGGCCACATTATCCCAAGCAAACTTGTGCCAAATTACCATGACAATAATTAACCAGAGTTCCCTGACAGATCATTATGAGAACATTAACAGGGCATTAGCAAGAATTACCCATTTTTCACACATTGATTAGGTGCCATTGCTGGTTCATTAGCGTATTTGCTTTTAATAGCCCCCCTCCAACTAGCAGCAGCCCTTCCTTCTCTCTCCTGACCACTCAGCACAGTTCCAAACCTCTTTAACTCTGACTAGGCAGTTAACCTGGCCTGTGCTGAATTGCACAAGCATATGGCCATAGGCTGCATAGAGGGAGCACCTCATTAATCTCTCCGGGTTGGGGAGAGAAAAGTGGTGGCTGTGCACCATAGGCAGGCGTTAATCTTCCACCTGAACCTATACTGCTCATGGAGGGTGGCACAAGGAATGACTCACTCCCTGTCCACAGTCATCATTGACCTATAGCAAGAGGGGTCAGCTCTGGGACTCTTCTTCCTCTCTAGGTCCTCCTCAAACCCCACACTAGGAATGATGTTTCTGTGTCTGTCATTCCTAAGACCTTTCTGCCATACCTGCAGATGACTGTCTTCCATCTTTGCTTCCCCAGCTGCTACCTCCCATCCCACACTTTGATTGCTTCTACTGATAAGCAAGGATGTGCACTAGGGGAAGTGGTGCAAAGCAGCCTCCAGGGAAGCCACAGAGGAAGGTCAGGTCAAGAAGATCATTTCTGCTGCAGGAGTCAGGTGCTGTACTGTGTTTCTGGCAAAAAGAACAAGACTAAACTAAAAAGGGAAGAAAAAAAAAAAGGAGACACGACTGAGGAATCTTTCCCCTCCCTTCCCTCTTAGGTCACATCACCTGTCCACCTACATCTAAAATACGTTTCGGTTGAGTCATGCTTGGGAAATATACAGCAATCCTCTTAGGTGCTATTATACAACTGATTAAGTCTCCCTAATCCAGCCATGTCCAGTGCAGATGCCCCACTCCGACCTGGGGTACTGCTCCCACCCAGATCCCTGACCTTCTTTGTAAGGCTACTTGTCAAAACAAGGCAGGCTGTAGTGTGTAAGATGGGTTACTGAGGTGTCAGGAGCTAAAACTTTTGCAGGGATGGCTGGATTGTAGGACATCTGAGTGGGTGTATAAGTCACCAAGTGCAGCCCTGCAAAGCTGAGGACACTGCACTGCCATAAAACACAGAGGGTACATTAAGGAGGGTTTTGTGCTGGAACAAGAGAAGAGAGGAATCAAACAGCAACTGACTATACAATCAGTTCAGAAGTAAAGGAAAGGGGCAGATTGGAGTACCAGGTTCCTATTTAGTCTCAAGCACAACCCCCCGGTTCATGTGAATCTATGCTGACAAACTTGGAGATTTAGAAGACTACTTTGAGCTCAGGGGAAAGAAGCAGCATGCTAAACCTAAGTAGTCCAAGACTGGGGAGTCTTACACTTTCTTAATGGGACATCTAGCCAGCTATATGGCCTGAGTTAATCACAGAGCCACTGAACAAGGGACTGCAAGTTGTCCTGAGGCCAAGGGTAAACCTGCCAGCTGCTCTGTTTCTCTCCCCTGAATATTAATCAGGAATTTACCTGCTATTCATGAGAATCCTCTGAATACTACTGGACCCTGGTGAACAAAAGCAATGCCTTCATTTTTTAATACAGGATATGTCTATGCCTGTGATTACAGCAGTGCAGTACCATTGCAAATCCTTCTTCTCTGCTACTGCCACATAGACAAAATGTAGCATGGGGGGACGGACATGCTAACTCCCAGCATCTCCTCCTCATCATCAATGAGTTAACCACAAAACAGTTAGCAAAGTGGGATCAAAGTGTCCCTCTGAAGTCACCAAAGCGATATGGCGAGAAGGGCTCCTTGGAGCAGGGCTGATGAATGCTGGGACTGGTGTGTTGACAGGTCTGAGCACGGCGTGTTGCTGAAGGTAAATCAAGGCTGACAGCCAGTACTTTTACCTTCTCCCCCCTTTTTCTGGCCTTTAAACTGAGCCAAATGGAGCGCACACAGGAGGACAAAGGACAGGAGGATGGGTGGGAGCAAGAGGGTGAGTATGGTGTAGGAGGAAAGAGACTGAGCATCCCTCCATGGTAGCAGGTGGGAGTTTCAGGGAGTGCAGCAGACGGGAGTGAGCTCTGTGTTGAGTGTAAATCCACGGGAGGCAGGCAGGGTACTGGGGCTGTGATCCTGACCTTGGGCCAAGGCAATCTGCTTTTTAACTGGCGCAACTCTAATCCAGTCTGTGAACAGATGGTACAGAGAGGAAGAAAATACAGGATACAAATGTAGGATCTCCAGTATCTGTTCCAAAACCAGCCAACCTTCAGCAGGAAGGTGATTAAAGAGGCAAAAAAGTAAGGAAAAGCCAGGCGGACTTTCTCTGTTTGGCATGACTGGTGAAGCTGGAGCCACAGACCTGGTCCCAAAGGACTCAATGGCTTGGTGCTCTTTGGCTAAAATTCAGCAGCCATCTCTTAGCCAGTCACTGTTTCTAAGGGATGACAAACAGGAGGGTTTGTTTGCTATTCTGGCCAATCCTCAGTTCCTGTACTGTCATCCCAAAAACTTGCACTCACACTGTTGCTTCCTGTCCTAAGGCACTGTCAGGAATCTTTTGCTATAACAAGCCCACATATAAAGACATCAAATAGCAGGGAAGTGACACAAAGCCTTGGTGTGCAGAACAAAATTTGCATATTCTAAGCATATTCTAAGCAGCAACAGACCTGAGAAAGCCTGAGTTCAAATACTATGAAATATGCCAGAAAAGTTCAGACCTGGCACTGAATTTTGCTGTGAATACTCTCTTGCTAGGGGGTGAATTTTCACACAAACCTTAGGATTGCTACCTTCTCAGTAGCTTACTAGCATAAATCTATGCTGTCCAGGGTCACTGCACCTGGTATCCCTGCTTACTGGCCTGGGTCATGGAGCCACATGGAGCCATGGGCTCACTGGACTGAGCCAAAATTGCTGTAACTCAACCTACTTCGTGGGTTCAGGGGTTTGGCTCAGATTTCAATCCTGGACTCCACAGTTTCAACAGTCTGAAATGTATTTCGGAAATAGATAATAAAATATGGATGTGAACTACTGTAGTTGCTGGTATTAAAACAGTGACACTGGTATACATTTGGGGATCATTACCAAGTACTAAAAGAAGTACTTGGCAGGAAATATATAAAATTAACCTACAATAAACAAACAGTTTTTATATCATCAACACCCAACAGTGGTGTGATATGTGAAGCCTCAAAACCATGATTCCTTAGAACATTAAACATGCTTCTAATGAGTTTACCTGGTGTCCTTCCACATCCATCGCAGTCATCCTTGATGAAATGCTCGACATGCTCTGCAAGTTCATGCTGACAGGCTATGGGCTCTGAAGTAATGTATTTTTTTTTTGGTAGCTTTCTGAATTTATGACACATTCCACTACTTGGAAGAGGCTTGGGGTTTGATCATAACAATTCATTCCTTGCCCTGGTCTGCAAATGTATGTCCACTAGAAGTAGTTTCACTCAAAGTACAGAGATTTGTTCAAAAGATAATACTTTGCTTTTCTGCAATATTTTTGCTACAGTGATCTTCACTAACGTGTGCCCATGAATGAACCTTTCTGTGAAACAGAGGAATCCTGTTGCCTTCATATTACTGTGGAGGAAACTAAGGCAGGGAGAAAGCACATAGACATTTAGATGGGAATATTGAGGACAACACTGATAGGTAATCACTGGCCAGGGAAGCTGTGGATGCCTCATCCCAGGAAGTGTTCAAGGCCAGACTGGATGGGGCTTTGAGCAGCCTGGTCTAACTGAAGGTGTCCCTGCCTGTGGCAGGGGGGTTGGAATTGGATGATCTTCAAGGTCCCTTCCAATCCAATTCACTTTATGATGATCCTATAACTCCTCTGAACTCAGAATGGAATGCAAGCCCCATCAGGAACAAAAGCAGATCCTGCTTTGCTCAGAGAGACCTGTCTACATACGATGCTCCAGGTATGGCAGACTCAGAAACAGAGCAGAATTTGCATCTCCCATAAAGGAAAAATGCATGTGCATATGAACACTTAGAAACAATAATGACACAAGTTGGGGAAGGTATGTGGTATGCTTGAATATAATCCTTCCAATGCTGCTCTCCTACTCTGCAGCACTCCCACTCTTCCAGTCCCAAGTTTCCCAAACATACCTCTGCCAATACTCCTCGTTCTTGCCCTGAACTTGTAGATATGCCAATTATTTGTTGCTCTGCCAGCACAAGACTGGGCAGTGCTCTGACAGTGTTCCCTCATGAAAAATGACAATTCCAAAACAAATGCTTCAGCTGCTGTAATTCTGAGTCATTAAACTTGCAACTCTGACAAACACTCTCAGTATGTTCTTTCTAATTACCAGGACCAAGCAGACTTAGACAGGGCAAATTCAGCATGCTTTCACATTTCTTTACTATAGCCTGACTTCTTGTTATTTTCCCTTCCCTCCCTCCACTCTCGCCCTACCTCTGCTTATTTATTGCACTAGTGGTGCTGTTATGCCTTGCAAATCCTTTTGCAGAGAGACATCCCATCTCAGCCAGAGTTTTAACAGAGAAATTCTTCCCCTGTTCCTCATTCTTTCCCTGCTCATTAGCTTTGCTAAGCCCTTTTGGCTGTGAATATACAGCAGCATTTATACTGACTGATGGTGACCGAGCAAGAGGACGTTGACATTACTGCCTCTGAGCTTGCTGGGATCTGCTCTTACTCAGTGGTCTGTCTGGCTTAATTCCCTCCAACTTTGTTGCAACCTGTTTGTGATTTGAGTCTCTCCTCCTTATCTGTATTTTCTTCCTCTCTTTCTACTTTTATTTTCTCTTCTCCATCCCTCACCTCTCTTGCATCTCATCCTCCAAACTCTCTGAAAAGACCCCCTTGAAGAAGTTGTCGATTGGCAATTGGCTCTGGTGGTGAGTTGATGCAAATGCATATGCACTTAAAGATGTCAGAGCAAGGACCATCACTCACTCTCCCTGCAGAGTGCCTATCTCAATTGGATCACACTGGACTCCTCAAAATACAGAAGTAGACGGATCTGCAATATCAGTGCACCTACTTGTATGTGATAACAAGCAACCACATGGCTACGTTCAATGTAGAACAGTCCCTGACAATAAAAGATGTACAGTTAACCATTAGGCTATTCTGTTTTTCCATCCCACTTACTCCTCTTACTCCTCATTCTCTCCCCCACTTACTCCTCCTTCTCTCTCATTTCCAACATGTTTTTTATTTTAATATCTCTCTCTCTTTTGCTTTGCTTCATCCTCTCTCTGCTCCTCTTGCTTTGTTCTCTTGCTCTTGGAATCTACCTTTCTCCCCTTTGGCCAAGCATACATTGAATATCACTGTCAAAAAATAAAAGACCTCAAGGGTTGTGAATTATCTGTCCTATTTTAATAATTAAAGATGAATACACAGGGCCAAGGCAGCTTAGGCATTTCTCTGAACAATCACATTATATCAGAAATGTCTTGCCTTGCCCCTAGTGAAATACATCAAAGAAATTCCCACCCCTGTATATACAGCAGTGGTCCTAGTCCTGCCCTGAGACCATTCAGCAGCCAGTCAACCTGGATTTCATTGGGGACTATATATTTAGTTTCAATGGATAGGATTTGATGGGTTTTGATAATTTGCAACTTACAGCTAAAGAAAAGCAGCTTATTATTAAATTCAAATAAAATGAAGTCCAGCTGCCTGGATGCAGATAGCAATTACAAAAAGCCCATGAGGCCTTCTGGAGATCTTAACTTGTCCAGAGAACACGGTCTGAGAGAGCAAAAACCCGTGATTCAGATGAGCTGCACCCAGCAATAACTCAAAAGAGTGATACAGGTTATAGGGTGACTTCAGAAAGCACAGGCCCAAATGAAGAGTGGACTGAGAGAACCGAGAGATAAAAGAATGGCAAAAGGTTTGTATTTTGAAGAAAAGGGCTCTTTAAGAGCCTCCCAACTTCATTTGACAGCAAGCACCGTGCCTTGCTCCACAGAATGACTGGGTTAAATCAGAGAAGGAGGAGAATGCAGGACTTGCCACCTCCAGCTTTTCAAAGCATGAGTGGAACACGAAGAAAGGAAGGAAACGAGTTATAATGAACTTTCACTCCCTTAGGAAAGAGCAAGAAGCAGACACTACATGCCCTGACAGAAGCAGAACTTGTTTCAGAAAAAAAACCACAAAAGAGAGAACAAATACTCCTTTTAACCTCTCAGTTGCACATGGACCAGTCAGAATCTATCTTTTCCCACAAAGAGGGCCAAAGGAGACTTCGCAACTCTGCTCTTCAGCTGTCGCATGTCCCAGTGGTGCAAAACAGCAGTGCATCTGATAACTTGAATGTAAGGGCTACAGGCTGCAAACCTACCATGGAATGCACTGGGTCTAAAGCAAAAGAAGTGGTGCGCTCCTTTTTCCTAATCCCTGCCTCCAGAAAGGCATTCATGCCTCCTGCAAAATTCATGGTAGGCCAGCAGCAGAGCCTATGCAACAGACTATACAGCGGGCCTCATGGACTGCTTGGAAAAGCACATGGATACATGTCACGCTCAGCTCCTTCCTTGCTGCCTCTTACCATCCCCTCCTCTAACATCGCATCAGAAGCCATTTCACAGCCTCTGCGCCTTCTTGTTACGTGACATGTAACAGGAAGAGGAATGCTTATGTTTCACTGGCATTGCCAGGGGTGAGAATACTTTGAATGTGAAGTTCAGTTCACACTGAGAAAGGGAGACATTCATTTTGCCCTAACTCCAACAGCTTTGTTACCAAGCCCTGATGCTGTATTTGTGTTGGCTTTTCTTGTGTCATTATTTTTTAGAGGAGAAACTGCAGATCAGGCATTTGACTTGCTTGGTTTAATTCATCCAAATATCTTAAATGTGTGCAATGGTCTGGGTCATTTTCTTCTCAGTCCAAGCAAGCTTTACCCATTATTTCCTACTGATTGCACAAACCAAAAGCAGGACTCAAACTGCCCTGACGTTCAAAGCCCCAAATCTGAACTTGCCTCACAAACTGTTCCTTCAATTCCACACAGAGAGTTCAAGGAAACAGGTTCTTGGACCCTGTTCTCTTTTTCTGCCACTCTCAGCAAGACACAGTCAAAAAGTAGGACACTGAGCACTAGGACCCGAGGGAGTGGGTGAGGTTGTCAGAGTTGAGCAACACCTTTCCCACTGCTCGAGCCTTCACCTGTGTGGTTGTGATGGCTCTTGCACCCCTTCTGACAGACACAAGTGCCACATTCCCCACCCACCATACTTTCCTGTCCAATCAGGGATGCTGGGGTAATGAAGTGTTTGTGAATCCCTCCAGTTCAGCCCTTGCAGACCCCATCCCTAGGATTGATGAAGGGGAAAAAAAAAAGGTTTCATAGCGTGATATAGAACAAATGAATTTTTCTTCAATAAATCATTTTAAAGAGACTATTGACTCTAGGACCTTTGAATGCACCGACCCATTCATAAAAATCTCATCTTCTCTTCTACCCTGTATACTTGCCTTCCTTTCCCCTGTCACAACCACTACACTTCATTTTCTTTTCCTTTCTTTTTCTGTTTCTTTTTTCTCCTTTTTTTACCATTTTGACCCTGTAATCCTATCTTAACCTTCTAATCCTCTCTGCAGTTGCCTCTTCTTCTTCCCTGATCTCAGCTCCGTATCATTCACAGGCTGCCACACTGACAGGAGAGAAAGAACAGCAGATATTTACTGAAGTATTACCATAAAGATTAAAGCTAGCAAATACCATGGCTTTCTCCTTCCCTCCAGGCCCTGGCCTAATGAAAACACTCTGTACTCTTTCCCTGTTCTTGGAAACAAAATGACAAAGCCCTATAATCTCTAAGGTGGAAGAAAAAGAAGACCCAAAAGTGATTAAAAGGATAGAAAAGAGAAAAGAAAGGGGAATAGAAGTGGGAATAATATTATTTAGCACTTCTATAGGACCTGACTGATGATATTATGCCGATCTGCAGTATATTGTGCTTTCCATGTGCTCCCCTTCTGTCCGCATTCACCTCTTATCCCCAACTCTTGGAGCATAAGCTCCCTGAAGGAGGATTCTCCTTTTTGTTCTCTGTGTGCTCAGGGCCAAGCAAAAAGGGATACAGATGCATAGTGGTGGCTCACGTGGCCACAGCAGGAATAAGCAGAGCTCAAGGCACTTCACAAGGGATATAGCTATCATCAACCCCAGGCTGCGAGGAGGACAACAAAAGCCCAGCAAGCTGGGGTGACTCATGCATGGTTAGGGAAGTGGCGTTACTCGAAGGAGGCTTGGACAACAGTGTTGTCTGTCCCTCAGCCTTGCTGCAGCCACAACATCAAGAGAAGTGGATGAGGGAAGACCACCGGAATGAGGGAGAGAAAGTAAATGGAGAAGTTGGATAAATGAGAAGAGAAAAATGGAAAATAATCAGAAAAGAGAGGTTTAAAAAAGAAGTATAACTAAAGGAAATTGAGAATGAAAGAAAAAATGAGAAAAAGAGGCAAGAAGTAGAAAAAGAAAGAGCCCAGATATGTAGGGCCAGGGAGTATGGAAGAACTTCTTCAGCACGTGGAAACAGACTGCTTGCAGCAGGAAGAGGGAAAGATTTTGTGACAGCAGGAGTGAAATGCATTATCCTTTTGAGGTTCAGCCTTTTCAAAATATAAATGGAATACTGTGGCACTATAAACCGGACAACTACGTGTACAGGCAGGAGAGACATATGCATGAAGATCAGGCCTCTCCATCACTCAGACATATTCATCTTCCACTTGCTTCACCATCTATCCACACATGCATGCAGAGACAAGGGGTACCACAGTGAGGCCACAGGATTTATTGGCACATCAAATGCACTTGAGTTCTGCTATGCACAGAGCTTTATTACAGAGGTAAAATTACAAGGACTGCACAGAAGACAACCCTGCACACAAAAGTTCAATTCTGACCAACTCACAGCAACAGATCTTGACCAGTTTGGAAAAATAGTCTTTTCTGTGCAACAACAAGCAAGCAAACCCCATTTAAAAAACCAACCAACCAATCAACAACGAACAAAACCATAACCCCAAACACAATCTGCCTATCTTTTCCATAGATCTAGTCAATGCAAACAATTAGAAAGAAGAGCTTGACATAATTACAACTTCATCTTTCTTGACATGTAAAATTCACAACAGTATTACTGCTGCTGGACTCACGTTCAAAGAAAGGCGCTATTTATTCAGTACAGATAAAGCTGATGAGTAAACGGGTGGATGTCACCCTCTCACTACGCAGTGAGAATCATGCACTTGCTCGGACTGCTTCTATCAAAAGATCTCAAAGCACCTGATGAATAGTTCATTAAAGCTTGGCAGCACCTTTGGGAGGATGGAGAAGGAACAATGAATGATCACTTCAGTCTTCACAGAAGGGCATCTCCCTTTAGACTTCAAAAGCAGAGCTTGTTAGCAGTGCACAGATGCACCATAAGACAGTTTAAGGAAGCCCTGAAGAATACCTCTTCCAGTTAAAAGCACAGAGGCAGTTATTGGAACCTAAACTAAGGTGAAAATTCACCAAAATGAAATTTGTCCAGAAGACAATAAAGTGATGCTGCTTTTCCCAAGCATTACTTAATACCTGTCATTAATAGAGGTCAAGGCACTTTTTTGAAGGTGTTAAGTATTTTTATCCCTTTCATATAGTAGATAAGGAAAGGGAAAACAAGGAAGGGGAGATGGTGTGCCACAGTCCACACACAGTGAGTAAGAAGCAGAGCAGAGAACAAACCCTGGGTTTCCCAGGCTTGCTATCCTATCTGGTACGCCATCTCCCACATTATCCCTGTGCTCACTTCATCTGGACACATCTGTATTTAAAACTGATGAGGTGAGACTTATGCATCCAGCTAGCCAATCTGAGGTTACAAGTCCACAGATCAAGCTTTCATTGTGTTCTCACTGCAAACCACAGATTCTCCCCATCAATCATATCTTCCTCTGTATCTCCACATAAGGCACAGTACACACTTAACAAACATCTGTTACCAAAACACCAGTATTTCCACCTGCAAACATCTTGGCTGAAGAATATTGTAAAGAGCAGACCTTAGCCAAGTGCCACTTAGGTTTTGCCTCACAGGATGCTTCAAGGCAAACTGCAGCAGTGTTCAGGGGCAGCAGCACAAACCAACTTCCTCAGCTTATAATGGCTTGCTTTTGGGAACAGGGTGGGAGCATTGCTAGGAGGACCTGTAATCCTTCTAGGGATGTACTGTTTTCCCAGAGATGATGAGGGTTCCAAATGGCTTTGTGTTTCCATGGTAGTGGTGCAAAAGGGATCCTGCTACAGAAGTCTCCTTTGGACAAAGCTGGAGTGCACCTGATGGTCATCAAAATTTGTTTGCCCATTATGTCCATGGTGGATAGTCAGGTAGAAAAGGACTGCCTGACAGAACTGCACTTTGTGTCACACAGACCTGGTTGGGCAGGCTCCAAGGTGCTCCTCCTCCCTACTATTTAATTACTGTGAACAGAGGTTTTAACAGAGAGAGATGCTATTTGAGACAAGGCTGGTTAGAGAGATAGCCAGGTCCTTGGAGTTAGTAATTAATTACCAGGCATTCTCAGTTTTATGACATTAACGGCTTACCCTTTTAAATAGTAGTAAATTGGAGATACGTGTCTAATTAGAGTTGTAAAATGCTTTGGAGGATTGAACAGAGAGTGTGAAGTTACAGAGATGGAGTGGGAGGCAAACTGCTCTCTGTGAGGAAAGGAATTGTCGGATGGAGATGATATTGTTACTGTGAAAGGCTGTCTTTTTAATGTACAGCAGTCCTGGTTATCTGAAGGGCCCTCCAGTTCTGCCAGGCTCCACAGCTGCATGCTCCCAGAAGAGGGGAAGCAGGTAGAGCACTGGACATGCATAGGATTGATATTTTCCTAGAAGTCAAAGACAGACCTTGAACTCTGCCACTGTGATCAAGCAGTTTTTGTATTTCATACCCTAAGAGCAGGCATGTCCCCATCCACTCCAAAGATTTTGGGAAGCATATACCAATAGGCTGTATTAGACACACACTAGGTTGATATTACTTTTAGGAGATCAAAAAAAGTTGAGGGGCTTTTACTAAAGAGACATCCTGGATTTACCGTTCTTCAGAAACACAGACCTAGAATACCAACTTCCTCCCTCACTTAATTTAAATAGGGGAAAAATAATAGAAAATAAGCTATTTCTGGATTTCTGTTGAATATCATGTGATCTCAGTCTCTGCTACCAGCAACTTATTAGAGTGTATTTCAGGTCAAAACCACACCAAGCAGTTACCCTGTATTTTGTGCAAATGCTTTTCATTTGCACATTTGTACTCTCCAGCAGGCTCTCCTGGGAACTGAGGTCAGTCACATGGTTTAAGAAGTTTGTTACAAGGCAAAAGGACTTCTTGTTTCATATGAAATAACACAGCTCAAATAAAGTGCAACTGAAATAATCACAACGGTCTAGTAACTGGTCAAGGTAATAGGCAGGCCCAAAAGAGTTTGCTCTAAGGGAGCACGTATTAAATATTCCTCCTTTCCTTGCTCTGATTTCTACAGGTCCATCTTCATTCACCAGCCTCCATGCCCATTTCCTCCTACCTGAATAATTTTTCCCCTACTTCTTCACCTCTAAAAAATAATCTAATGACCTTTGAAAGATGCTGAAGAGGGTGTTATTCTAATGGTGTGCAGAGTGGCAGAGTTCTGGGGATGCTCTGTGCTTTGGTGCAGCAGGAGGATGGATTTCACCATGGTTTTTGTCAGCTGACTTTGGCTTTCCTCTACTCAAAGAAACTACTTAATATCTTATATCTTCAAGGGACTAAATATTGGAGACAATATGTTCCTTGGGCAACATCTTTGTTATTATAAGATTATAAATAAAAAGACTGCTTATAATCAAAGATCACTTGACACTTTTCAAAGGCAAGCGTGCAAAGACAGTAGTCCTGTCTGAATTCTGATTAGTTTAATTACAATCTGCCTTCCAAAATAGTCCTTGCAGTTCCAACTGGATGTTTTCTTCTTCTTTTCTTGTCTTGAACCTACTGCCATTTGCTGTTTAATATTTGCAGTGTTCCACTTCAGAGGTGACTGGGCTTGAGTGGTGAGCAGAGCACAGCAACCTCTCCGCAGGCACATTCTTACACCATTACCGGTGACACCTCACCTCAAAGATTCTAAAGAAGGCAATAAGCCCACTTTTAAGAAGCAATTAATTTCAAGGGAAAAAAGGAGAGCATCACTCCATAAAACAAGAGCGCAAATGAGCAGTGCATCGCCTCAGTTTACAAACAACAAAAGCCATTCTGCTGGGCTATACCCTGTCTTAAGCAGGAGCACTGATCAAGCACACGATGTTAAGTGATGCACATTCTAGAAGGAATTATTTAAGTTACCCTGTTGGCTTCTAAGTTAACTAGAATAATTCAGAAATTAAGATTCATCTATGGCAAACTCATAAATATCCTCAGTTCAGAATGGGAAAGAATCCAAACATAGGATGCACTGAGACAGAGAAAAAAATAAGGCCAAGTGCAGTACTGTACTGCAATACAATGCCCCATATCAGGTCATCCTATCTGCAAAAGATGCAATAGAAATAAAAAGGGTTCAGGGACAGGTGACAGCAATGAGTTAAAGGCCTCACAAAATATTGGTAAGAAGGGAGATTGAAAACACTGGGGCTTTTTGCTTCGAAGAGGAAACAAATCAGGCTGGAGAGTGTAGGGATATATAAAACAATGTAGGGATATATAAAACAATGAAGATACAGCAAAGGCAAAAACCCTGATAAAGCTAGGGAGCATCCCACACAACTGAAACACTACCCATTTGAGGCTAGATGGGACTTGCTGCTTTCCTATTGCATGCAATACCGTGTGGAACTCACTGCCACAAGACAACATGCAGGCCTAACGCTATTCCTTAAAGAGTACAATCCAGTTACGTGAACTGCAAGAATACCAATGGTCACTTTATACATGAAAATACTTCCTCATGACCCCTTCCATGCAACACCAATGATGTCAATCCTCTTGCTTCAGACTATAAGAAGGAAACAATCTGTCCAGAACACAGAAATTTCTCCTATCAGCAAGTTATTTCTATGATTCTGCATATTTTCCCACTTAGGAGGTTTTTGTATTTTCTTATATAATGTAAATTTAAAAATACAAGATACTGATGTAAAATGGTTTTGCTATCATCTGCTGTTTCTTAAATTCTTCTGTTTGGGAGGAAATTCATATATGCTAAACAAGAGTCTGTTTGAAAAGCACTCTCTCTTGAGGACTTCTAAGTGTTCAAGCAAGAGAGGAAAATGATCATCCTACTGTTTTAATGAGTTCATGGAGGACCTGAAAAGAAACTTCCCTTTCAGATGGCTTGTGTCCCAGCAGCTAAAAATTTCCCCCTGTATTGTATCACCCATAGTGACTTGGAGAATATCCACAAAATGCTGCATCTGTCATTCCCTGGCCAATCAGGGAATGCGCTTTCTCAGTAAACTTCTATTGAAGACAGCTTGTTTCAATAGATTTATAATATCAGTCCCTGCAAGGACCTGCCACAGACACAGTTCCAAGATTTACAGGTCTGTCATTTCCTATGACCCCACCTAGATCTTTCCAACAGAGCTGTGTGAGCTGTTACACACTTTGCAATCACCTTTTTGGATATCCTGCTTTACTCCTTCTCAAAAAAGTGAATAAGCACATCAAAAACCAACAAAACACTTTGCACTGCTATCTGTAGGTTTCTCCTCTCAACTTCCTCACTTCCTTTACAGAAATACATGAATGCAGATTCCTCCTTTACCAGGATGCTCATTTTCTGGACCAGAATCTCCACCTCACTGAGGAGGACACTCAGGTGCAAGCATCAGTCATTGATTTCCTTGGGAACAGGAAAAAAGCTGAGTGTTCCCTCCCACAGCTCATTTACACTGAATTGGAACTTCCAAGTTCTGGCTTCTCAGACCACAGCTGAGAAAAGATGATGTCCTGCTTTTGTATTACCTTAGGAGACATTCATGTGATATCCTAGTCCAGCAGCCAGTTAGGCAGCATAGCACTGAATAGGACATATAAATTGGGGTTCCAGTCTGCAAAGAGTTTGGTCACCTATGTCTGGCCACTACTTTCCTGAGACAAATCTCCTTTTTGAGCCTCGGTTTTCCATTCTGCAAAGTGGGGGCACTAATGGTGACTTGTCTCAAAGGAGAAATTAATTAAAATACTCTGAGATTCAGAAGTGGCAGGGACTACTGAGCTAAATAATCTCAAAGTAATTCCATGTGCTCTGGCATAGATCTGACAACTTATCTATGTATGTTTTTAATGGAGGTTAACATTTTCATTTTCTCTGAGCATATTTTAGGCTCCATCACATAAAAGAAAAGTCTACGCAAGGCACCAACAAGCAGAATGCACAATCATTAATTTCTGCAAAGCAGCCTTGGTGTCTGAGAAAACACTCCAGGTAACTCAATAAATTAGAATAATAAACACAAAGGAAACCAGAGAGCAAGCAAGGACAGGGCAGAAATCACAAAGAGAAGCCAACAACATAATATATGATACACCAGCAGTTCAAACTGGGCCACTGTGAGGCACTCGGGGAGCCTCTGGGAGGCACGCATGAGGTGGAGGATATCCAAGTCCTGGTACTGTTCCTTATTAGTCCTTCAATCTCATATGAGCAATTTTAATTTAAATATCACTGTGCACATGGCACCAGGGCCTCTCCTCACAATGCCTGCAGGGAGATCTCCAGCTGCCAAGCACAGCACAGCCCCTGTAGCCACAAAGCCCCAGCGAAGGAACTTTTGCTGATGCAAACACAGGCTTCAGCAGCAGCAATCAGTGCCTAGGGCTGAAATGGTGCTGCAGCAGGGGATGTCTGGCTGCCATCAGCAGGACAGTCTGATATTAGCTAGGGAGAGGGAAAGGGTTTCTTCATCTGCCCACAGGTGTTAAACAATACTCTCTGCCTGAGGGCAGGGAGCTGGGGAGAGGGAGGATGAACAATTGTGCCTCTAAACTGGTTGCTTTGGCTCCTCTCGTAGTTTGAACTCCTGCAGAAGCAAATTAACTCCAGAGGGGAGCAGAGGGAACCTTTAGTGCCGGAAAACATATTACTTTCTTGCAGGAATGTTTTCTTGCTCTTAACATGTCTGTCTGGTGTGATAGTAATGGCAATACCCCCTTCCCCAACAAAGTTCTCCTGACCTGGGGCTCCCCACATCAGTTCCGCCACTGCACCCCTATATCCCTTGTGCTGCTCCAGACCTATTTCTTTCCTCAGCACATCAGGTTTATGCATCTTAAGTGCTTACTTCTGCAGCTACTCCTATTTCAGTCCCAAGTCTCTTCTGAACAGAAAGTACCATTCACATAAAAATTATGAGGACAGCCAGAAAGGAATCAGGTTGTGAGGAAAGATTCAGCAAACTTGTTCCATTTTCCACCTGGATCAAGACCTGAACCTACAGGAAGCCTCCAGAGGTACTTTCTGCTGCAAACGTACCGTGACATTTAAGAGACCTCCCAGAGAGTCCTGGGAGTAGAGAGATGGACTTCTAGTGGAAAGTTTTGTCTTTGCCACGCAAGGAACTGGAGCTATTTATAATAATTCCTGCTGTCCCCAACTGGGCATGAAGACAATCAGCATCTGTCCAGACCCTCGGGGAAACTGCAGAACCAGAGATGTTGTATATGTATCTGTGCAGTGCCCCTTGCTACAGCATGAAAACGGCAGGATGGGCAGATAGGAGCTGTAAAGGACTCAGGCAGGGCTGGGGAGATGAGGGGCTCGGGAAGGGGGCTGGAAGAAGGGGATGGTACCAAAGGGGATGGGGTTTGCATGCGAGTGTCTGTTACTTGAGATCACACAGATGGTTTCTCTTTAGCTGTGGTTTTGAAAAGCCCCCTGCCTTCTCTGCTGGAGGCCCTTTCCTGCCAGAGCTAAACCTGGAGCTCCCAGACACAGGAGGAGAGCTCAAAGTCTCTGAAAACAGAGAGTGCATTATGCTGGGAAGCTGGGAACTGCAACTCTATATAGGTAGTTTCGCACACTTTATCTGTTTGATGTGACAGGGCAAAGGCGGGAGTAGCACTCTGACCTGGTCCTCCTGTCTGGCAACCGGTTCCTCCACAGCCTGCCTTCACCACCCCCTTCTATCTGTCAGCAGCTCCCCTTCCTCCCACCCTGTCCTGCACAACAATCTGCTGGCTATAATTCCTTTGGCTTGAAGAGAGGCCCTGCCTGTTTCCCCCAATTCCTGCTGCTCCCTCCCTCCTCATACAGAAGTTTCCTCTCCCCTGCTTTACCTTCAACACAGTCAGATTCCCCGCAAGGAAAAACCCCCATGCTGCAAGGCCTTTCTGGGGCATTGGTCTCCCGTTCCTCTCCCCCACCCCAGCAGCAGCCAACACATTTGTTTTCTTGCTCCATTAAACCAGTAAATGAGGCAGGATTAGCTCAGCACCATGAGCTGGTGCTCTGAGCCCAGGATGTGTCTCAGCACAAGAAGTAACACTGATGTCACACAGGAGCAAAAGAAGGGATTTGTGTTTGGCACCACGCTCTTCTACACCCAGACACTGAGGACAGCAGCTTCTGGAGACCAAATCAACCAAGCTAATGTAGCCTGCAAATGTTTTGGGGTTTGGCCAGGTGACCGTGCTGCCTTCTTCGAGGCCATCCACCCTGCTCCAGGAGAAGATAAATCAATGCAAGGCAACATCTGCCAAGATATTGACTTTGGCTCTGTTCACGGACTGCCTGCACTTCAGAGATGGGTAATATTCAGCTTGATTATCTCTCACCGCCAAGAGGAAGTTTCTCTCTATGCTTAAAATCACTTGGATGAGCCAAGGAGGAATCGATCTGTGGAAGAGAAATGCTGACAAGAAAACACAAGTCGGAGACAGGATGAGAGTGGACGATGGGTGAGCAATGGAGACAGCCTCTGGCAGCTTGCCTGGCCAGGTTAGCAATGGCCTGGGTCACTACAGCCAGAGAAAGATTAACACCAAACACATTCCTCCAAACTTTACATCAGGCCCCTTTATGCTCTTCCCCTCCTTCCCTTTTCCTCTCTTAAATTGCTTCTCACCCTTTTAGAAAGTCCTTTTTCTACTCTCCTCCTACATCCTCACTGCACTGCACTTCAGTAACTGAACTGTTACCCAGTTCACTGCTTAAGGCGTGACAGTCAATAGTTGCAAGGCTTGCTGCCTGCCCCATTTTGTGCCTTATGTCACATGCCTCTTCCCCAGTGGATAAAAATCCCAGTAGTATTCATAAACTGTACCACATCCACTCCTCGGGTAGATCCTCATCCTCATGGGCTCATATACCAATGCACAAAGTGATGTCACACCAGAAGAAGGTGACATTTCATTAGCAGAACATGCTGACAAAGCCTCATGAGGTGAGAATTCAGCAACATCATCAAACTTTGCCAGGATAAAACACTAAGCCTTTGACTTGTTTTTCCCTATCACACTCGTGGTAAAATATTCTCTAGGTCCTGTGGCCCTCCAAGGGCAGTAGATGGGAAAAAGATCTGAGTTCCTATGGAAAAAAAAGCAGTTTTAGGGATAGTCTTGACACTGATTCCTACTTCTGTTTGTCAGATAGGTTAAGTGTCACATGCTTGCACTGGAGTGGCACTGATTACAGGCTCCTTGGAGCACATCATGCTCCTGGGATGGAAGGGAGAAGGACAGCCACAGCAAAAGAAATGGGTAAGGACCTCCTGGCCAGGCTCACTTGGCTTCTTGCTGAGGCACTTCCCTGAACCTTTCAGCTGTGTTTCTGTCTATGCTTCTGCCATTCTCTGAGCCTGAAGGCTGCACCGAATCAAGCAGCAGAGGTAGAAGTGACCCAAAGGAACCATCTAGTCTGTTCTACTCTGTGAAAGATGGATCAGTTCTACTTCGTCATTCGTGGCATCTGTCACTCCTCATACATGTCTAGTCTGTCCTTAAAGCCCTCCAGGGATGGAGTTACACAGCCTCCCAAGCCAGTTTGATTCAACGTTTTGCTGTCTTTACTGCTGCAGAGTTCTTACTGACATTCAGGCTGTCTCTCTTGCTACAGTCTTAAACTATTCCTCCTCATCTTCTTCTGCGGAAGACATAATTCCTTTATTTTGTATCTTATGTACCTGCATGCTGTTATGCAAATCTCATGCCTAGTCCCCTCTTCTTTAGTCCCAAAAATGCCCATTTCCATCCATCTCTCCTCATGAGTATGCTGTCCAGACTTCTGATCATTCCCACTTCCCTCTTTGGGATTACATCCAACTGGTCCAGATCTCCTTAGAAGCATAAAGTACTCCAAATAGACACAGGACTCCACTGCAGTACATACAGCGATCAGCAAGCAGTCAACGCTACCACCGAGGCAGGAACACAGCTACAGCAGAACACAACGATGATGCTGGAAAGTCTGCCGTATGCCCTTCTCTCTTCTCTGGGAATTTTATGCTATTTCCACTTCCAGCCCCGTGGACGGGGGGGGAGACATTTAAAAGGCTATCTAATCTGACTATGTCCGAAGTCCTTGACCCACCTGGCCTGCAGTTAAGCACTGCTTCCCAACTCAGGTAGGAACAAAGCTGCATGTGTTCCTCCACCTTGGGACACACTTTTCAAATTGATAGACCTGCATGCCTCTGACTCATTGCCAGGACTGGAGACTAGCCAGAAGAATAGGAAGGAAAGAAATGCCACTCTAAAGGCCAATGAATACGCAAGAAATATGTTACGCAAGAACCCCCATGGATCCCCTTGTCCAGGTAAAAGTCCTACAGATGGCCCATCACTAACCATGGTTGATGCAGTGGGGAGGATGTGTGGGTGGACAGATAATTTGATATTTAGCTGAAAAAACTAAAATGAGTTTAATGCAGTGCTAGGAAGACAGATTGCCTGCAGCACCTTCTGCTCCTGATTATGGATGCCAATCTCAGGTCTCCCTTAAGCGTAAAAGCCGCCAGGATGTGTGGGTTTTCACCAAAGCTTCAGAGTCCCAGTCCTTCAAAAAGGAAGTACCACAGGAGGATAATAAAGGGTGACTAGCACTGAGGAATGTCCCTGCTACAGCACTAGCAGCTGGTTTTCTGTAGCATCTTATGGTTTCATGACAAACACGTGGGACACTCTCCAAAATACCTGGAAAGCTACTCCTGCAACGGACAAATCTGGCTGGAGTGATCATAACTCATGAGCTAAAGTCCTGATGCTTCTCTTTAAGGTCAGAGAGGTCTGGCACTTCGAACACCAAGAACTTTCCCTAATATCGCACCACCATTGTCTTTTCAATGCATCTGCCTTCTTTGCCACTTGCATAAGAAAATCTCAGGTCTGCACCCCATCACTGATCTGTCACCCCATGTCAATGTCACACAGCGGCATCACACAGGAGCTTCTCACCCAAGAAAAAGCTACAAAAGAGGGAGAAAAAGCCCCCAGATACTTCCAGGAGTAGAATCACAGTACACCAGGAATGCACTGCAGCATGTTCCTCTGTTGACAGCAGCAAGGTGGTTTTTACAGCAGCCTTGAGCCTCAGCTCTTGCCTGTCAACCACCTCATCAAGGAATGGGTTCTCCTATCGCTCTGTTTCCAACTTGGACTGCAATTAAAAGCAGGAGAAGCAGATCACTGGGATGCAACAGGCATCCAGCTACATTCCTACTAGGAAAAGGAAGAGCTTTACTGGTGACGCACCCCCACTTCTTAGTAGCCCTCCTACACACTCCCTTTCTATGAGCTCATAGGACATGGAGGCACTAGGCATTCTGTGTGGGAACAGAAAATAAATACACTGGGAAATACTCCGCAGGCCCGGCCTGAATACAAAGTACTGATTGAGTGACCATGTCCAACAACAGATCTCAGTCTGCTCTATCATCTACAGCAGAAGAGCCAGAGCACTGCACCCCCATTCTTCTCTGCTTTTCCTCCACTCCCTCTCTCAGGTCCAGAAGGGAGGGGAATTTAAAGGGAATTCAGAGTTGAGCAAAGAGAGAGAAAGAAAAGGAAGAGGGGGAAGGGGCTGGAATCAGGAATGAGAACATGTGCTGGAGAGGGGTGAAGGGGGAGGAGTAGATGGATTGAGATAGAGAGAGAAAGCAAAGGAGGGAGGGAGGATATGAAGAAAGCAAGAAAGAGATGTGACAGACAACTTCGTCGAGCAAGGTAGGAAGCTGTATGGGGGAGTGTTCCAAGGCGAGTTTGCTGTGTGTGATTTGCAAGAGGGGAGACAGGAAAAATACTTCAGTTCTGTCTCTCTGATGAACTTATCCTTTTTCTCTCACTGGACAGACGTCTGCAAACACACTCTTCCTTTTCCTTGCTGGCAAGACACAGCCAAGGGTAGCAGTAGAGGGAAGGTGGATGAGGTAAGCATGTGCACAACTAAAAAGGTTTGGGCACACTCTGAGCCTCAGCAGCAGGTGTAATAACAACAGGCCCTAAGGAGTGGGAATATCTAGTGAAAGAAGTAACTAATTTTCTGTTCCTCATTAGGATCGGATCTCCTGTTATTGCTGCCCGCATTTAGCACATTCTAAGGAGTACTGCCCCCATATGCTGTCCTGAACTCTTTACTGCCCAAAACCATATCTGCCTTATGTAGCATGCAGGTGAAAGAGGCAATATGAAATATGACTACGCATACTTCTTTACACTTTCTGTCTTGGGGTGGTGGACTTTTTTTCCCTTTCAATAAACATGAGGCAAGCACTACCTGGAGACTGCCTCCATGCTCCCCATCAACAAGCTGAACCATTTCAGACAACAACTGCCATTAGTGAGAAAGTTGAGAGCGAAAGTAACTATAAGGGGGTTGCATTTTCTTAGCTTCTTATCCCAAGGTCCATCCGTGGCTCACAGGACCCAAGTCAGCTATTCACAAGGTACCCACCTGCACCTATAAGGCCTGTCTGAGCGCACAGCCAGCACCTCCACCTCAGCTCCACCACGCCCACGAATGATTTCAATTAAACAGCACTGTAATCCAAGAAACAGACAAATATGTGTGTGTATGTACGGCAGGTGTGTGCCAGCAACGATGCGGGTATGTGTGTGTTATTTTTCCATGGTGGCTCAAAGGACTCTGGAAAGCAGCTTGCTCCCTCACTTTCTCTCCAGCCCGGATTGCTTCTCTGCAGTGCTGCCAGCCACCCCAGTGGTCACTGGCATGGAGTCACTGGCAAGGTGACAACAGTAACTGGCTAGGGAAAGTTAGCCAGTGCATCCAAAAGGGGCTCTTTGAAAGGAAGAGGAGTGATCTGCTATGGATGGGGTTGACCGCTCTGGTTGTGAGGACCTTGCAAGTTCTGCTGCACAAGGACTAAAGAGGTGGTGGTGGGAGATGTCCCCATCTCCCACAGGGGAGAAGGGTGTGGGTGCCCAGTAAGCTGTGGGGCTCAGAGGTCATCACCACCCCACTGTCAAGAACAAGAACCCTGTTAAATGGGGGACTCATGGTAAGTCTGTGGGGTCACTCTGGAGAACTGAAGATGGGACAGAGCCTGCCTGAGAAATGTCAGGGGGTTACAGAAGGACCATCCCTATTTAAACAGTGCACCAAAGGCTAAGGAGGCAGCTGATGTGAAAAGGGGGGAGGACAGGCTGCATCAGTCCCTTCCCATCTCCTTCCACCAGCTTAAAATCTCCCCTGTCCTTTGACTCGAGGGGACAGCTAATAAACATGCCTGCACTGAAAGGACAAACATGGCCCACTGATTCACAATTCACACATGCCTCTGCTCATACAACAAGGGGGGCTCCAATGCCGCTGTCCCCATGAAGCCCCAATAAACAACAGCCTCAGCTGGCGCAGGCTCCCTGCTCTAGTGCTGCAGGGATGGAGACTACAGATCATATTATATTGTATTTGGCAGAGAGAAGACAATAATTTTTCAGGGAGTAATCACTCTTCAAATCTCACTTTTCTCCAAGCTCAGAGGACGCCCTGGAACAGATGAGGGTTTCCTAGCATTCCTGTGCTAACTGCAGCACTCAGTAGTTGCTACCTCGTTGTGGTGGTGTTTTTCCTATCCTCTTGGGCATTTTCCAATTCCAGCATGCTTATTTGTGCCTGATCCTCTCTGTCACATGCTCTCCTTTCTGTTCTCTGACAAGATGAGCACGGGGCCAGACTGTGGACAAATTCCTGCTGACTCCAGTTGGGAATCTGGGCTGGGGGTGGGAATGGAACTCACTACAAAAGAGCTGGTGTGAAGGAGTCAGCTAGGCTTTGTCACTGTGGCTCCTCTTCTCCAAAGAAAAAGAAAGAGATAATGATGTTAGAACTTTTAACCTTTCTTTTTCTGAGCTTGATAGGCTTGGCCTGAGGAACCTTTCCTAGCAAAAACAGGCTGCTGCAAGATTGATTGGTTGGGTGCAGAGTTTAAAGGTAATTTTCTCTTGTCACATGCACATAAATTATTGTGGCTCGAGCTGTGATCAGCTCCACATCTCGCTTTTTCTACTGCCTTTATGCCTGGGCTCCTATGAGGGGTTGCAAGAACCATGTCCAGTGCTCCCTAAGCAACAATCAACATAAATATATATCAAGTGCACCATAGGCATACACAAAGTTAGTGTCTAGGTGTAAGGGGAGGAAAGGACACATGTCTGCAAATCTGTACAGACAGGGACTTCCAGCTGCAAAAGTTGCAGCTAGAGCCTTGCTTTGCTCATCTACGGACCTATTTAAAATGTTCTGTCCATGAACGCCAGGGCAAGGAAAACTCATCCACTCAGATTATTCACAAGGGGGAGAGAAAAAAAGATGCACATGCACACACACAAAGAAAGCACAGCTGCAGACAAAGTGAATTCATTTTTAACATTCATGAAAATATTCACAGAACACTTCAGTGCTATTTGCCTAAATTTTGCTGTTTGGAGTAAACACTTGAGCCAGCGCAGGCTGTATGTTCTAGGCAATACCGCACTGGGGATTAGGGGTGGCTGTTGGATCCAAGTCACAGATTCACACCATGTCCCCAAGTACATGTGACTCCCCTACTTTAAGTCACAGACTCACAATCTGCCACCACATAGTTTCGGATTTTGGTCTTTGCAAAATGACTTTGCAAGTACCCACAGCCACTGCATTCCCCATCCATCACAACGTTATGCAACAAAGGCACGTGTGTTCTGCCAAATTTAAACACAAAAGCAGTGGCAAACAATGACAGCTCTGGCATGTGCCTGGTCTGGGGGAACAGACCCCTTGCACCTCCTCTGCTCCCCCCATCCCTCTTCTCAACTAATCCCCTTCATTGGTTTCTTTCCCTGTGCATCCTAAGCAGTTAACACAAGGGAAAATGCTACAGCACACAAGGGAGACTCAGCTGAAGCCCTGAAGACAAGAGCTGTGTGCGTTGTCTCTTCCAAATACAGCTGAGACGACTGGATAATTGGCTAAGTGCCTGTCAGCTTAATAACAGAGAGAGAGAGAGAGAGAGAGAGAGACAGAGAGACAGAGAGGGAAAAGGAGAGATTTGTATTTACTATTCAAAGTCATGGATGCTGCCTGCCAGTGGATTTCAACATGGGTTTTGTTTGCACAGAAAGGCATGAAAGGTGATTGGATGTGCAGCTCTGAGTCATGGTCAAGCTGGAGCACCCTTGGCATTTCCCTTCCCCACATGAATCCAGTGCTCTTCTAGGAACTCATCAAATGCAATGAGAAACCATTCAGGCATGTCCGGGCTCTTAGAGGAGGATGTGTGGGAGACAAGACCCCCTGCTCTTTGAAAGTTTTCACTACTTCCCTCTGCCACAGAAATGCCAATTTCAGAAGTGAGAGTCGTTCAGGTTGCTACTGGAAAGGGACAGTATTGGCCAGATCTACAGTGGTGTTAACCATTGAGCCTCAGAGGAGAAAGATGCTATATTCTCCTCACTTGCTGCTTTTTTCCTTAACAGATGTAGCAACTGAGACATACTGAAGCAAAAGGACACTTCCAGCATTATCAGTGGTTACTGAGGTCCAGGATTTGGAAAAAGCCACATAGACCTCCAAGTAAGCAGACCCTTATGCTGTCCATCCAGCAGTGCTGCCTTTCGGTTACAAGTGTGGCAACTTCACAAATTATATGAACATTTGTCCAACTACACACAAGAAAACACTTCCCATTTTTAAGTGGGAGCAAATGTAGGGAAACGCAGACTTGAGCACAGGCACACGCGAGCACGCACCTCCCAAATCTCATACAGATGTGCTATTGCAAAATATCTGCTGAACTCCAGCCCAATATGAGCAGGCTCACTTCCATCAAGTTAGCTAGGACTCAAAAAGCCCAACCCTGGTGAAATCAATAGAGCTGCAGCAGGGCTATTTCTCTCTTTACACAGGGCTGAGGACTGTGGGGACACCCTGGGATCATAGCTGGTCTCTCCCACACAACCAAGTTGCTCCTAATAAAAATCTGTGCAAATATACAAGCACAGGGGAGACTGGATGTTTTGAAATAGCTATTTTTGAAATAATTATTTTGAAATAGCTGTTTTCCAGGCAGAGGTGAAACTCATCATTATTAGTTCCCATTACTTACCATAAAACCAGGCATGTTAGATGGGCCTGAAGCCTGAAGCAAATGTTTTCGTGTCAGATTCAGCTGAAAATCACATTAGTTTCTTCTTCAGCAAGAGAACAGTAAAAGAAAACTCAGTAAATTCCTGACTTCACCTTTGTGCCCTCTGTTGCACTTACTCCAGCAGAGCACGAGTTCACACAAACCAGAGTGAATTTTGATGGACAACAAAACTAGGTACCTTCAATGGAAATGGCTATATTCAGCCTCGCAGTAAGCCTGTTGAAGTCCTGCCGCTGCATCAGCACTGAGCTGTGGCCCTGCAGCTCTGTCAGAATCAGATGCCTGTGGGTCTGGATATTAAGGGCAGGTATACGTAATATATATTTTGAAAATTTATAGTTATGAGATGACAAATTCCAGTAACTACAAGCTATTTTAAGACTAGGTCCTTCCTCATGACCTGCTGGGGAGGGGAGTGGATGGAAGAGGTACCGACTCTGAGACACTCCAGGTAACATGTACTACTATATAAATTTTAATGCCAACTAAGTAGGAAAACATATGGTACTTAGCTGCAAACTAAAGTGTGTGTGCAGACTCAGGGGAGGAGGTTAAAGCCATACAGTTTGATATTGTCTCTCCTCCTCCATCTTTCTGAGTGTAGATTTTCCATACGGTGTTATTAAATATACATAATTTCACCAAAGAAAGCCTATCCTTTTTCAATTTTCATTCCACCTTTCCTTGTGATGAGTTAGTCCCACTTTGCTGAAAGCTCAGTATCACAAAGGCTCCCCCTCACCACTGGGCAGACACTATAGAAATACTGTGTGTGCATAAGGAGAGATGAAAATCACCAGCCTTTGACCACATACATATTGCAACTTCCTTTATCATATGTATGCACACACACATATCTATGGATGCATGTGTGTCTTCATATAAGGGCACCATCTGCTGCCAGATCTGGAAGTTTTGCAACATCATCTGTTACTACATTTATACATTTTTATTTTTTATTTAAAGGAAAGCATCAGCAGAGTTTGCACAGATACCAACATACCCTCTCTCGACACATGTACACTAGATTTGATAATGAAGGCTTTGTACAGGCCGGAGAGAGAGAAAAGCACTTGGGACTTGTAGTCAATAGCAGTGCAGATGAGGATATACTAGGGAATCCTCATGTGTCGCGTTTGCTGGGTTGTGGCATGGCTGAGACAAAAGGCAGCCCAAGTTAATGGATGGGTCGCTAGGCTGGGTGCGCCTGAGCCCCGCCGTGCAACCCTGGGCGAGTCCCCTCACCTCCAAGCACCTCCTGCCCACCACCAGTCCAATCCAGCTAATAGCCTGCCTGCCCTGCAGAAGAGGGTGCCTCTTTTACTCTGTGCTTGCATGGCCCTTAATACAAAGGGTCCCTCAACTCAGTGGTGGCCTTTAAGTGCCACAACAATACCACTAATAATTAAGGTTACAATTTTACTGCCAAGACTGTATTATTATGTAGCATTATACCTTTGAACATGCCTATTCTCATTTCTAGCAAAGGGCTCAGCTCAGTGCTCGCTGTTATAAATCATATGCTAATTATAAGTGTAATCTGAACAGCTTTTACTTTTCTTTTAAAATGACTGTATAGGGCATAAACTTTGTTGTGATGCTGTGTTGCTATTTTGCCTGAGGTGCCTTTGTCCTCTAGCATAGCTCCATGTGTAACGTATCAGCAAAATACTGGGAGGCCAAGAATGGAGTTTGCACAAATTGCTTATATTGCAGGATTATACCAACAGCACTATCATTACTGCTGGTAATTTGATTCTAGCCCATCCTTTGACACATGTAACTTGAAGTGACTAAGTACCCATTACGATGGAAATTCCTAAACATGCTATCAGCCTGAAATTTCACATTATTTAAAAATACCCGGTAAAAATTAAAAATGCACACTCTGTTAAATGTTGGTTTTCATCTCTACATAAGCATCAGATTGATTTAATTCTTGATGAAAAGTTGATGCTTGGAAAAACTCCGGAGCAATGAGCCAAATGCTGGCCTTGGCGAGATCCCAGTTCTCCAACAGGCTGAACATCATCTGAGCAGCGCTCAGCAGCTTAAGCCCTGTATGAGTCACTTGTACCTCTTTATTAGCAGTCCCCGGGAATCTGCCCCAAAGACAAATGTGGTATTTCTGGCAGTGCCCTTGGGCTTTGGTGGATTTGTACTGGTATAACTGAGCAGATTGGAATGGGGATGTGACCCATTTTGGTTCCAGCTAGTGACAAGCTCCATTTCAGGAGTCTTTAAAGTCCAAATCTGCACTTGTGCCAGGACTACTAAAAGCCCTGGACAACCTGCAAGTCCCACTGACACCCTCAGAATAGTGCTTTAAAGCTATTTTGGGGTGAGCTGCTGTGGTGGTTTCTGAGGGAGCTGATGTTTTTCCCCTAACATGCTGTAGAGGCATGTGATCCCACAGCATGGATAAGCACTGCCATTTTGTTTCTAAGCCATCTTAAGGGCCAAACACAACACAAAAGCACAGTTCCCTCCCTTCCCCAGTTTGCAGCAGCTGCTCTTCATTACTGCACATGTCCCAACTTAGCCAACATCCTCTTATTTCTCATCCCCTCACTAGACTGTGCACAACAGACCACAGGGTCCCTGCTCACCCAACATGAGAACAGCAAATGAGGTGGGAAATGATGCTGGAGAAGATTTGGGGTTGGGGACTGTTTTACTTTTCCTATTTTAATTAATTTGGGGTATATTTTGAGCATTTCTTGTTTGGAGATTCTTTTCTTTTCCTTTTTTTCCTAACATCAAGCCAGGAAGTTGCAGACAAAACCTGACAACCTCATGACTGTAATTTTGTCAGCAAAACATCGGCAGGAACTGCAGCCCACAATTCTTTCTCAATACTGAAAATAAGGTTCAGTGTCTTTCTTCACTTGCTGAAGACAGAGTTAAAAAATGAAACCTTAGAAAATCTGACAGTGTCACTAATATACAGTGTCATATTTGAAACATCCTGCTTTCTTTTCTTGGTTGCAGCTGGATAAATACTAGCAACTCTGCTAAGCCATTATCACCTGTTGCAGCTCTCAGACCTCTCCTCTCTTTTCTGCCTTGCTCTAAGGAACGGATCATTACCCTTTTCCCTGTGGATAGTCCATCATGAGCTATTTTTATTCTCTCTGAAATTCCCTAACTTCCCCATGCCAAATACTTGCTAAAAGTCATCAACCTTCAGCAAAGCCAACTAATGAATCAAATCTGCTGCCAGGTCATTTAGGAGATGAGCCAGTTTAGAGTTAGGGACATTTTTTAATAGTCCCATAGTGAGAGAATATTTTAAATGCTATAGTTTTAAAAAGTCATCTCCAAACTTCTCAGAATAATTCTATTTGAGTAACAAGCTGCAGATGAAGCTTCAGAGGAGTGGCTTCCTTTAGGAACATTAGGGCTTATAATAAACCATTTTTCTCCACTTCACAGATCAGTCCACCCACCCATTCTTCCGCCCACAAGTGTAACCCTATATACAAATGCATAAGGCCCCAAAGGAGAAAACTCATTCAGAATATCCTGTCCTGGGTGCTTAGCTGAATGATTTGCATCACAATTTACAGGAACAAAATGTTTTTCGATATCTTATAATTATGTACATTGCTTTTATTTCTCTCCAACTGCATATCATTTTTTCTCCCTCCTACATTTTCATTTCCCTTCAAGCTTTCAAGCTACAGGATAGAGCTACTGAGCACTGGTAAAATGATGCTGCACACTCCCTGTTCCCTCTGAAGCAGATG
>NW_016690226.1:543114-581501 GCF_001604755.1 Lepidothrix coronata
ACCCGTTTAGAGTGATGTAGAGAGGTGGTAAAAAAAAAAAAAAAAAAAAGGAAAAGGAACAAGAGGAATCCTGTGCCGCCGGGCTGCGGGAGGGGATGGTCCTGTGGCTGTGCAGCCTCCAGCCCCGCGCTCCCTCCTAACCCACTTTCCCAGGCGGAGCGAGGGAGGGAGGAGGAGGAGGAGAGAGAGAGAGAGAGGGAGGAGGGAGCCACACTCGTGAGACGGCAGCTCGGCACTACAGCGGCGGCGGCGGGAGCGGAGAGAGCCGCCAGCCGCGTTCCCCATCCCTCTCCCGCGGGCACAGCCCGCCCCGAGGCCCCCGCGCCCCCACCCGCCCTCGCCGGGGAGCGGGGCTGCCCTGGGGGGACCGGGAAACGGCGGCCGGGCCGGGCCTGGCCTCGGGGAGCTGGACGGCGGCTGGGGAGGGAAAGGGAGGGGAGCGGGGCACTGCAGCAGGGAGAGGGGGCTTGTGAAGGGATGAGGGCTGGAGGGCAGAGGGGGAAGCCACGAAGGAAAGGGGAGGAGGGAGAAGCAGAGAGGGAAGGGGATGGGAGAGGAAGAGAGGGCTGGGGAAAGGAGGAGAAAGAAAGCGCGAGCGGGAAGCAGCACCGGAGAGGAGAAAGCAGGAGCCGCCAGGAGATGCTGAGCGGGAGGGAGGCACAGGGAGCAGGGCAGAGAGAATGGAGGAAGGTACGGCCAATATTCTCAAGAGAAAATAGTGAGGAAAACGGGTCTGTGGCCAAAAGTGCAAACAACTTGGCTTAGCGGCCTGAAGCCACACGCTAACTGATTTACAGAGCAGCATCCTTGGTAACTGCCTCTGCACCCTCAAACCTTGCTTCTTCCCCTCTCAGACTTTCCCCTCGACAGATAAACAGTTGTACATCCCTCCCTCCCACCTCTCTCCACTCAGCCCTTCCCGCCCCCCACCTCCTTTCCCAGCCGGAGGGACGGAGCGGAGACAATGCCGGCATTGAGCTGCCCGCGGTGTGAATGCTCGGCCTGTCCTCCCGGCTGCCGGCGCCCGCAGCTGAGCCCCGCGCCCGCCGGCAGCAGCGCTGCCCACCCGGGAACGCTCCCGCAGCCCACATACCACCGCCACCGCAAAGAGAAGGGAGATTAAATTAATGGAGAGGAATAAGCTGTGTGTGTTAATGCTGATGCCTGCCTGCCATTTCCCCAGCCCGATCTCTGCCCTGCGGGAGGGATGAGAACTGTTTCTAGGGATGCTTCGCTAGTGTAACCCTTCTGCAGCCACAGCACGGCGGGGCTGGGACGGGGAAGCAAAGAGGGAAGGCGTGGTTTGAGAGGGATCCAGAGAAGCAGGTGCAAGAACAGCCATGGGAGATCGGCTGAGAATTGCTGTCCTGCGGGATCACAGCGCTGCTACGTGTGTGTGCAGGAGGGGAAAAAACACTTGTACGATGCCTGCTTCACCTCTGCTCCTGAAGCCTTATGGGATACAGTGGACACAAACTGGAGACACATAAGGAATGTCATTGTGTTATGCGGATGGCCACATGGGATCAGATCAAAGGTCCCTCTAACCCTTAGTTTTGTCTCCAAGTGTAGCCTAAAGCCAATTCCTAAGGAAGCACACAAGCACAAGAGAAGCACTGCCCCAGGACACTTATCTATTTCCAGTGATTTGTGGTTAAGGCATGTCCCCAGCCAATGGCACTCTCTTTGTAGTTAATGGTACTTGAATGATTTTCTTTTTCCAGGAATGTGTTCAGTTGCTTTCTGAATGCCTAGAAACTGGCCCCTGCAGCCTTGGTATGGAAAGGCCACACTGTTTATGAGTACTTAAAAAGGCCACACTGTTTATGAGTACTTAAACAATCCCTGCAAGTGTTAAAGGCACAGAAATTAAGGACTAAGGTCATGACACTGCTGCTCCAGTGCCACGCATGCAGTGGCAAAAAGAGATGACTGCTTTGTATTCTAGCCAAAAAGTGAGGCAAGTCAGACACTTCCTCTGCAGGAGACTTGACACCGATAGCACCAGAGGGAGAAGAATGAGGAGCTAAAGGGGTTAATCCACATACCAGATATTCCTAAGATATTGCAGAGAGAGATGTCACCCGACAAGGATATTGCTCTGAAGACCATGCTGCTGACATCTGATTTCTGGCTAGTAACCACCACACTAGGGCAATGGACAGTGCAAGGGACAAAGATGCCATCAAGTTGCTGGCATGCCAGAAGATTGGCATCACCAAGAGGAAACCCATGCACTCCTGTGCCAGAATTCGAGTACAGCTAAAAGACTTGGTCTCATATGAAGTAACCAATGAAAGAAATGCACCCCTCTTGCAAACCAGTGTTACATGGATCCTTTTTACAAGGGTGTCCCACATATGTTTCATCTACATTTAATAAGAGCTATTGTATGATAATTAAATGCCAGCAGAGTAAGGAAAACATATTTGTCGAAGATTAACTATTATGCAACGCAAGAAGCATCTGCCACCCAACTGCTAGAGCTCACTAAATATTTCCTTATCTCAGAGTATTTACTTAGGAGGCAATAACTATCCAGTTAAATCTAAATTTAATGCTTAGTTAAATATAGTTCATAGAAAGTGGCACCAATATGTTTTATACAGAGAACGACAAGGTTTCAGGGAGGGAAAAGGGAGGAATCCTGTCTCCAGACTCTAGTAACATTCTGATTTGAGATGGGACTGCATGTGGCCATGCCTCCCTACAAAGAGGGGTGGATCACTGTGGACTCTGAGCTGCCTCTCAGCTAATATGGCAGTGCTGGGAATGTCTTCATCTTTTTCCGCATTTGTACAATCCTCATTAGAACCACCACAGCATAACTATTTAATAATAATAATAATAATCATAATAAACAGAGAGATGAGGAAGAAATTCCCTGAGGGTCTCATAAACCTTGGGAAAAATAAAACAAAAACTAAAGCTGATAGGTCTTATTTGCTTTTAGAAGCATATAGAAGCAAAAGGAAGGGGTTGCCTAGGTGTAAAAGGCCAAACAAGCAGGAATCACACAAATCCTAGGAGAGCGCCTCATGAGTAAAATAAATAATGTTATTTTTGTACATGTTCCCAGAAGAAATTACTCTCTGGACCCATCTCCCCCTGCTGGAAGCAGATGATGAACAGCAGGTCTGCTTTCTAACTTTCCTACCCTCCAAAAACTTGAGGAAAAATTCAGGTAAACAGTTAGAGCATGGACACCACAAATCCCTACTGCTGCCTTTTAATGCCACTTATCAATACCCTTGGTAGGTGCAGGACTGGCGGGAATAGCCTGGCTGACCAAATTTTGTCACCATGCAGTTCAGGAACGGATGGGCAGCACAAGCCCAGCCCTACAGGTACCATATCACCCTCCTCTAATGCAAAACACTTACACCCTGTTCAAAGGGAACAGGACGTAGAGCACCACACTTTGATGAACACGGGCTGTATGGCACAGCCAGAGACATGATAGAAAGGCTTGGATGACAGGTTCAGGAAGGTGTCTGTGTTTCCACCCTATGAGTGTGGGATTGTTCTGCATACAAGCTGGAAGGAAAACAGCAGCATGAGCTAACATAGCCTGGTGAGCCCTACTTTCCCTGTGAGGGAAACCTGCTGAAGACATCACAGTCTGGATACTAAGCCAACTGAAGGAGAGATGCTTCATGATGGCCCTGGATGGACAGCCTGTGCTGAGATAGGCAGTGCTGAGATCCTCTGGGACAGGTACTCAGGTCACCTCTGCCTACCTGTGTGGGACCTCAGTTTTACAGGTGCTCATGGATTGACACTGGGAAAGCCTGAAGTACCATCTGCTTTTCATGGAGAGCCAAGAGACACTGAAAGCATGGACTGTGTCCACAAATAGGAATAGTTTTTTGGTTTGGTTTTTTTTTTTTTTTTTTGCATTTGAGGTGGCTAAATGCAAAGAGTGATCCATGGAAACTTCACTCAATGCCAACTGCAACAGCCATCTGTATGATGTGGATGGCTGCCCTCTAGGAGCTGAAATGAGGCTCATGAAATCACACCACAAACAGCCACAAAACAGCAACTGTTCTCACTTGACTTTCAAGCACTACTTGCCACACTGGCAAGTTGATTCCAAATATTGTTGGAATCAGGGAAAAGGCATTCTTAAACATACAAAACTGCTCACACCAGTCTCCAGACCCTATAATGACTGACACAATTGTTTTAAGAGGACTGTCTCATGGCTCTGTCAGCAGAGTCCAAGCATCTAGGGACTTTATTTGGGGTATCTGCAACAGTGAGCAAAAACATATGATGTTTTGTGAGCTATAACATGTTTGGTCAAGATACACTGCTGTACTCTGCAGCAATGCCTGCTCAAAGCTTCTCAGCCATGAAGAGAAAATGCAATTTTGTCGCATTGGCAGAGGAGTTATGGAGAGGAACGAGGAAGAGCCGAAGGGGTTTTGCCACACGGGGAGGAAGATTAAGAGACCATGGCAGGACAGTGGTGATCTCTCCTCCCTCTCTTCATTCCTGTACTTGCAGCTCCTACATGTACACATTTCCACCCTGATGTGCAAGGGTGGCATCCCACTGCAATTAAGCATCTATGTACCACTCTCCCTTAGATCTTGGGATACAGGGAGCCACAAGAGTAGGAGAAAAGGAGGAAAGGCAGGACTAGAAGAGAAAATGAAAATCATTCGAACACACCAGATGCCTCAAGAGGCAAATTGAGGAGAAGGTGAGCATTAAATGGTAAATGCCCTTCTCATATTCCGAGAGTTCCCATAGACCATACTTTGTCTATTCCTTCACCTACACCTCCCTGATTAAGTGGCCTCTAACTATGCCAGGTCAGAGTCTGCTGGAAAGAACAGAGAAATAATTTCCATGACATCACTAGAAGGAAGTCTGCTAAGAACAGGATGCCATCTACCAAACATGATCCTGTGCCGACTAGAACATCAATGCCACTTATTTATATCCCCAAGGCACTTATGAAGGACATGTTATAGGAAAAAATTCTGTGGTTTGAGAAAAATATACGTATAAAATGGCTTTAATGCTAGAAGTACCCATTCCTTAAAGTGCTTTAGGAAAGATATGGTTTTTATGAATATTTTGCAAGTCTATAAATTAAACTGGCTTTTGATACTGAAAATCAGAGCCAGCTTAGGGCCAAGACTCACATCCAGACATGTAATGCAAAAAGACCAAGTTTCTGCTGCAGTAAGGACCTCATTAGGTAGAAGGATTTACTGCATTGAGAGCACTCAGATAGGCCATAACTGCAGACGATAACGTGCATGCACAACACCTCTTTCTAAGTGTGGCCACTGAGCTGTAACAGAACTTCCTGCCATACAAGAACAATAGCTGATTTTCACAAATTTGTAACCTTGTTACTATGCAATCGATCTAGTTTCACAATTGATGTCCTTGGTGTGGACAATTTAGAGGTCAAGGGCCAGGTTCTCAATTGCTATAAGCTGACATATCACCACCAGTGTCAGAAGAGCTATGCTGGTTTCCACCACCTAAACACGAGTTGTGAAGTTCATCTTACTCTGCACTGCATGGGTAGAAAACTGTTATCACCTTTGAAAAAGAAAAACTTGTTTGACTGGATAAAGAGCGTGCTCTGACTTTCTAATCTAGAAAGTTTCACGTTTATTTAAAGACCAAATCTGAAGGCTGGACAGGAGGTAAATAGTAGCCTAAAGATGCCTTTTTTCATCAGTATGACCAAGCAGGATTAAAGAATTAGCACTGCAGTTCGTTTGTGGTCTTAATTACTGGTTGTTACCACAGCAAGTGCTTGTAGAACTACTTAGTCATTTGTAACAGGGTCCTTCCTACTTGAGAGGGACGAGACATAGAGAGTGCTCCCTTTTTGATTAAAACAAAAGTTGCCCTTCCAGCCTGATCTAAATACAACGAGAATAAAAGTTGTCAGTGGTATCAAGAGTGTCACACTACCTTTTCCCTGAAAGATCACGTACCATTAGCGACTTCCTTACTAACACCTCAGGACTGGATTCTGTAGCTGCTGTTTGCCAGAGGGCGTCAAATCACTTCAAAAGCAGGGGAAGCCATGCTGCTCAGCCACTGCTGCTGCGTGGCAGGGAGCCAAGCTGCCTGCCATCTCCCAGCCCAGTCAGCAGTCCCAGTGGGAAACTGTGGGACCTGTCCTCACAAGAAAGGTTGGCTCATGGCTTCAGAAGCAGGAAAATAGCTGATCCCAGTTCGACATTTCTCACGGAGTGAGGTGATATGTCAACCTGTGTTTTTAAGTGGGGCTATAGGAATTAGGCATGCAAATCTAGACAAGCAGTCAATACTTCCCACTGAAGACAGCTTCAAGATCTCTTTTTATATTTGGGAGTCCTGTTGCCTCACAAATGTCACATAACACTTGATGCAGACCCAGAGTTCAACCTTAGAGGTCTTTAAATAGTTTACTTCCCATAGGAAGGCAGTAGCTCTCTCTGCTTAAATCCAAAAACTATCCACCCAAGTTGCCCCCTCAAAACTTTCCTCAGCACTGGAGAATTACTTGTACTGCCCTCAGCACAAGTAATTAGGATTGACTTCAGAGAAGGAGACTACAGTGGTTAACAGTCCCTTCCAACAGAGAAGCAGAGGTGACCTAGAGGTTGGGAAGTTCTAGCAGGAATTGGGAGATACACCGTCCCAATTTCCTCAGCGTATTTGGGTAAATCACTTAATGAGTCATTCACAGAGGCACAAAAAGTTAATCTCCCTAGGCTCCCTCTGCCCTCAGAGAAGTAATCTTCTCTTGAGGGCACATCAGAGCAGATGTCTACTTTAACTGGATAAAACTGCCCTGTCTCTCAGGGCGTGTCAAAGTTTCCAGCTACATAGCAGAGATCCTAACATAAGCTTCCAATAGTCTAAAAAGTGTGAAGCACTGAAGACTGCAGGGTGATCTGACACGATCTGACACCACTATACAGAAAGCCCCTGCAAGACACAATCTACAGAACATGCCAGGCGTGACCTATTTCTAGCCTACTCTTTAACAGGCCCCAAAACAACTGCCTGGCAGTTGCAAGGGATGTAGATCGCTGCAGACAGGAATTCTATACAACTAAGAGGTGATCAAACCCGTTCTGCTGAGCCTTGATGCATATTCGATGGCCTGCTCTGGCATGGAGTTCTCAACACAATTCTAATGGATGAGAATAATCATTCTGACAGCAATGATCTTGAAAAGAGCTCCAAAGTCTTGCTGAAATGATACATGCTACACATCCATCATTACCAGGGAATTATTTTTATTGTGAAGAATAGAGTGTGGGCAGGCTGTTGTGCCATACATTTTTGTCCATTACAGCAGCTCCAACATAGCTTTTATGAAACCTAAACTGAGGCCTTCAGCAAGACAAGAAAGATTCTCAAGATTTGTGATGTTATCAGGAGATCAGACACTGTCAGAAAGCCTCACGTGCAACAAACAGGAAGAGAAATTTTTATGCAGAAATTTGGTAAAAGGTTCCTTTGAAACTATGACCTGCCTGAATTCAAGCTTCTGAAAACACTTGTCATTTCCCTGTGTTCAGGTCTGAAAATGAGGAAAACACATCTTTAACATGTCCAGATCTTCAAGACAAAAAGCCAGCAGAACTCTCTCACAAAGACTCAGTTAAAACCACTCTTACAGGCTACAAGTCAGGGATGTCTCTGCATCAGCATTTGGAGTTAGTGCCTGCCTAGTCTTTCAACATATACTTTTTAACATTTTACCTTTTCTTCTCATCTTTCCCATACTGCTACTCTCCTCCAAACTCCTCACCCTGATATTTTCTATTTTATCTCCCTTTCCTAGGTTGTTCCCATGCCTCATTTCTGTCATCCTATTGAGCTGCCTGCCTCAAGGCACAGAAACTCACCCACTTCTTGAGTTCAATGACTAACTACCACACCAGGTTAAGAATTTTTCCTGTTGTTTTAACCACAAATGTTATTTCCTTTATCATCCAGCAACTGAATTGAATCATGCCTTTGTCTGCTTAAATGGTTGCCTGTTGTTAAATACTATCTCCTCGATGCATTATGTTGTATCTGTTTGAGTCTTACTTTGTACCACTTTTGTTCCTAGTCCAATACTTTGCCACAAATGCCTGACATCTGATGCCAGAGAGGGAAATAGGGTGTTTTCAGCAGCCTCTAACAGAGTTGGCAGATAAATACCACTGTCCTGGGGATGAGCCAGATAGCAAAGAAGTAGGGCCAAAGGTAGGCACTTTAGGTCTAAATCTAAGCATACAGAAGGGGAAAGTAGAAGTTATGGGGCAACGCCAGATGTATGTACAGAGCAGTGCCATGGAAAGGGACCTGGGGGTCCTGGTTGACAGCAAGTTGAATATGAGTCAGCAGTGCCCTGGCAGCCAGGAGGGCCAACCGTGTTCTGGGGGGCATCAGGCAAAACATTGCCAGCCAGTCGAGGGAGGGGATTGTCCCGCTCTGCTCTGACCTGGGGTGGCCTCACCTTGAATACTGTGGCAGTTTTGGGCACCACAGTATAGGAAAGATATTAAGCTATTAGAGAGCAGTGAAGATGGTGAAGGGCCTTGAGGGGAAGCCGTATGAGGAGTGGCTGAGGTCACTTGGTCTGTTCAGTCTGGAGAAGACTGAGGAGAGACCTCATTGCAGTTACAACTTCCTTGTGAGGGGAAGAGGAGGGAAAGGCACTGATCTCTTCTCTGTGGTGACCAGTGACAGGACCTGAGGGAATGGCCTGAAGTTCTGTCAGGGGCGGTTTAGGTTGGATATTAGAAAAAGCATCTTCTCCCAGAGGGTGGTTGGGTGCTGGAAGAGGCTCCCCAGGTAACTGGTCACATCACCAATCCTGCCAGACTTCAAAAAGCGTTTGGATAATACTCTCAGGCACATGGTGTGATTCTTGGGGATGGTCCTGTGCACGGCTAAGAGCTGGACTCGATGATCTTTGTGGGTCCCTTTTAATTGTGATTCTGTGAAGTTGGAGGGAACAACAGAGGACCTGCCCACCAAGAGGTGCAGGAATAAGGTGGCTTCTCAGGGGGAGGAGGCATTTTGCTGAAGGTGATTCCACCATCTGGTTATGTCAGACAGAACCGAGGAATTTCCAGTTCTACAGTTGGATGCATCAGCCATGCAGCTGTATGGCTTATGGGCCTCGCTGCTTGCAGCAGCAGGAGACCTCATCTCAGAACCACCCTGATGCCATTTCATTCCAAGTCATGTTTAAATCAGCTTGGATAAGTCGAAACAAACCCAAGTGTGGACAAACTTGCAAACTGCTCAGATGAAGCAATACCTATCAGAAAAAGCAATACTTTTCAAGGGACAGGAATTCTTCTCTGAAGCACTGCTAAAGACACTGCTAAGGCTGGGCTGAATAAGGGATGCACACATCCTGAAACAGCTTCCTAAAGCAGAGGTCTGGGGTGGGCTATTTATAAAAGCCTTCCAGATAAGATGGAGAATAGGCAGGTGTTCTCCTGGAGGGGCATAAAATCCATGTGGGAACATGATCTGGCTCAGGTCCTGAAATGCCAGCAAATGCATCCCCCCCCCCTGACAAATTACTCAGCTCAAGCAACCTGTTAGATCCAGCAGCTGCCAGGGCTTTATAAAACAAAGAGCTCACAACCCAAACAGGAATGGAAGCATTGCTTCCTGTGAAACCCCTGGGGGGTTGTGCATAGTCCTGGCCTCCAGCAACACTTTATTACCTTCTTAATTTATACAACAGACCACTAGTTTTTAAATAATGTAATGAGCCTGCTAGCTTCTTCCAGCAGGCAGAGATCAGGGAAGGACAAAGAGCAGGTTGGGCAGAGCACTATAGCAGCTGGCTGAACAAAGGTAAGTGATGTGAAAAAATCACTAAAGTTGGATCAGACTGGAGCAGGGTAAAAAGGAAAAGACCAAAGAAAACCTTTGATGAAGAGATGGAGCTCTGAATAGGGCACTTACATGCTTCATTACTTGCCCTCTGATAGAGGAATGGACTGGAAGATGAACTCCATATACCTCACCCATTGAACTTGCGTAAGTCTACCTCAAGTGTTCTCTGAGAATATCTGATTACTTTTTAGCTGAAGTCATTGTCCACAACACCTTTTCACCCTTTTCTTTCTGTCTGCAAGGAATCATCCTGTGTTTGCCAGACATCAGTGGGAATCCAGGGGAGGCCTGAATTTGTGAAATGGAGGGCTCCAAGTCACTCAAGCATCTGCTTCTGAGCTTTTGGTAAGCAACCACTTTCACATACAGTTATGAGAAAGAACAGTAAAAATTGTTTACCAGAGATGCTTTACAACTGGTGAGTGTATAGCATAAAGGAGCTGGCAGGAAAGCTTTTTACAGGCCTTGGGATGATAAAACCTGCTGCCAAATGCAAGGAGTTACCAGCTGATGTGGTGAGGATCTGAGAAAAAAGGAGCCTAAAGCTCAAAGAATTTTCCCATACAAGTTGTCTATCAGTGTCTGAGATGTCAAAGGCAACCCTGACAGGTTCTACAGTCAGATGCAGCGGCCTCTTGGATGAATTCTGACCCTGATATAATCAAGAGAAGCTTTGCCACCAGTTTCTGTGGGGCTACAATTTCACCTCTTGAAGTCTGCCTTTCTCTCATTCCCTGTAAACTCCTCTTGGTTGGAGGATGAATGCAACACAAAGAATAAAGCAAACGTGGAAATTAAGGCACACCTTCAGATTCATGTCAATTTAACTGAATTACAACAATTTTCCAATAAGCTAATTGCTCATCAATGTGAGGAACAAACAGTAAATCTGTCTGGCTTCAGACAGACCCAGCATAACCAAATTAAGTGCAAATTTCTCCTGCACCCAGCTCATTCAGGACACCCCTGTTCTGTCCATCAACGTGCCCTGGTATTCCTGCCCGCTCTCACCATCTGCTGATGTAGCTAAGTCCTGAAAAGAAGAAGCTGCTACTGCCCATGAATTTTTAATGTAGCAAGGAAAAGGCTGCACGAAGAAGAATATTTGGTGGCATTTACTCCCTATGATCAAAGCCATTTCATGTCTCTTATGTGATATTATTAGAACACAATACGAAGTGAAAGCAGTGTTCAAACTAAGGTCCCTATTCAAGAAACATTTTCTGCAGGGGAGAATGCAAGAACCAATGCCAGTAGAAAGCCCCTATTCTTACAGCCTCTTTCTGCCTATGTGTATCAGCAGGGCATCACATGACAGAAAAAGCCAAGCAGGTACTTTAAGTCCAGTACCCTCTATCCAAGCATAATGCTAAATGGGACATCCCCACTCACCTGCGAATGCTTCCCAACACCTGAAAGCACTTGTATGGCCAGCAGTAAGGGACCCAAGTCTAAAGAGGTAGTAACATGCCACAGAAAGAGCTGTATTTTAGGTCTCTGCTGTTACTGGTATTTGTTAAATAAAACTCACAAACCCAGCAGTTACTTCTGTACTGACCGCGTGCTTGTACACACCAAGCAACCACCCAAGAGCATATAATGCCATAGAGAGAACTGACATGACCTGTCTCTGTCCTGTCACTAGCTGAGCCAATCCACCAGTGCCAAGAGGCAGATGAAGACCATACAGGAAAATCTGTTAAGCACCCAGACAGGAGGAAGGAAATTTTCAGCTAACAGGAAAGAGGTACTGGGGTTCAAACAGATTTGGCTCTTTGGAAGTATAGATTAATTCCAGACCTTTCCTTTTCTCTTCTCTACTAAAGGACATAATACAGTACATATACTAATGTAAGTTATTGAAAAGCTTCTTCCTCTGACTTCAGACAAGCTGTCTGCATATCCCTGACAAACATGAATGCATGAGAATATTCCCCTGGGAAATATCTCCACTAGCTGAATATAATGTAATTACAAATCGTCCAGTCTTATCCACCATCATTCAATCAACAACAACACTCAGACACCAAGAGGCCACAGTGATCAGAGTCCTAGCCACCAGCAATGTACAGATCACACTCACTGTTGGTCGAGAACTTTCTGAAACAAATCCATCCACTATTGGTAAGTGTTTGATGAGTGCTTCGTGAAAAGCCAACGCCTTGTTCACAATATACCTTTGATGGTACTGAGGATGCATTGCTCACACCAGCTGAAATTTTCAGCCTCTATTCCATGGCTTAAAAATGGAGATATCTGTAAGTAAGGGTCAAGGTTCAAAAAGCATTGAAAATATTTGCCCATTGAGTCACACAGCTAATACAAGACTTGAATGCTCACTGTAAATCATCACACCAACACATTTGCACTAATACCACACAGGCGAAGTCAAAGGAACCACAAGTGAAGCTCAAGCAAAATTTAAGCATTTTGGTAAACATAATGTCTGTAAATGAATTCTGAGAGCCATCATAAAAATATTTACATAGGTAACAGGAAGCCTCTGGATGGCCCTTGCTGCTTTTTTCTTCTGAGCTGGACTCCAAGAAAGCTGGGGATAGGGTTTTTACAAGGGCACATTGTGATAGATAGGTTTAGATTAGACATCAGAAAGAAATTCTTTACTGTGAGGGTGGTGAGACAGACACTGGACAGGTTGCCCAGAGGAGCTGTGGATGCTCCACCCATGCACAAAGCCAGATTAGATGGGGCTTTGAGCAACCTGGTCTAGTGAAAGGTGTCCCTTCCCATGGAATTGGGTTTGGAACTAGATAGCATTTAAGATCCCTTCAAACCCAAGCCATTCTATGATTCTATGACTCTGTTAAAGGCTCTGTACTGGACAGCTCTTTCTATGCCACTGTGCAAATCAAGCAGTACTGATTGAAGCAGAGAAAGGCCATGAACACTCAAAAATGTCCAAAGAAAAGTACAAGAAATCAACACTTAATATATAATGTGTCTGCAGTCCCTCAAAGCTCTGCAATGAGAAAGCTCCATGAAGCAGAAGTTCTGTTCATATACAAGAAAGCAGAAATGTGTTATGGCTTAAATCTCTGGAGTGAAGAAGGTGGTTTGCTCTTTACTGCCAAAGAGAATTGCACAAAGGATTTAGGTTTCACAGAGGGTGAACTCTCCCCACTCCACCTGCACAGCACAGCAGAGCTGAGGGTGATGTACCAGGCACTACAAATCCATAAGGAAAGAAACTGGTGAAGGAGAGTCAGGGTACAGTCCTTTGTGGCAAGGGGCATAAGACACCATCATGCCCTTTGTGTGCGTGAGTTCAAGAAAGGTGAGATCGGCATACAGGATATTCCAACCTACTGGGATGACTGAAAAGAACAAATACTAAGTTTTAGGCTCCATGGCCTTTTTGTCAGGGAGCAATGCTTACGACAAGAAAACAAACCAAATCAGCTTAGCTAGAAAGGGCAAAAATGCCCATATTTCACCCTGAAATCAAGACTTCCTTATATCTTCCAGCATGATCCTTCAGCTTTCTAAAGATCTCCTCAATATCAGGAGCCAATCTTAAAACACTGTTTAAGCACCTTGGCCAGGGCAGAGTCAATGTATTGATGACTGAGGAACATACAGTGTACTTTTAGTTTACTAGATATATTCAACTCCCTACAGAAAGATTCAAGATGTCATCAGTATTGGACAGACGACCCTTAGGTGTGCAGTCAAGAGCTTTTACAATGTGAAGCTGGTGTCCACTGTTTCTAGTTCCTGTAGTATCTTTCCATAAAGCTGACAGTGTTTGGATAGCTGTAAGGGAGATGGATGTGGTTGAGTATACAGAGAGAAACATTTTGTGATTGGAATGTGATTATCGAGCTAATGAAGCTCTAATGGCAAATCCAAAAAGGATGTACGAGCTGCTCAACGTTGTCCGATTCCCTGAATCCAGCTCTTGTCTTCCTCAGTGTTCTGGTTTTGGCTGGAATAGAGTTAATTTTTTTCTTAGTAGCTGGAACAATGCTGTGTTTTGGATTCAGTATGAGAATAATGTTGATAAGATACCAATGTTTTGGCTGTTGCTAAGTAGTGCTTCCCCTAAGTCAAGGACTTTTTCATTCCCCGTGCTCTGACAATGAGAAAGTGCACAAAAAGCCATGGGGGAGCATGGTCAGGACAGCTGATTCCAACTGGCCAAAGGAACATTTCGTATCATACAATGTCATGCTCAGTTTATATACAGTTGTGGAAGTTATCCAGAAGTGGGGCTGACTGCAGTTTGGGGATGGGTTTGGCATCGGTCAGCGGGTGGTGAGCAATTGTGTTATATGTGCATCATTTGTTTTTTCTTGGGTTTTATCTCTCTCTTCTTTTTATTACTATTGTTATTATATTGTATTTTGTTTCAGTTGTTGGACTGTTCTTGTCTCAACCCATGCGTTTTACTATTTTTTTCCCCCTCATTCTCCTCCCCATCCACTGTGCTGGTGGGGGGAGGTGACCAGGCAGCTGCATGATGCTTGGCTGCTGTCTGGGGTTAAACCATCACACTTGGTTATTTCACCAGAGTGGAAGGGATTGCCAAATACTAGCATCCTGCTGAAAAATGCAAAGCTGTTCTGATGACTCATCTGGCAGCTACAGCAACTACTTCATATTAATACTAAGTCATAACACAAAACTTTGGAAAATTAAGGTAAAGGGAAACAGATGTTAAGACTAGGAAATGTTTCAAAAAAACCCACCCACCCACCCAACCAAACCAAATCAAAAAACAAAAACAAACAAACAACAAAAAACTAAAACCCAAAGCATTCATCAATTTTGTAGATTCCTTCCATTTGTCTTAGAACAGACAGAGAAATGATTAATGCTTTCTCATTATTTTGTAACAACATTTGGAATATAAGCAATGAAAAGTAAAGAAGAAAAACAAATGTAAAAACATTTCTTCTTATTCCCTCATCAGACATCTTCAAAAGAAAATACAAAAAGGCACAGTAAGACTTATATTCAATCAAAAGAAAGGAAAATCCCAATTAGGGCATGCATTTAGGATTTTAACTTGGTATAGATGTTCTTTTAAGAAAACTATTCTTACTGGCTCTGTTCGTACTGGGATTTAAGAAGTGCAAAGAACACATATTTAGCTAGCTAATGTGTATTAACAGCTTAGCACAAATAAGGCAGTATGGTTCCATGATGTATTAAAAATCAGTTAGTTAAACCTCAAGCTACTTCTTGCCATTATGCTTAACGTATGTTAAAATCATACTGTCTCATTTTCATTAGGCTGTTAATACATGCCCCCAAAGACAGCTTCACCTTAAAGCTCCCATGAGAAAGACCTAAAGGTTTAGCTCTGTTGGCAAAGCCATCTTAAGTTGACATTCTGCTGATGCGGCTGTAACATACTTCCTGTCTCTTCACTCCCCCAGTAAACACTCTTGGCAAAAAGATTACAAGGCCAGAGAGCTGCACCTGCACTTTGACTACAAAGTAGTGTCACATTCAGCATCCTGTGTCCTCATGCCTATGATTAGAGCAACAAAGGTCCAAGGCATGGACCTGATCCTGGGCACAAGAAAGTGGAGGCCAGCCTACCAGGTTGGCAGAATTTCATGTGCCGCTTGTCAATTCACACAGACAAATTGAGGCTTGTCCTGAAATTGTCTTGCTTTGGGTCATGACTGCTGACCATAGCGTAGGAAAGAAAATGCTACTTGTCCCAGTACCTGTGTGAATCCATCCTGATTTTTCTTTCCTAAATTAAAGCATTCCATAAGATTTCCCCAAATCTACAAGTTACTTTTACATGACTCAGATTTAGATTTTCAACATTAATTCCAAAAGAAAATTCCCTGCCTCTAAGGTATTTCAACGCATTAAATATACCCACTGCCCTTTCAGAAAAACAACCGGTCCCCATATAGTCATCACTTTCATTGTGCTGTTTCTCTGGGCGACTTACTGAAGAAGAAATTTTATTCTTTCTTCTGCCTTTTTACTTGCTCAGGTGGGACAGCCACCTGGATGTCACCAGGCCAGAGACCTAGTTGTTGAGGCCTAGTGGTGCCTAGTCAGGCACCAAACCACCACCAACAGAGTATAAAAGGGGCTCTTAAGGTCCTGGTGACACATTTGCTGTGTGTACTTCCTCTGCTTTACAGCTGACTCACAGGAGAACGACCAGGCTCTCTCCAGAACAGGAAAAATAACTGCATATTATCTCTTTAAAAGCCTCATAATCCTCAGGCAACAACTGAGTAGTAACTGCAGTGACGGCCAAAATCTTTCTGCTTCATATTAATAAACCCCAACACAATATTACTGCTTGCTGCATCAAAGGCTTTTACGTAAATGACCTTCTATTTCTTTTTACACTGAAACAAAGAATACACGTGTGGAAGGACTTGGATGTTAAAGACTTTGCTTAGGTTTCCATTTGGTGCATCATGTTGGCTTTTGAAATAAATAGAAAGCAAACAAGGAGTGCAAATGGGGGAAAAGCAAATAATCTCTATGTTTTAATGGTCTGACATGTCATTTTCCAGACCATTTTAGAGACTTTCAAGAAGAAAGCATCTTCTCCAAAAAAGTATCACTGTTACCTTTTTAAGGAGACCAACTGCCCAGTGTCACTCTTGAGAGTCACTGCTTGCCTTATGCTGACACAGGGACACACAAAGCCATGACAACAAGGGAGTGACCCACCAATGCCAGTTATGTCTTCTGCAAATGCTTTTTCTCTAGATGGTACAATGCAATTATGAAGTATTCTGCACAGTTTCCTCTTATTCCCATAAATTGCATAGACAGAAAGAGCCTGCTCCAAAATGTGGCACCTGTGGAACTGAGTTACCCACTCATGTCCACTGATGTCCTTACTATGTGGCAGCTTCTTATCCTATGGGGAATGGCTGCTGGGTGATATGAATACCTCTAGTTCACTTCCACAGATGTCCTGGTTCATATTTGGGTTGTAGATCAGGTCACTAACAGTCGGAACTGCAAGGTTCCTTTCCCTCAGTGACATCGTGGCACTGATAGTTCTACCATGACAACAGAACACACTAGATAGGTTAGTGCATATTTTTTTGCCTGGTCCTAAACCCTCCCTTAGAATATACATTAAGCTCCAGCCAGTACTGCCTCGCCAGGTGGTCTATCTTTGCTGGAGGACCTTAGGTAAACCAGTCAGATTTTTACTGGGTAGTTTTGTAGGGACAAACACATTCCCCAGTGTAGCTATGAGGTTCCACTGACATGACACTGGCCTTGCACGAGCATGATGCCTTATGGGGAGCCGTAGCACAGCCAGGCAGAATGGCTGAAAAGAAGAGAGCACTGAGGCCTTTAAACTACAGGTCCCATGACAGCCAGGGATAATGACGGGTAAAGAAAGGTTTTCTGCAAACTGGTTAAATTAAAAAGTAGTAGTAGTAGTCTGTTTGAGCTGACTAGAAACACAGTACTTCATTTAGACCTTCCCAGAAAAATGATAAAAGGTACTTCAAAAATAATAAGAACAGTAATAATAAAAGAGGTGAAAATCACACCATTCCCAAAGTTTTGTAAACCATATTTTCCATTTTAAATCATTGTAGACATCAAATTTCAGAGAGTCTTACCCTTGCTAGCAGTTCCCACTATTTTATCTGTAGTATCGAACAACTGGAGCTTTGCATCTCCTCTCTTCATTACTATCCTGATAATAACATCCTGTACAAATGCAGGCAGATTTGAACTTCCATCAGAGAACTGTAGCAGCTGCTGAGCAGGGAGAGGATTTTATTTTTTTCTTTCTTTTAAAACAATTAAAAAGAAGTATCTGACTGTTTCTATGAAAACTGTGGACTGGGCAACATCTTTTAAAAAAACATCACTGGCTGAAAACTGGCAGTCGCTCCGTCAGTATGACAGAATAATTAAAACCAGTATGACAATAATTAGCACTTCTATAGTTCTTTTCATCCATGGATATCAAAGCACTTCACAGAAACAAGTGCAGCTACCTCAGTTTTTAAAGCTGAGCTTAGAAAAAAACCAAATCAGAACTTATTCTGTGTGGAAAATTTCAACAACTTCATCACTATTCATCCTAAATTAGAGAAGAGAGTTGAAGTATTTTTTACAAATTTCCAAAATCAAGAATGCTTAAAAAAAGTGCCACGGTTGATAAGGAAATTTTGGTGGGTTTGATGGAACCAAACATTCAGCCATTCTGAATTTAGTACATTTTTGTTTTTTTGAGTCTCTCAACAATACATCTGCCTTTGGGAAGCAAATGCCTCCTGGGAGCTGTAGTTCCTCTTTTTCCACTGAACTTGATAACTCTATTAGTTAGGCGCTGCCTGTCCTCATCCTGCCCTAAGGCTGGGCCTCCCTATCTTACTGCTCTGCAGAAAAACATCATCAAACTATTCCTTACTGCCTCTACTGAGCTCCTGAATGAGAGGCACTGACTGCAGCAAGGAGGGCTGGACAATTTAGTGAAGAAGTAAATATAAAGCTGAATAGCCCCAATGACATGCTTTAGATGCCAGTCCAACTCTCCTTCTATGAGTCAGTAAAGCATCCTACAGTAGATTTGACTTTTTGGGATGAGTTCTTTCAGGTCAAGCCTGTGTACAGGGAGCTGAAGGAGGGATTTGCTGCTGCAGCTGCCACCTTGGGTTTATGTCTGCAGCTGATATGGTCATCATGTCCACTTGTTCGCAGCTTACAGGGTTTTTTCTTTCAAGGACTGGCCTGTCTAGAATGGGCGGGGAAGAGGAGGAAAGGTCATGATTGCTACTTACAGATGTCTCACCTCAAATTAAGGCTGCTAATATAACTTGACAGAAGGTGGGTTACATACCCAGATGCTTGCTGATGTGGCACCCTTCTCTGTAAGTTGCATAGTTTTAATATCAGCAATGCCCCGTGACTCCTCTCAGCTACCATGTCAGGTACGACAAAGAGCTTCCTCTCCAGTGAGGCTGGAAACGTGCATGGGACCAGAGGGAGCCTGAATAAGCTGCTGCTTTTCTAGGAAAGCCCATTCACATTTACTGCATTTCTAGAACTGGCCTGAACGTTTCAATGCTTTACTTGTGCTCCCCTTGCACACACACTGGGGCAATTCATCTTGGTAGTCCCAACTACTACAATACTGAAGGGGGGACTTTGATCAAACAAGACTAAGCTGATTAAACTTCTGCTGTTTTCTAAGACTGTTCCTTTAATAATTTCAGAGCCACAAACCTCAGGGAGACTGCAGGTTCATGAGGGAGAAATCAAGGAGAAGCATTTAACATTGCTACTAATTTAGGTAATGTTACTAGAACCAAAGTAGACGTTTGCTGGCGCAGAGCATGTGGCAATTGAACAGTATCAAGTTCAGCTGATTATTCATGATTACACATACAAGCAACCCAGTTAACTCTTTAAACCTAACCTGGTAAAACAGGATGGCCAGATGTAAACAAACATCACCCTGGGGAAAATCAGGTCAAAGTCTACCCTTACAAACATGCCCTTTTCCTGTATTTTAGTGTACTATACAGATTTTTATTTTTTTTCCAAAATGCTTCTGATACTATGTCTGATTGTAAAAACCTGACATACATTATGGTGACTCATTCCCAGAGTCACCATAATGCTTATTGGATCAGCCATTTACATGTATGTCAGATCTTGTTACTCAACACCTGAGTTACACACACAGCACAGCTTAACTTCACTGGGTGAAACCATCCAAAACCATTTCCAGCAAACAACCAAAGCATTATTGCATTTAAATAAATAAATAAATATTTCTGGACAAAAGCCTAACTTGTAAAAGGCCTCTCAGGCCTACATTTCTCTACTTGCATATTTGCACAACTGAAGAAAGAAACAGGACTTTTCCCCGGATCTACCTCTAAGCAACATACTCCATCACCTCAAATGTTGATAGCTGCAAAGGAATGGAGGACAAAGACAGAACTGCTCTGATGATGACTTGGGACTGACGACTGATCTGGCATTTTTCAGTTGTAGGACAAAGTTCCCAGACACCTTTGTGAGTAGGGGCAGGTGGATGGGACTGCCACTGTTGAAGGCTATCCACTCTGTAACAAGACATGTATTGAAGGTAATTTGAAAATCTCCCTAATTTCTAGATTTAACAAGTGCATGATGCCTGGCTCAGACGTTTAGTTCTCAGTTAAGAAACATGGAGCGGATGGTGGTGCTTAGAACAATCTTTTATGTGAAATGTATACGTTCGTCTGTCAAAACATAAATAATGTACTGGGACAGTGTCACCTTGTGGTTGTTTGCTGACATAGCGGCCAGCCGAGGGGATACTCCCTGTACCTAACCCCCTCGCCCCCAAAAGCCTTTATTCAGGAATGTCAACCTTGCAAATTTCCTTGGGGTGAAATAGGACCTCCATGATCTGTCCACTCTCTACCCTCCATGCAGGTGTTAGCAGCTTTTGCACTAATGGTTCCGAAAGCCCTCACAGAGGTACAAAGGCATTAAACAACTGGGACAACTCTACAACTTGCACTGGCTTCAAAAGTCTGGGAGAGAAAGATGTGTGAAGAAGGAAGCTGCCAAGTTCCTAAATGGGAGCTTTGACTTTAGGCAATAAAATTCCACTTCTCCCTTTTTGAATCTCCTGCCTTGCAAGGTAAATTCAAAGGACTGGCAGTGGATTTTGAAAACTGTTGTGTAGAAAGAGGAAAAAACACAGCCATAATCCAAAGCAAGGAAATTCAGACACCAAACTGTGCTCTTAATGGAGAACTAATGAATGTTAATTAACCACCAATTGACAAAAAAACATATTTACTGTAGTTTAACAGCTCTGCAAATAAGCACAAACTCATTTACACATGTTTAAACCTTAATAAATACATTTGCAGTCACTGGCCGCTTAAGTTGATTTTCAAACTGTCCCTTATAGTAAACATAAAAGGGTACATTTGGTTGCAAAAGTTATTACACATTAATTAAACATCAGCTCATTGCAGAAAACTAAATAAGTTAATGGCAAATGACCTCTTTCATCAATACTGGTTTATTACACAGCTATTAAGAGCTGTACACAAAAATGAAGAAAAAGCACCATGCGATTAAGCTTTGTCTCTGTGCTGTCACCCACACCTTTGCAAAGCTCTCCCTGATAAGGGAGGGTTCCCCAGGCACTGTGCACAAGTGAGGAGGGCCAGCATGTCATGCAGTAACGTTACTGCAGGCAATGCTCTAAGCAGCAGGTTTCTTCAGTGCAGTAAGCATGCAACAGAATTTAGAAAACTCGTTTTGAGCAGAAGGCATGGGATGGAAGAGTGTATAGTGACACTTAGGAGGAAAGGTGGTGTGAAGAATACTTGCAGAGTTTTCATTTTCTGAATTTATTTCATTCAATCCTGTGAGCCTTTCATTTGATTCCTTTTTCTGGCTTTCTCAGTTTGGACAATACCATCTTCTCTTCTGCTGCTACATGTGCTGTCCATTCAAAATGGTGCAAGAACTTTCTCTGCAGCTTTCACTATGATCCTGCATTCCTTCTCTTGTCCTATTCCCTGGTATATCCCTTAAGGTTGCTTCTAAACTACATCTGTATATTTTGCCCTAAAAGCACTGCACTCACTTCCCAAAGGTCTGTAACAAGGGTTAAGCCTTTAATGTGTGTTAAATGCTCTAAGATCCCCTTGCAGAAAATTCTGGACTTAAATAAAAGATAAACATCACCTCCCTTTCGTGTACTTCTTTAAAGAACACACAGCATAAAACCAACTCAAATGGTATTTATCCCAGGTTGGTTCATTCTCCAATGCTGTTGCAGAAGCCTCCAGTGGAGGGAGCTTAAAATAACTAAAAAAAAAAAAGCTTTACTTTCAACAGACTGACTTAATTAAGTCATTGTTTTGTATTTATACAAAAAAAAAGAAAAAATCTCAGGAAAGGAGAAAAGGAAATAATCAGCATTCATCAAATGGGAAAAGTCCAGATCAAACGGTGAAGAAGTGTTTTCAGACTTTGAGAGAATACAAATAGTGTGAAATAGAAAACACAAATTAAATTAAGAATCATAAAATTTTCTCTGTTTGCACAGCTCAGGCAACACTGTCTGAAGCCAATTTATTACCAGGCTCCACAACAAATAAGCTCACATGATTCCCACACTGAAATAACCTTTACTCATTTCACAATAAAACAACCATAGGGGTCTGGTAAGCAAAGATGAATTATAGCTGCTTGTCAGAAATAATTATGATAATCCCTCCCACTCCCACAATATCTGAGGATTATAACCACCTTTACAGACAGCACAGCACTCTCAAATACACAATGCAACATAGCAAAAGTATGTCATCAACAAGTTCTGAGATGGAGAAACTGAGGCACAGGCAGAGGAAGTTAATCAGTCCACAGCCACAGCGTTACTCTGATCCCTGTTCCCACCTTGGCCTCAGTCCCTTGAGAGTGGAAACGATTCCACTGATTTCAATGGACTTCTTTCATTTTACACACTGCTGTCACAATCTCAACAGATGGACTTCAGCTGCACTCAGGCTCTGTGATTATGGGCCAGTGTCCTCTTGTGCTACACAAAACAAGATTTCCCTGTCCAAGAGCTTGCAAAGGAGATGAGACTGCAACCCTTTGTGTTTGACTTGGTAATTGTGCCTGTATAGGATGGATCTGTTATTATCTGGCAATCCTCATGGATTGAAGACCTTCATGGCTGGGATGAGTCTTCTCTAATGTTGAGGGTATGTGTTGCATTCTAGTGACTGAATTTATGGAAATGCACAGGCTGAGTTATCTCCTCCAAACTGTGCAATTTCCCCTTCAGCATAAGGGGGCAACACTCATGTTTGTGAGAACTGAAGCAAAAACTTATTTTTAAGCCCTTGTGTGTGTTTCGAGGGTTTTGCCTTTGGTAGAGCCTTAGCACAACAAAATTCTGGCTGGTCCACATCAAGTTCCCTCCAGGCATCCACAGGCTTGGCTGCAAACCCTTCTCTTTGATAACCCAGACCTTTCCTAACTGTGGCCCTACCTCACATCCAACTTTCCTGCTGAGGCTATACCATTAAAACCCAGAAGGAAGCAGAACAACAGCAGTGCTTTCAGGAAAGTGATACCTCTGCATCTGGTGTACTTTAAAGGCACCAGGCTGTTCTGCGTTCACAAGGCACAACTCACATGATATCTGTCAGCCAAAGACATCCAAGGCAGTTGTGCCAAGCTGCCTTTTTCTTCTCAGTTACAGACAACTGTGAAGTCCCTGTCTTTCCCCAGATGTTCTTGCATGCTTCATTGCAAAAAAATAAGTGTCTGTCAAAACCACCCGTGCCCGCTCCCAGGGAAACAGTAGCCAGGGGCAAGGTGTGTGGGGGAGTGTCCTTTTTAGAATCTGCAGCCTCATTAAAGTAATTGGCATCTGGACTCGATTTTGTAAGCTCAATGCCAAAGGGGCTGATGGGGTAACTAATGCTGTGGAGTCAGAGCCAGAAACTGCATAGCAGGCTTCTGAATGTGGTCTCTGGCAAGATCTATGCAATGAAATGACATTATGGCTTTGCCATACATTACATGCAAATTAGAAGAGGTTGGCAGCCATGCAACTGGCATACCATAGCAGCAATCATCCTTACAGGATGTAGAAGGCAAGGCTATTCATACTCAACCCAGCAGAGGGGTGGGAAAGGGAAAGATGATGCTCGCACAATACACCTGTTTGCCTCCTTTCCCCTCTGAGTGACCTAAAGGCTTTTCCCAGTGCACAGCCCCTGGTGTTCCTACCTTATTTTTCAGCCTTAGCAGAAGGTATGATTTTTTTTCCCTACATCTGTCCAAAATTCCCTTCAAATGTCTGCTGTTCTCTGTCTCTGCTTCTCCCAAAGTATCCTTGCCTTAGTGCCGAGTAGCTGCAGGATATGAACAACAAAATGTCTGTCTGCAGGTGCTGAGAATTGATAGATGCAGACAGCTGGCTGGCCAGCCGGGACTTCACCTGCTTTACTGTTGATGAACTGCTCTTTCTGTACTTTAATTGCTTTTAATGTTTCCCCCACTTAGGTAGGTATCTCCTCCTCTTTAACCTTTTGTATTTTCTCTGAACTGTTTGGTCTACAGAATCTACACCTAAGCTTCCCAAAATCACACAGCATACTCTGATGACAGAGGACACATGCCAACCTCCTGGTTCCCTATTTTCAAAGTGATGAGTACTAATAATTTGGGCACTCATTCCTGCTATTTATTTTTCTTATTGTTCTTGTGACTGCAGGGATTCACAATTTCTGTGGTGTAGAGAGACAAACTAAAGCAAAAATATACAGAAACCTAAGCCAGAGCTCTTGCTACAAGATTACAACAAACTCCCCCAAAGCCAAATGTCTTCTTGATGTCAGCAACTAGGTGAGAGTGATGGCATTTCTTGTTCATGTCCTTCCAGGATAGTACTTCCATTATTATTATATCAGGCCGCTAAGCTTACCAGAGTGTCTCTTTCAAACAAGCAAGGTATGTTCCATTAATAAAGGATTTTAATGTGGGTACTCTAGGCTTGATAATTCCAAATGTCCAGCCTGCTACCCATCAAACTTGCCCCAACACACCATATCTAACACTGCAGGGTTTCACAAGGCAACAGTCCCAAATGGTTCCACAGGCTGAGCACAGTCAGACGCGATCACACTCCAAGACTCAAGTTTGCCATTTGCAAGACAACCCAATGGCCTTTCAAACCCCCTATTCTCCACAAGACACAACTGAGGAATCTCAAGGCAGAGAGAAGGAAGTAGTAAGCAGTCTGCAAAGAACTCTGTTTTAGATATTCAAAATGAACATTACCCTGTGTGTTGGATTAATGCACCTAATCATCAAAATGTTGAATCTAATACAGCTATCCTTTTTTTTCTTACTGCCTGCAGTGTTGCTGACTACACTAGAAAGCAATATTTTAGTCTAAACCAGTTTAGGTCTTTAAAGGACCTCTGGATCAAGTCCAGCTCCTTGCTACTGCAAACAATTTCATTACAGGCATTTTCAAAACCTGCAATGGGTAGCAAACCAGAGGGCTTAAAGGAGTAGAGGAAAGAAATCCTGCTCCTTTCTCATGTCAGTAGGAGCACTGTTGCCTTCTGGAACAGCTAACAGAAGAGGTAGTTTGGGATGCTATTTCTCAGAAACAGCTTGTGTTGTCTTCTCAAGCCCTGTTTCCAGTCTAAGGGATATCTCATTACAATACCAATGATGGGGTCAGGGAAGCAAAGTTCCTCAGATAACTTCCTCCACTTCCAACAGTGTTTTGCCTAGACATCTGTGGAAGGAAAAGGGCCCTTAAAAGGCAGCAGTGATCAAAGTAAGCTTAAGCAAAGAGTTATGTTGCATTAGTGAGACTGATAGAACAAGAGATGGGGATAGCCCTTCACTAACTAAAATCAGTGTCTGTCTCCCAGTTGAGATATGTCTGTGCTGCAGAAGTCTACAAAAAGAAGTATGAAGCACCTGAGTCTGTATTTTACCTTGTCACATTCAGAAGGCTAGAGAAGGGAACATCAAGTGGCTGAAGGAGTTAAACTCCATTTAAAAACTGGTTGAGTAGCATATAAAGGTAGTATTACTAGGATAAATACTTGTCCAGTGGTCAAGTGAGAATTCTGAATCAATAACTGAAATTTTGTGCAAGAGTGATGCCCGTGTTGGAGTCAAGAAGGCCTGTATCTCACGTGGGGTGGGGCAGGGGTATATTAGGTGTAGATGTTGCAAAAGGGGCCCTTTGACCATTCCAGGCAGTAGGTTGCCAGACGGGGCCGTGGCAGATGTGATGTTCTGGAGTCATGCAAAATTCAGAGATTATTATATTGATACATGACAGATGTTACAGAAGCACCGAATATTCAAAGACAGGTGCATTACCTTTATAAATATTACATTCACCCTTATGGCTTTTTTAGTGATTATATGCTTGGTTCTGTAGGTAAACCAAAAAAAGTTTTCTGCACATCATGACACCCTGCAGGGGGCTTAACTTTCTCACGCAGAGAAAAAACAAAAGTAAAAAAGTCATTTAACTTTTGACCAATATCAAGCAAACCATCAATGCCAAAGTCATGAAACAATATGAGCTCCTGACCAGACTCAAACATCTCTGACTTGAACAACCGGCTAGAGTCTCTTTGGAAACATAAGCTCTACCTGCATTGTGGAACATAAGAGCTTTCCCCAGGATCCCGGTGCATGCCCAAGTCGTGACAAGATACCTACACATTATATTGCTTTCCTCTGTTTGATTTTTCAGTTAGTTCCCTTTTTTTTTTTCTTTTTCATGGAAAGGACAGCCAGGCGAGTAAGCAGATGAGACTCGTGGCGTACCTGGGCCAGGCAGAGGGCCACAAAATGCATGTGTCCTGAAATGTAAATTAGACTTTGACAACCACCTTCAGAGCTTTGCAGATTTATATTATTTTGAGTTAGGGAGCTGATAATGATGGAGAAGACAGTACAGAACTGCTACACAGCATCAGTTTTGGTAGATTTTGGTGGTAGTCAAGATCTTGCCAAGAGTTGAAGAGCCACTCCCTCCAGCAGCACCTAGGCCAGACTTGGGGTCTCCCCTTGGATTGCTTGGCCATGGATGAATCCATGGATTTTAGCGGGTATGGGCACGTGGCATAGAAAATACTGTGTTAGACTCAAACCTGCTCAGAGCCTCCCCGTGTGCCGCACATTGTGTGGTGCCTGAGTCATCATTTACAAGTGTTATTTCCACAGGCTGCTGTTTTCCAGCTGACTTCACCCTGACTCCTACTGCTGCACCAGATATCCATGCAAACAAAAGCTTTGTCAGAACACAGAATCTACCTTCCTTTTATTGCCCATTTCACATTATTAACCAGATACCCACATCAGCTAAGGAGATGCATTTTCAGCCAGTTCCCTCTCCAGTCCAAAGATTCTTCTGAAGTTCATTAACATTTGTACTGTAACTACTGTTGAGCTTGCCACATTTCCAGTCAAGATTTCAAACCAAATGAGGTTACAAAATAATGTCTTAATAGAGAATGCATGGTAATTTATATATTGAAATTAAAGATTAAACCTTAATCTTAATTAAATCTCACAAAAGTTCAGTAAAGCTGCCCAAATTATAAAATATAAAAAGATGTATTGATTATTTGAGAAATGGAAATCACATTTAATAAATACAGGAGTGAGCCATTAAGGGAATGGAGAGATCAGAAAAAGCACTAACTGGTGATTAAAAGAAGATAAATATTTATTAAATGTTGCTGTGATTTATTAAGCCGTGTTGGGCTAAACAAATGTAATTTGATATCTGAATCATATCTCATTCTGATACAGTCTTCATTAAATCTGAAGTCTTGGCTTTAAATGGATATCATATGTTCCCTTCAGTTCTTAATCTCTTTGAAATATCAGTTTGATGCTGTGGAAGACGTTGAAAGTCACAGAGACTGAAGTCTCCTGCGTATCAATGAGGTTGTTTTGCACTACAGGTGAGCAGTCAACTTCCCATTCCACAATGCCTTTTTATCCAGGCCCTGTTGCAATTTTGCACTGTCCCTTGGTGACAGGGCAATGTTCAGATTTTAAAGCCATTCTGTCAAAAGGCCAGACAGGAAGAGCACGACTTCAAATTTCAATCAGTCCTCCAACAACCAGTGTGGAGGTCTGAGGCAGAACACCTTCACTGGTTTTAAAGAAGGAAAGCTGACTCTCACACTAATGCAGTTGCTGCCCAGCAGAACATTAGTGGAGGTCCTGTATGAGAAAACATCTAACCCCTTCATACACAGTAATTAGTCTAGCACCAATTAGCTCTGTTGATGTAGCTTTCCAGTTGAGATGTTAATCATACAGGAACTCAGAAATTCATTCTTCCAAGGTTCAGAGAGCAACCTTATCTTTGGCCCCCTGCAGAATGAGGCAAGGATCTGGTAGATCATGGCACTCCATGCGATTGAGGTGTTTGGATAAGAACATTTCTTCATTTTAGACAGCAAGTTGTCTCGGTCTTAAATGCATTCTCACACACTCTTTTCAGCCTCTGTTTAGAATAGGAGCTTCTTGTTGAAAATTACTGGCATAAATGAATTGCTGCTGATAATTAAATTTGCACAGAGTTAAAATTAAGTGCCAGTGCTCTTTCCCAGTGCTACACTTAGTTATATACTGTAGTGAGAGTCATTGCCCATTCACTGCAAACCTGAAAAAAGGTTGTATGGAGAAGTAGCAATTGAATTCCACAAGTTTGCTTGAATCTGAATGTTGCAAGAGCTCTAACTTCCTTTCCAATGCCCTTGCTCCCCTCCAAAGGAAACAAAACAAAACAAACAAAAATAAAAAGAGAGAGAGAGAGGAAGAAATGATGTGAAGTCCTCATAAACTGGAGAGGGGAAGAGACAATCACATACTATTCCTTTTGCCTTTTCAGGGACTGAGAAACAAAATCGGACTGAGCTGGGCACTGCAATCAATCACACCGAAGTTGGAATTCCACCTCTCATCTCTAGTATCCTCCTTTCTGCAATCACATGAGTAAAGGAAGTACAGCAGTGGGACAGATAGGAGTAGAGGGTGCCAAAGCCACTTCAGATCTGAGAGGACTTGATGTTTTGAAGGTAAAACCCAATCACGTGTTTTGGAAGTGGTTCTTACTCTTTACTGACACAGGCACTCTGGTGAAAGCTGGGTCCAGCCTCAAGGGCCAAGGGGATCCATTAAGCCAGATTAAATATCTCTTTTTATTAAAGAGCAGCTGTGAGAGATGCCTTTGCATTATATGGTGCTTTCCTGTAGGAATTTCATGATAGGAAACTTCTGGCATTTCCTCTCCCTAGTGCAAGCAGGAGTCGATCTAGCACAAAGTAATTACTTTCAATGTGTTTAGCCAGAAAAAAAGGCATGACTTCAAAATCCTCACTACCAACACAGCCAAGCAGATTCCTCTTCTGGAACTCACTTTTGGGTTGAAAACATGAGCAAAAAGTTCAAGCCCCTGAAGCAGTTGTCTTGAAAAGTCTTAAGCTACTGAAGATAGCGGGTTTAGGACCATAACTACAATAAACACAGCAAATGAATAAGAGTCTTTTGGCAAGAATAAACCAGAATTGCAGAGGCGGATGTTGCCAGTGAAAAGAACAGGAAGGTAACCAAGTGAAGAAACAGCATGAGGAGGATTATCCTTATTTGGAAGCAATCCATTCCAGCAATAAATTAAGCCAGGGATCTCTGCATCGGAAAACAGCAGGGCAACCTATTAAGCTAAAGGACAATCTGCTTTTCCTGTCACCTTTGAGCCCTGACTAAATGGTGAGAGAAACAAACACACCAAAGATCAAAATGTATGTTATTTCAACAGCAGTAATGGTCAACTGCATGTTGCAGAGACAGTGAAATTCTTTCCGTGCACATTCCTAGAACAAGTGCCTGATCTTCAGCAATAGTATTGCCGGAGTGGGATGGCCATAAAGATCAAGTCACAGAAGAAGGCTTGGGTGGAAGAAAATCGATGATTTACATTTTATGGCAAAAACATAGCTGCTTTCACCCCAACTGCTGGGATGGGATCAGGTGAAATACTGAATGCAAACTGAAGCTTTTCTCACAGCGGTATTAGAAGACATAGAGGTAAAAGAGAAAAAAAATAAAATGCTATACACTTTTGGCTCAAAGGGGTCTATGGATCTGCCAGCTTGTAGCACGTGACATTGTGTGCATGCTGGCATGTTCCAGGGTCACATTTATTGCATCCACAATTAAGGGATTTCTGAGGGGCAAACACTATATATTTATATTATATTTATAATATATTATATTTATATTATATTTATATTATATATTTATATGTATAAATATTATATATTTAATAGAAAATATTAAATATATATTTTCCATGTGCCTAATGTAATAAAAAAGAGAGATTACTTAGAATTTGGATGGTGTACCTCTGCACTTATAGGTAGCTGCTCCAGCTATCAACAAGATGACTTGTAATGCCTCTTACTCCCTTTCTGAATAACAGTCTGGCTGGTGAGTTTATATCTTTACCTCCACTACCAGCTGCTCTTCTAGTCAAAAGGTCCCAAGAGCTGCCCTGATGGAACTTAGAGTTGACATGTCACTCCATCTGGTCTCCCAGTCCTCGGCTTTCCCAAAGAAAGAAGAGGTACCCAATGATCCCAAACAGTGCACACTCCATTTGGTGATGAGCACAAACAACCTTTACCTGACAGATATTCAAGCATCTCCAGCTTCCTCAAGTTCCCACTGTGATACTCACGCTGATGCAAGATTTTTTTTTAAAGCTCAAATTAGGCTGACAAACACAAACAGACTGTGAAAAGGGCAGACTGTCAAAAAAGGCTCCTCTCTTTTGAACAACACTGATGAAAAAACTAAAGTAGTTCCTTGTTGAAGAGTTAGCTCTAAAGTGAACTCTCAGTTCCACAGTGCTATGACATCTGCTTTTCTCAGCTCACTTAAAAGTCCAGCTGGCACTAGCAAAATGTCCCAGGGATGCTGCTCATTTCTTCTTCTTCTGTTGTTAAAGGGACCCCAGACTCAGCTTGTGCTCTGCTGTCCAGGGCAGTCTGCATTCTGTTGCCCACAGAAACTATTTTGAAGGGGAGATGCCAGCATCAGGTGAATAAGTCATACATGATCCCTGGCTATGTTATCAGACCTCTCATGGAATATTTTCTACCAATGATAAAATGTTATTGCTGCCATTATCAAGCAGTTGGTCTTTATCTGTCTACTCATGACAGGCCTCGTTATTCAGACAGGTCTTGGGACAACTTCAAGGGGAGATCTTCCCCTCCAATGTCAAATACACCAGCTTTCTAGCCTTTTTTGATCCTCTTTTTTCTTTCAGCCCCTCCTAAACTGACTTGCAAAACAGATGAATGCAGCCCTCCTCCAACAAATCTCAGGGCAAGAGCTGAAGGAACCCTGCATCATGCCCTGTCTCTGACCTTGGACTACCAAAGGATATGCCTCAAGTCTTCAATCTAAATTTTACAAGGCAAAGGCAAGTTCCTGATTTTTCCATACTGGTCTTGATAATTATACAGAAGAAGGAGACATTCAAAAGTTAAGGAGAATGGGCAAAACTGCAAAGCAAAACAGCTGAAGGAGCTGCCCTGAATTGAGACTTTTACAGCCCAACCACACACACATTCTTTCAAAACAGCACAGCAGCTATGCTTGTCTACTCTGTGTTACTCAGCACGTCTAAAATCCTTGGCACCTCAACATAACTGGCATGTGAGGACTAAACCATTGCTGATCTAGTATGTGCTAGCCCTCTCTCCTTTTAACGAGCATGTCTCACCTTCCCCCCAATGAACACAAGGGCATCACTGTCAGAGGTCTGGGAGCAGGGTGACCTGTATGGGAGAGAGCAGGGACTGCCCTGTGCTGGTCCCAGTCAGTACCAACCCATGCCGCCACTGTGCCGTGGCCAGTCAGAGGGCCCTGGTACCGCTGCCCCAGCACGGGGCACAGGGGCAAGGAGCTCTGGAGAGGACACACGAGGAAACACAAAAGGAGATTTTATAAGAGGAGGTACACCTTTAAGGTGACTACTGCTACGGGTGGACCAACGCTGAAGCAGGGATCTGTGGGTCCACAGCTGTGGAGACCTAAGGCAAGCAGGAAACAGGTGAAGAGAAAGGAGCAAGGAAATAAAAGAAAAAACAGGAAAGCAGGAGCAGCAGCAAGAAATCATCATGTACCAACCCACTCTTCTGTGTCTCCTGTCACCTCATTCTAGGGACTGTCAAGGTCACAGTGAGCATAATGTGTAGCAGAAAAATTTAAGGGGGTAAAGGGAGATGTGAAGTGGAAGCTGAGCCTGGGGCAGGGGAAGAAAGGGTTTTCTCCTTGTGTTTGTTTTGCTGTTTCTTTTTTTTTTATTCTCCATACGCAAACCAGTAATTAAAAGTCTATGTTAACTGGCAATAAAGAAAGTTTCAATAGAATTCCCCAAGTAGATATTGTTCTGCCCATGACAATGGAGGTAAGGGAAAGTATTTTCTTTGAGTGCAGTAAAAGAGCTCAAATAAAGATGGAGGCAGTTGCCAATGATTGAAGGCAGCAATACTGTGGGAGCATGGTCTCCAGCGGCACAGCTGTCTCCTCTCTCAAGCTTAGTTCTAGCCTGAAGCTTTACTCCAAATGCTGATTGCACACAAAGATTTAAAGAACAGTCATAGTGTTCATTTCAGTGAGCAAAAAGATAAGCTGCAGTTGGTTGGTATCCCTCTTACATAGGTTTTCATATTTCTCTTGTCTCAAAATTTCTCAGAGGGTTTCATCTAATTTCAATAGATTAGAAGAACAAGGTGCATGTCATAAAACTCTTTAGGTAAGATTTCTAGAACATCTGTCATTTTTTTCATATTTGATGAACATGGAGATGGTAGAGCCCCTACTGTGGGTTTCTCCTAAGTCCTGTTGTGTTTTGTAAGTCATGATAGTTGTGATATGAAGATCAAATGATGGAACCAACCCAACTCCTTGCAGATGCCAGTGTCATGTTTTTAATAGCACCCCCAGATCCCTGAAAAAGAATTAATATATCTAAAACCCAAAGTGATGACTGGCCTTCTGGAGGGAACTTTATCATGGAATAGATGAGTGGCAAAACACAGTCAAGGAGGCACCAAGTGGGGGCAATCCAGAAATCATGCCTCTATCCATTAAGATACTTTTATTACATACATTGGCATTACTAATCTACAAGTTATGTGGGTTACAGAGATATCTGATCCTTTCTCCTTTATTCTAGAAAAGCCCACTGACATTCTTCAATCCCTTTACACCTATCCAAACAGCAGGCACCCTAAATAAAACAGAGAATTGGCAGATAAATAAATAAGATTGCTTGTCTTCCTTTTGAAAACTTCTAAAAAGCTACTGGTGTTGGAGGATCTATAACATTTGTCTGAGATAGTGGATGTTTGGTACCAGTCCTTGCAAAAAAAACATAAGGAACTCTACTAATCAGTTTAGGGTAAAAACAAGAAAATCTCCAAAGGAATCTGAGGGAGATACTGAGAGAAACTTAATATAATAAGCATTATTTACTTCAGCATCCAACATACCCTTCCTTCCACACCTGCCAGCATCACATCTTTAAGACTCTCACTATGCCAACTCCTGCTCCAGGTAAGCTTAGGCTTTAGTATTATACTCATTTTTCAAGTGAAGAAACTGAGGCAGTGACAGATGGAACAAACAATAACTATTAAAAGAGAGGAAGAATCCAGAGTAGAGAGGCAAATCACTTGCAGGTAACCTGCTGGACTCTACCAGAACTTAGTGGGTACAAATGTCTCCGCTGGATTGAAGGACTCAGTCAAAAACAGGGATTCTTAGATTAGTTTAGCAATGGCTTGAGAGTTAAGAGAGCTGTAGGGAAGAAATAAAAGCAATCTTACCCTAGTAACATCCCTCATAGCTAGAAGAGAAGAGAACAGCTATATCATGTAACGATCAGAAATAAGCAGAGAAAGGGAAGCTATTAAAAGTTAAGAACTAACTGGGGAAAGGACATATCCCGGGAGCATAGTAGCTAGGTTTGTCAGTTAGGCCGATGCTGGATTTAACTAATACATTCCTAAAATTATGAGCTGTGCTTTCAAGGAGGGTGCCTCTCACAGTACATGGGCAACACTAGGTCTCCCAGCTACTACTGCAAACAGGACAGCTTGACCACGCCCCACTGCCTGAATCCGGAAGGAGGAAATTCAACCCTCATGGATATCAACAGGAAACTACCAATAAACACATTTTCCAGATGGAGAACCACATTATAAATAATACATTAATTGTCTTTATACACTTCACTAATTATTATTCTCATCTCTTCGTAGATCCATTAATCTCTCCAATATACCTATTACCAGAAATCTCTGGCACATGCTATTAGCATTGCTGATTCATTTAAGTGTATGACTGCCCTTATCATCTTGTCTTTCTCCCCTTTTTTCATGTAGACACAACCCATAAGATTTGGTTCCAGGTTTTGAGAACATATAAAGTTTTTATGCGTTCTGGCTATTCTGTTTTCCTTGTCACCTCTTTTATATACATGGTTTCATGTTCTCACCTTTATTCACAGACAGAGAAAATCCTTTGCAGATATTCGATAGCAGCTTCAAGCCTTTGCTGTTCAAAACATACCGAATTTGGGACAGGTACTCTATTTCACCTCTAGGCGTTATCCTAACACTATAAATAAAGTACAGAGCATTGCAAGGATTTCAATATCCTTATGTTTCCCTCTAGACTCTTACAACTATCATCTGAGTTTTTAATAATCTACTTACTTGAAGTTTTGTGTCACGTCACTCTTCAACTGGTTCCCCTGGGAAGGTAACAGACTTGGTCTACCCAAGTCACTCAGAATGACTGAGCCACAATAAGCAACACTGGTTAGAAAAAACCTCTGTTGGAAAAACTCTATCAAAATGCAAGTTTGTGGAAATCAAAGTGTCTGCAGGTACGTGTTAATCTCATCAAAGCTTTGGATGGCAGAATACTCAATTTGCTCAGATATTTTCCTAGAAATTAATTTCTCATCATCTGTTTGTTCTTGCCTTTCCAACCTTCCATCCTGATTCATGATTAATTTTTACTTTTATACTTTAAAGAAAAAAAAAACACAAACAAATAAACTCCAACCAGAGAAAATGTTCTATTTCAGAACTATATCCAGAGCACCTACAATGGGAGCCAGTACTCCTTATTGTGCATTCAAGAAATTAGCTGCTACAAACAACATTTGCTTGAGCCTGATAAACTGTTTCTCCAACCCGTATGCTGCTGCTATGTGTGTTCAATTTCAGTTTGGATAATTCAGAGTAATCCTATTATAGAAAAGCACAAACCACAAAGTTCTGTTCCAGATGAGATGTCAAAGTTCAGCGGCACTTGCAGTCAGGACGTCTAACTTTGGTCCAATTCTGAGTTAGTATTGATTTTGTTTCTTTCCTAAAGTATAAAAAGCATGGCTTTGAGTGTCTCTTCACTGTGGTATTTTGGAGGCTGACAGTTAACATGCTTATGTCTTTGAGACCTGAAATCTGTCTCACTGAAGGTTCTATTAGAACTGGTATTTTGATAGAGCCCGCACACATCTGTGCAGATTGCTTGTCTGTGACCTTACAACACTTTTTCCCACACAGAGACAAAATTTATAATATCCCATTGATTTTTCCCAATCCATTTTGTTTCAGAATTGCCATTTACACTGTTGCATATTTATATTTTTTCCTCCCTATTCTGACTCATTTCTTTAAAGAATACTTAGGACTGGGAACATATCCTAGCAGTCTCAATAAAAAGAAGGAAAAATAAAGATTTCTTCTGCTGTGATTTAGTATGGGAATAACGAGAATACCAGGGCTCATTGGTAGTTACACAAACAGACTGAGCAAATACAATCATGTTGTGTAAGGAAGCATTTGTTATCCATATATTATGTTTTCATGAGTATAACTAGAACCCCCTGGCTCCCTGCTCTACAATTTAACAGGAGGGCAGACAAAATCATTGTGAATTAATGCAGGGGAAATAAACCCTCAGATTCCAGTTTTCGGAGCCTCTTAGCTTGGCTGTCTCCTTCAGTTCTCCACTGTCTCCCACATTTTGTGGCTTTCTGCCAACTTATTTCCAACAGCATTTTTAAAAGGTAGTATGTAATATGAGACAAGGGTTATGTGTGTGAAAATGTAGTGGTTTTATCCTACAAGCCCAGAGCAGATGTACCTACATTGATACAAAAGAAGGCTATACTAGTGCAGATCATTTCCATTCCTGCACAAAAGGAAGGCATTCCAATACAAACATGCCCCAGATGGCACCGACGTGCTCACATGGAGGCTTGTAAGACTTCAGCAGAGTGTGTGTGGATCAGGTGTTATTTGGACTTCCCCAGGTGGTATCAAGTTACTGATGAAAGTCACTCATAATTTCATTTTGATGAAATTATGCTTCTGCTTTGAGCATTACTGCTTGACTATTCTTGCCTTTCCATGCTGTGGTGTGTTTAGGCCCCCACATATTATTCTTAGTGATAAAGACTTCATTTTCAGTTTTGCTACCACCATTGGATTTTATCACTTCTTCTGAAGGTTCCTCAGAATTTACTAGCTTTCCCATGGCTCTACATCAGATTTTTTTTTTCTTTTGCTTCTAACTGCATGTAAGTAGGAGTTTCCTAGACACCAACTCTTCTGCCTTCCTGCAGAAATTCTTTGCTATTCATTAAGCAGCAGTTGCCACCAGTTAGAGGGAGAAACTAGCCAAAATATATGCATTGGCTAGAGGGGATGTCTGTCAGGGGCACTCCCTAACCTCCCACAATTTTTCATTGGTGTAACCAATAACACTGCATAATCCTGCAGTTTACACCAAAGAAAAGAGTAGAGGTATTTAGATCCTCAGTGTGAAATCCACCTGTATAGACAATGAATGCAGATGTGAGAGTGATTTCAGGCACATCTAGAGGTAGTTCACTCCTGAGGAAGAGAGGTAAAGTAGCTTTAGTGCCATGGACAGCAGCCTGGGAAGACATACAGTCTGCTCCAGGACTACAACGGCTCCAGAGGAAGTCAGCCATTAAAGGGTAAATAAAGAAGACCCTAACCCAGGAAAATATTCACCACCACGTCAGCATTTTCTTATTAGTTAGATGTATATTCAAACACACACCACCTTTTCCTCCAGCTCCACATAAGGGGCATTAATTGGGTCCCTCTGCATCAGCCTGTGAAGTCCCTGTGAGATGAGGCCTGTCCTGTCACTGGTGTGGAAACACAAGTTTCACTGGAGCTACCCTAGCCTAAATAAACTCCCCTTGTCCTAATACAGCCTAACAAAACAGAAAGAAAAGGAAAGGAAAAATAAGGGAAGGAAAAAACAAGGAGGAATAAAGGAGGAAAGACATGAAAGGTTCTGGAAATAGCTGGAATTGTTCATGCTGAGCCATTGGGCCCCGAGATTTGAATAATGCATGTTCCATAAATCTAAGTGTCCCCGCTTGCCACGTTTTAGAACAGGGAACAAAAATAATAGCTACTGTCCACACTTATCACCAATAATAAATTACAGGGCTCCTGTGTGTGGCAGCGATTAATGCAAAACGCAACCCAAAGCACATAACTAAATAAATAGATAGTTTGACTTTCCTGGGGGTTATCTCTTTCCTTTTCTACACACCTCTCAGAGTCTCCTTCCAGCCAAAAATTATACTGGGAAAGACCCATCCTTACAGCGTATCCCCTTCAGACAGACAGGCAGATTAACTCATGGTTATCTTCAGAATATACACCAAGGCAGTCCACGGAGCGTATGCACCTCCAAAACCAGGAAATGGCCATGCACTGCATAGATTTTGGTTCTTCTGGAAGGCTACGGTCTTCCCAAAGCATCATCTCCCACTTAAAATAGGGCACACACTCATGGATGCACCTCTCCAAACACAAGATTCACACTGCTTCCCTGAGGTCACATTCAGATCTACATTGATGTGTGTCTACGAGGGGCAGAGTATCCTTTTGGCAGCAGTCCCACTCCTTCAAATAGTAAGGGAGTTCTGGGGTGCTCTTTGGCCCCAAAGTAGCAGTATCGGTAGCAGGGAAGTCACTAGAAAACAATGCAAGGACAGGGCATGAGGATAAAAAGGGTCTACAGAAGGCCCCTTTTAGAACTGCTCTTTACAGTGTAAGAACTTCCCTGCAAGGACTCTACTGTGTCCTCATTTTCACCTGGTCTGGGAATTACAAGTTCAAGCAAAGCTTTACTCTTCTTTATCCATATTTGCTGAGTAATGATGGGTCACCTTCACTGGGATAAGGGGAAGAAAGAAAACTCAACATGCAATACGGAAATAAAAAATATTTGGTAATGCAAGGGGAAGGTGTGTGCAGCTACACAGGCTAAGTATCCACTTTAACATTACCAAAAAAATCCCCCAAACCAAAAATCCATCCACTAAAGAAATTTGTCTCCCTCAATTTTAAGAGGTTAGATAATCGAAATAATAGGCAGCCATTAGAAGCCCCTGAACAGTTAAACAGAACTGTAATCAGAGCTAGACCATGGCAGTTCACAGGTAACTAACTGTACCCTATTCTTTCTCTTAATATTTTAATTCTGACACGTACAATTTTAGTGAAAAGTTGTTTTTCTTTTTACACTAGCTGCCTTCAGTGCTTTACCAGCCTATTACCTCTGAGGGTATGGTGCTCCATCTCTAGAGAAATCTCTCCTAGTAGAGGCAATTTCCCCTTAGAGAAGCCATCCCTGTTTATAGTATGGGCTTCTGTGTAAAGCTACCCTTGGCATCCTCCTTGTGCAACTGTGAAGCAAGAAACAGAGCTGCAAAGGTCACAAGAAACAGAATAAACTGCAGGAGAGAGGCTACCAAAACAACTATAAAGGCAGCTCAGATGAAACTTGAAACTCAAGGTACAACACTGTTATATGACCTGACCGAATGTCTGTGCTACCTGTCG
>NW_016690226.1:584082-595093 GCF_001604755.1 Lepidothrix coronata
TACAAAGTTGTAAGTTAGCTTCTGATAGGTCTCTGAAGCTCTGATATAGAGTATGGTGTGGAGGATGCCATGTTTTATCTCAGAGGTCAGGGATTTTCTCACTATTTGGTGTGTATCGAATAAAAAACCAGTCCAGCAACCATAACTCTTCAATTTCTAATTTTTTTTTTCCTTTTTAGTTTTTCACTAGCAAAACAGATTTACCCACATAGAACAACTGGCAAGATGGAGGCTTAAAATATTCTTTGTCTTCACAAGCATGAAGTAATGAATGTTTTCTCTTTGCTAGGCTCTTTTTCGACTATATTCTTTGAAAGCCAGCCAGCCTCTTTAGTCCATGAATTGGGTTTGCTAATTTGCAAGAGGTTGGAATCATTTCTCACATTAAGAAACTTAAGATAAACATGCTGTGCTCTCTTTCTTGATGGTTTCTTTAATCTATAATAAATGCCATTTTGGACTCAAAGTCCTTGTTTGAGGGCAGAGATATTAGAGGGCAGCGTGGAGAAATGGATTTGCACAGTCCACACTTACTAGGTTCGACACATGGCAAAGAGCCTGAAAGTGGAAGTCAGCCCACAAGAATTAGGTATTAAGGCTCAGAGATGGATTCTGAGAAAGTGCACCTCTGTAACTGGAAAGAAAGTTTCAAGCTTCCCTCAGTTGTGGGCAGGCTGCCTGAGGCAACAGGGATCTCTGTAGTCCAGAGCAGCCTTTGGGAAGCCAAATTGTGCATTATCATTTCCTTATGGCTTTTCTTCTCCTCCTCACTTTTTATTCTAGCTTCTTCTTTTGTAAGGAAAAGGGATAACTAAATGTCATAGTGGTTTGTGTTTTGGTTTTTTGGTTTGGTTTGGTTTGGTTTTGGTTTTTTGTTTTGTTTTGGTTTGGTTTTGGTTGTTTCTTTTTTGTTTTTGTCTTTGTCTTGTTTGGAGTTTTTTGGTTTTGTTGTTTTGGGGGTTTTTTTGGTTGGGGTTTTTTTGTTGGTTTTTTGGTTTGGTTTGGTTTTTTTGGTTTTTTTTTTTTTTGGAAGAACCTAAGCCAACCACAAGGGCTTGGATCTTAGCAACCTGGAACTACAGGAAGAGGCAGAGCTAAACTTGGCTCTTCAGGGCAGCTCCCAACATAATTATTCTTTAGTATATTTTGTCTTTGGAGAGTACTGATTTTTTTCTTGGACTACTGCATTTCCAGCATTTTTCATTGTCTTCAAACAACAGTCCTGGAGGACAGTCTGGATCTATGGTGTGCCCTGCAGTACAGGCCTTCAGACTTCTGTGGCTCGCTTGGGGGACTCACTAGGCATCAGAAAGACTTCAGAATTTCTTTTTTTTGCTTGCAAAAGGGCAAATGCCAGCTTGAAAGACACAAATTCCTATAAAAGCTCTATTGCTTCTGGATATACTACACCCTGGCTCCAGCAGTGCTAAAAAGTAAAATAAAATAAAATAAATCAAACACATTAAGCAGACTTCCTTGTCAGGAAACCAATAGCACAAAGCCAGTGTTCCAGGAAAACGAGAAGTACTTTAATTATGTAGGTCTGTTTTAAGAGCATTTCAGCATCTTTCATGCACAACTTAGTCTGCATCTCAACTTCTACCTCCAGTGGCCTCATTACACAAACGGAGGTAGAGAGCTTGGTCTTCTGCACTGTTCTACAATTGCTCCACAGGAACAAAAAATACCCTCAACTTTAAGCACCTTTGCCAGTATCAGGCTGCTCAGAGCTGTTTTCAGGTAAACCAGCAAAGGGGTTATAGAGCTTATTAAAAAGATATTTCCTTTTCCTCTATGATAACTCATTTTCTTTTTCTAGGTAGCGTAATGTAAACAAAGTTGCCACTCAGTAACACTATACATGCAGTGAAAAACACAATAACATGCTACAAGAACAGAGGAAGGCACAAATGGACACCATGGCAAATTTCACACAAGCATGTACACAGGTGCATGCTCGGACCTAAAATTTGCATTGTGACAAGCTAGAACATGTAACAAAGGGAAAGAGTTTCAACAAGATTTAAAAAATGAGAACAAGAAAGAATAAAGCAAAGCCAGGTGAGTTATATGTCAAACACAGTCAGCAATTAAACCATGAGATTATCTGGAAAATATTTCAGAAAGCAGAGGAAGGGTCAGACTGCAGATAACAATGCACTGGAGGATCTCTTCTAGCAGCACCCAGCAGAGACTATAGGACTCTTCAGATTTCCACTTATTGAAGTGATAATCCTAATGGTTACTAACCACTTTTTTTTTTTCTTGTACCTCAGCGCAGCTCTACCTTATTCCTTTGCAAAAGAACTGAAAAAACAGCTATGATAAATATCAGCTTCTCTCACAGGTCTCTGTGGGTATTGCCTCTGAAGCCTAATTACGTCAATTTAAGTGTCAGAATTGTTAACTTGTTTTCAGCTAGTCATTTCAACAAAAACAGCTGTCTTCCCTCCAACAGTGGGCAGAGTTTCTGACTGTGGACAGAGCACAAATAGAATAATTGGCAGTGTCCTCCCACTCCAACCCTGGGGAGAAGCCAAGGTAGGTGGGAGCCTGAATAAGGAAACCCGATGGTGAGCACATTGGTATGGAAGCCTTTGATGCTGAGTTGTCATGAAGCATTACAGACGCTGTGCGATTGTTCTGCCAGTGTACACGTGCTGCACGCTGATGGCTGTGTCTCAGAGGAGAATGTGGTGCCTGTTCTTACTAACATCCTGTAATGCTTTCCTGCTTGCCCAGGTGCTGGAGGTCAGCCCTGGTAGTCCAAAGCTCCCATGCATCTATTTGAATTCTGTATGCTGGCTGGCAAGTTTGTTGACTAGATGGTAAGCAGGTATTTATTAAATCCTATTACTCACTTTGCCACTGCCTGAACTTGTTGCCAAGTATCCTCACATGCTAAGCTCCAACACTCCTATATCCAGTCTCCCAGTAACGCAGGACATAAGTAATGAAAACTGTCAGGCATCACTTCTAACATTCAAAGTGGTCAGGCCTGAACACTTGCTGACCTTTATGAAGACCAAGCCATAGATTAGATCAGGCCTTTGTCCCATTCCAGGGAAGAGGAAAATAGAAAAGAAAAAGAAAAACAAACCCCAAAACAATGCAGTAGACTTAAGCAGAGGAACAGCCCTGAATTTCTGCAAGACAGTGAGCCATCTACTTTGTGCTGTGCCTGCACACTGCCCAGCACACTGGGGTCTTGGCACCTGTCTGCCCTTCTTCCTGTAGTGGTAACACAAATGTACTAATACAAGAGACTACTAAAGGCCAAGCAATCCCATCAGCTGTGCTCTTCTACAGGGCACTGACCACAGAGAGTAAATCAGACGTGTTCTTTCTGTTCTGCACCCAAGTTCAGGTGTCAGGCAATGCACATCAGATAAGCCCAAACTGCAGTGAAGGGAATGGGGCCTGCCTCAGTCCTGATATACCAGAGCTCACCTCCCTTCTTTCCTTCTCCCAGCACCAGTTCAGGTAATTAATAGGGTGACTGGCACTAACATATTCTTCTCCAACTTCACACAGATTTTTTTGTACCTTTCAAGAGGCTATAGCCAAAGGCCCTGGTAACATCATTTGCAGTAGCCGTTCACTTGATTGGAAATTTGAGGTATAATGACTCCTCCAATCCAATGAGATTCCAGCAAAGGGTGTACCCTTGCATTATGTAATAGGCTTTGGAAGTCTGGGGGTGGAGCAGTCCCAGTGTTTGTTTTCCAACAACTCTGCTCTGCATGCAGTTCTGACAAGCAAAGAGGCTAAGATGCTATTCTTTTTCATCTGGATTTGCTGTGTCCTAATTTTTCTACTGGATACATAGGGTTTGTCCCAAACTAATTACATCTACAAAACACATTCTTTAAGCTTGTAGATGCAATGGAAGTAACTTTTGTGCGTCAACAGTTCTGTTAGGTGGAGTCACCCATTGTCAGTGACAGACAACTCTTGTATTAAATCAGAGTACATGGTTTTACAGAGGACCAAGCAGAACAGAGGTCAAGCACTTTCTCTACTGATTCATAAAAATGTATATTTTGGACTTGCAGAAAATAATCTTCCCTGAAATTCAAATAGAGATGATTTCTCAGGAGACAATAATATTTAAAAAGACAAAACAAACTAGCTTGAAAACAAAACCAAGTATTTTCATTGTGGCATTGACTTGAAAAATTAATCTCTCTATCTAAAGCTCTTATTCAAAGATATTAGCCCATGCTGGCAGGGCAGTGAGTTGCCAAATGTCCTCAGATGCAAGAGACCTCAATGTAGGGATATTTCCAGCTTGTGCAGAGTTGAATCTGATGTCAGTGGATTCCCTCTGCAGTCCTCAGTGTAAGGGGAGCATGGCAAGTGAAACAGGGTGCAGCTGGAAGAAATACTATCGCTCTTTGGCTCAGCTCATTTGTCACTAGGGGCCCTAGGGCCCTGGCCAGATGGCAGAGTTTAAAGGAACTCAGGCTAATATTACCTCAAGCTGCTTTTAAATTATACATGGAGGTTAGCATAGGATTGACTCCTAAGCCAAGGAGCCAACCAGTAGTTCTTTGTTAACACCATCCTCGCTGCAGACTCTGTCCAAAGTGGAAAATATGTACCAACGAGGGTATTTGTGCAGCATGCCTGTCAGTCAGGCTTGAACAGAGGGGAAAAATCCAAGTTTTCATAACTTGACTAATTTCCCTCGCCAAGAGAGGTGTGAGATGAGACTTGTACCTCATCTTTCTTAATTTCCTTTTATATTTTCAGCCACAGAGTCTTTTCCTTACATAGCTACTGAAGTCACTGCACCTGCTGGAACAAACCAAACCTTTTCAGAGCTGCAGTCACAGAAGGTTGAATTTTATTTCTTTTCAGTCGTGAAAAAATATTCAGGATCATCACAGCCAACTCCAAACAGACAAAAAAGTGAGAGTCACCTTTGCAGTGAGGTGCTTTAGGTTTATTTGGCTTATTTTGAGGATTAGAAAAAGTAAATAATTTCCAGTTCAAACATGCTGTAGTTATTGCCACAGAATTTTAATGGTAATGTCCGCATGTCTTCTTAGTATTACTTTATATTTTTTAACTGGGGTCCTGAACTTAAAAATTCTTCCCAAGATGGGTAACTGGAGTTTTCATTCAGACATTTTCATTCAGACTAATGGATGTTATAGCACTAAGGACACAGAGAGAGAATTAGAGTGGGGAGAGAGGGAGAAAAGCTGTGCTCTCTTTTATCTTTTATCCCGAAAGACAATGTTGTCTCCTGGGGTGGGATGCAGAAATACATGCTCAAAACTGCCTGGGCAAATAGGAAAAGGGTCATGACCCCCAATACTTGGGCTGAAGAGTTAGTGATTGGAGTGTAGGGCATGGCTTAAGTGGGAAGAATGACCATGCAACTGCGTTGAACGTGAATTTTACCTACAGAGCAAAGAGAGGCCTCTTTGTTTGGATGCGGAGTCTCAAGTCAGCTTTTTGACATACAGTTCTCATATTTAAGCTCAATATTGTCCCTGTGCATGATCCTGCATTCCACTAAGAAGAGACAGGAAACCTAGAACCTATTTGCTTGGCTCCTGCTGGGGACTGTCAGGGAGGGATCCATTTACCAGTGCTTCTTATAAGAAGTGAGGTTTTAATGAAATGGGTCCTTGATGCAGCAGGAACAAGTGCCAGGACATGCACACTTCCAGCAGAAAATTCTGGGTGGCCAGCTATGGGAAACCACATTTGACTAAGATCAACTTGTGCTGGAGCTGTAATAGGACTGTATAGGATCAAAGTACCATGAACATTTTTTTGTTCTCTGTACAGCGGTACACACATATCCACAGGGTTTCTCTGAAAACAAATGAAAATTGTATGACCACTGGGTCACCTTCATGTAGAGTACCTTCTGCTTCATGCTGGATCCCTTCTCTCACCTTGAAGATTTCAGCTAGCAGAGATGACATATTTGCCCTTCCTTCCATAGAGCAGCTTAGAAACACATCTCATTCTCAGCAGTGCATTAAATCAGAAGCACACATGGGCATGGGGAACAAGTATCCTAGAAGATAGAGAAGGGACTAACACTTGATCAGCGGAGAAAACACCCTGTTCAAATTTTCAGAGAGATGTCTTTCTGCAGACTCTCCTTCTCTGAAGGAAGCAGGGGGCAGGAAGGGGCACTCATATCTCTTGGGAAATGCAAGGGGAGCCCCACGGACACACTCTCAACAGAGAATAAAGAATAAGGGGCAGAGAAAGGAGACCTATAAAATATATTCCTCCCAAGTGGGACTGACAGGGGGCATTTATTCCTCAGAGTGATATTTACTGCCTTCCCACAATGTTTGCACTAACTGGCAGCTCTGGCTAGCTAGACTGCTGTGTCAACATCTGCAGGTGTGAGCATGTGGCTGTGTGCAAGGAAAGGGAAAAATAAGAGAGAAAAAATATTAAGAGGAAAAATGGTTCTACTTTTTGCCTTTTTCTGTGTGTTTTTTACTTTCTGCAGAGTAGAAACCTTTCTGTGCTGATACCAGGAGGAGATTCCTAATGATTAATTGATTTTGCTGTCAAATGTAGGAAGTATGTGCACGAGCCGTGCATAAGTGAGGGGTACTGACTATTTTTTTTTTCCAACAGTAAAACTTTTTTTTTTCCTCCCTTGATTCCCAACAACTTGCAAAAAACAGATGCACAAACAAGGAGAGGAAGAGAAGCAAACAAAAGGAATGTAAAAACCCTGAGACATCAGAAACACAGCCTACCCCATAATTCTGGGGAAGTACACAATTTGTCTTGACCTTTATAGGTTTTCAGGCTTGAGTGAAATGCAAAGGCTAAGAGAACCTTGCGAAGCTTTGTCAGTGCCAGATTACACCTTCTCTTGATGCACTTTTCCCAGCAGTGTTTCTTGCTTCCTCACACATGTCCTAACAGAAGCACTGTATTTCTTCATCTGGGATTTCAGAAAATGCTTCAGGGTTAAAATCCTATGTTGTTACGTCCAGCCATGCCATGAACAATGTTCTCCTCATCGCATGAACTCAATTGCACTATTCAGACCAGCAACAGCCTACTGCAAAGAACTAACAGGATTTCTGCTTTGCTTTCCTTCAGAAAAATGAAGCTCCAATTTCATTTTTGCAGATACTCCTTAGGAGCCAACCTGGTCTCATTTTTGTAGGTACTTACAAATACCTTCAACTTCTGGTGTTTCAGCAATTGTATACTGATCCTCATGACATCTCTGGCAGGCAGAACAGAACTAAGTGATCATTCCTGGAAAGCCAATTACTAAATCCCCCAAACAGACCTTGAACATGTAGGTGCTTGTGGCAGTCATAAAACCTCCACCTGGCTTCTGCTCCAAAGCCAGTTGGCACCTAAGGTGATTCTATTGGTGATCTTTATGCTCATACATTATTGAGGCACCTATATAACTGCAATTAAGCACATGTGTAACCATTTAAAACTGGCAGATGTTCAGAACTTCCTTCATAGATATACTCTGGCTAAATCTGCATGCAAGATACTCCCTCTCTGCCTCATCTTCTCGGTCTTACAGGCAGTACTCCAAACATTTCCATATTTCTTATGTAATACCATCACATAAGGATCCCCATTCAGAGGCACCTTGACACACTTGAGAGGTGGGCTCATGCAAACCTCGTGAAGTTCAACAACGTCAAGTACAAAGTGCTGCACCTGTGTTGGGAAAATCCTGAGCACAAATATAGAGAATGGATTGAGAGCAGCCCTGAGGAGAAAGACTCATTACTTCTTGACAAGAAGTTGGGGTGTTTGTTGCCCAGAAGCTCAACGTGACTGGCAAGGTGCTCTAACAGCCCAGAAGTCCAACAGTATCCTGGGCTGCATCAAAAGAAGTGCATCCAGTAGGTTGAGGGAGGTGAATCTCCCCCTGTATTTACTCTCCCATGAAACCCCAACCTGGATACCTTGTCTGGCTCTGAGGCCCCCATATAAGGAGGGTATGGACCTGCTGGAATGAGTCCAGAAGACTAATCCAGAGGAGGGTGACAAAGATGATCAAAGGGCTGGAACACATATCATGAAGACAGGCTGAGAGAGTTGGGGCTGTTCAGCCTGGAAAGAAAAGGCTCCAGGGAGACCTTACAGCAGCCTCCAAGTACCTAAAATGGGATAGATGGGACGTTAGGAAGAAATTCTTTACTATGAGGGTGGTGAGGTCCTGAAACAGGTTGCCCAGAGAAGCTGTGGGTGCCCCATCCCTGGAAGTGTTCAAGGCCAGGTTGGATGGGGCTTTGAGCAACCTGGTCTAGTGGAAGATGCCCCTGCCCAAGACAGGGGGTTTGGAACTAGATGATCTTTAAGATCCCCTTCCAACTCAAGCCGTTCTACGATCACTCCTGCCTGCTCTTGACCAGACAAGCTGAGTCTTCAAAAGCATAGTCACTTAAGGAATATATGGACATTATATACATTCACATTTTAGTCCTGCATCCACTAATTAAATGATATGAATAAAAGTTGCTCCACCAAATCAAGGAATTGAATCTGTTTTAATTTACATGAGGACATTTCTATTTCCAAGGGCAGAAACTTGGATAAAACAAAATATAAAGAAAAAAAATTAGACCTTTTTTCCACTGACAACTCCAGCTTCTACATTTAGATTTGTCGTTCAGTGATGGAAGAGAAGCATTTCACATTACATTTTTGTAATATTGAATTTGTTAAAAGAAAAAATTTATTATAGAGCTAACTCTAAGTAGATAGGGTTTTGTCATAAAAATAAGAGGAGGAAACAAACAAAAAAAAATCTTGATTCCTATAGAAGTAGCAGAAAAAAACTAAATAACCTCAGATGTGTTAAAAACTGACATAAGCTAACTTCCTAAGTGTACATTCTAGATGATATTTCTGCTTCTCTAGAAATGGCAAGGAACTGGATGTCACGTTCCAGACTCATTTCAGCTTCTTATGGGCAAGGTTTGGAGGAGTGTTAATCCAGAACAGAACTTAATCCCCAATTACCTTCCAGCTCCTTCAACCAAAGCCTCACTATCTCATTTTAATAGTTGAAACTATCACGCATCTATAAAGTCACCAGCATCTTAGACTCAATAACGTTTATATGCTTCCAACTCTTCTGATTTAAGAGAATGTTACAATTCCTGTTTTGCAAATAGCAAGATAAAGTTCCAAAAAATTAAAGAAGTCATCCAAGAATTAACCAAGACTGTTACAAACCCAGGTCTTCCAAATCTTAGTTCATGCCCTAACCACCATATTCTCCCACTCCACTGTGCAAAGTCTTGTATAGACACAACCTTATACCAGATAGGCAGTGACAGCAGCTACCTAAATATTTAGTATATCTTCTTTTCAGTTCCTTTTTTCCTTGATGAGTGGACATCCAATTTTAAGCTCATCCAAATATGGGAAAGCAGGGTAAGAAAAGGAAGGGACAGCCTTCCTGTCTTAAGATTTTATATAAGAAGAGTCACAGTGCAGATGCAATGGATGAGGCTACAGAAGAACAAATAAGGTTTTCATTGAAGAAAGATGTCTAAAGACAAGTGCTTTGATGTGTAGGGTTCCAGTGCTGCAGGGTTCAAGCTTTTTGGCCTTTCCTGCAAATATACTATCCATGGAAACAGGTTTCTCTTGTGGAAAACCTTCATGGAACTATCAGAGTGAATAATTCCACTTAGGGAAAAAAGAAGGAGGAGAGGGAAAACAAGCCACCCTCTCTGCTCTCAGCTGATGTTTGAGCTTCTAGGCATTTGCACTTGAAAGTCTTTGAGCACCTTTGAAGTTAGACGTGAGAGATTTTCAGACTGCTTTCTCTACTGATGGCTCTGAGGACCCCAAATTTTGCAAGGTGGTTTCTAAAAAAAATTCCTCTCCATAGCATCCTCAGTTCACCCCACTGAAGTATATAACCACCCAATCCCTACAATCCTCTCTGGAATACTCCTCTCCCAAAACTTCTGGAATCCAGGTACTCTATTCAAAAAGTCCTTTTCACCGTGGAAGTCAACAGAGGTAAATACACATTATCCTGCACTTCAGAAATTTTTAATTTGGTCTTTAGGATAAAATTTACTTTTTCTAATGAGTTATGAAAACACACAGACCATGATGTCTGAGTACAGAATGGTGGACACCAAGAGCCCTAAAAGACACAAAATCAGTATGAGTGGTATTCAAAAGCTAGAGTGGTATTCAAAAGTCATCAAAAGCTAGAGTTAACCACCTATATAGAGAAATCGGACAGAGATTTAAAATACCTCATGCTAAGGGATAACTCTTCTATGGCCACGTGGCATTCAACACAGTGAGTTACTGAATTGCCAATTCTATCCACTGAGCAATCCCACAGCAGTCCATGTCTGTTGCTACCTCACATGCAGGCTCTTCTTTCCCTTCAACAGGCTAACACACTAGCCTGGTTATGCAACACGTGTTCTGCTTTTTACCTCTTCAAGCCCCTATACTCTATTTTGCACCACAGTCAAAGAGCAAAACAAACAAGTGAGCCAAAAGGACAGGACATCTATAAAATTATCCCACAGCCTTGAAAATTTCAGCCAGAGCCTTTGAGTCTCTAGTCTCCTGTAGCAGAACAAATTCCACATGCCCTCCCAGCGCAGCAGGGAGGAGCATTAGCCTATTGGTAGGTATAGCCTACAGTTTCCTTTGCAGAACCCAGCTGCGCTGAATAAATAAATCACCTGCGGCCATTTATGTGCAAATAACCTGTGCCAAGGGGCCTTTTGGAAGAAAAGCTTCGATCTATGCTCACAGCAGCATTGTCGTAATGGGAGCAAATAAACACGAGTGCTGTCCTCCCCGTTCTTTCCCCCCCCACAGTGCTTTTGTAACACAGCACTTTGCCTTGCTGTGTTAAGGCTGAGAAGCAGCATTTTGCATTAAATAGTCGGCTGTTACAGGGGAGAAAGAGGCACAAAGTGCACTTAACAAAACCCACCCTCTACTCCAGAGTTGGGACGTTAAAACCAGAGATGAGTGAACATGTCTCATT
>NW_016690226.1:595103-669702 GCF_001604755.1 Lepidothrix coronata
CCAATTCCCTTGACAGGTGCCATTAAAAAGCCAACCAATTCTGGCACTCCAGCTCTCAGAGGGGCCCTGCAACACAGTTATTAAATAAAGTACACTGGCTTTCATTGTGGATGGGGGTTGCTTAACATAAGTGCAGCACTTGGAGTTTAAGGGGAAGCAGAGACACGGAGGGTTTGAGCCTCTGGATTCTTCCACTACAGGCACCCACTCTCCTCCACTGCTAAAGTCAAAGCCCTTCCTCTGCCTTCACAGCTCCAGGCTTTTCTCATTTCTTTCAAGTCTTAACTCTGAACAAGCTAAATTCAAAATAATTACACCACTAGTCTCAGGAATCTCACTCCTTACAGGTCTTATACACGTGCTCTCACTATCCACTAGGAACACTGTGATCATAGGCATACACATGGGCTCCCAATCAGCCTTTTCCCATCCAGTTTTTTTTCCTGAAAGCTGACTGGATTTAAAAAAACCAAGCAAACAAACAAACAAACAAAACAAAAAAAAATTCCAATTTTCCCCTTTATTTTTTTTTTTAAGTTTTAAAACCAGTTGTGCTCTGGCTGTGCTCTTGCCCCTGATGTGTCTGCTATCCATGAATATTCTGGTGAGCAAATTCTTAACAAGTTCATTCCTGGAAACATCAATTACCAGAGGACATGAGTCAAGAAAGCTAATTCCAGACTCCACTGGTAGCTGCTCTGGTAGGTTGCTGCCCTGACTTTATTGCCTGAGTAGGATGGCATGAAAGGTACCCTGAGGCCTCAAGCTGCTTTGGTATCCTTATAACAAATTGTTTGTTATTGGACCAAGAGTTATGCATACATTGCCTAGGAAGTTTCAAATCAAGAGAAATTATCTTGACAGATTTCAATCTGTTATCTGTTTGTGACTATTTCCAGCTGGGTATTTGTCAGGCTCACTGATATCCATTTCCCCCACAAACACCAGAGAACTACTACCTTTTGTCAGTGCCAAAGGTTTCTCATGGACCCGGATCCTTTCCCAAATGGGAAGTTGCTGTGTGTGTTCCCCTGCTGAGGCTGTGCTGCTGTACGAAGCAAGGTCAAAATTCATCTTGCCTGCTTAACTCGGGTTTCTGTTAATTCCTCACCCAGTGCAGACAACCCACCTCCCCTCCCTGCCCCCACTAAACTATATGGCTGTAAGGGGCAGAAAAAAGTATGGGAAGAGAACTTCATTTGCAAAAGCTGAAGTATCTACATCCACCCTCCCCTCCAACACAGCCTGCCAAACCAGGCCACCAGCAGCACAGCCTGTTCAAGTCTGCAGTTCCTCACTTCCCTAAGCACACATGGATGGGGCTGGGGCTCTCTCCATGAAGGCAAGGCTAACAAACTTCGAAGGGGCCAGGCAGTGGGAAATGTGTTTCCTCTCCTCCCTTCCCCAAGGAGCATACCCCACTCTACTTGCAATCCCAGATTTATCAGGTTGCTCAAAAAACTGCAGTATGACTGGGGAATAAGGATAATGGTATTTTCCTCAGCTGAAGCTGATCCCATATCCCTACCAGTATTCCCCTAGACAAAGAGGTTTCCAATGTAAAATGAGTATGGTTAAAGGAAAAACAGTACATAAAAGTAAAAAACTTAGCTTTTAACGAAGTACTTTCAAACCTTATCAGTATCAGAGTTGATATTTATTTCAAGCTTTTTTTTCTTCTTTTTCTTCTTTTTTTTTCCCCTCAAATGATCAGCAACAAATAAATAGACTGAAAAAAAAAATAAATAGATGTCCCAATTCGGTATGGGACTAACTAGCAAGAAACCCCTGGAGGGCAGCATGTGATCCAGTTGGGCTCCACTGACTCACTTCCAGCCTAAGCAAGCATTACAGAAGCCACAGCAAACTGGGCTCTGCTCTCACTACTAGAGGGAGCTGCATGACTTCCCCAGTTCCCAAAAGCTGCTAAAATTCTGTCAAGAGAGTGTCTTCCTAATTTGCATTATCTTGGTCATTTACAATTCATCCAAACAGAGCTGGCAATTAGTGGTTGTTGGTAAACTCTGCAGTGAGCTCCAATCAGTGCTTTGCTGCTCTGGCGCTCTCTATTTACAAATTCTTTCAGTTATGGGCATATTAGAAAACCAGTTTTGACAATTTCTGTCCCATAAAGTTACAGTTTCCCCCAATTACTGCAGTTAATGAGAAGACCAAGCTCACTAAAATATACAGTCCTGTGACCTGAGGACTCCCAATTTGTGGGAGAACATCGAACATCATGATATGCACGTTGACTGTACAGGTGCAGAGCCACCAAGCTGAGGCAAGGGGTGGATGCAGTGTTTCTTAGGAAAATTAAACTGCCTCTTTACTGTAGGTGCAAAAAAACCCATCTTGAATCATCATGGAATCATCTAATCCTGACCTGGACAAGCCTATGACAGCTGGGGAGAATTATCAATAGCTTCTCTTTCAAGCCCTGAAACCTCAGTAGCTGGGAAATAGCAGCAAGATATAATGCAAGGTAAGAAGGGGGGAGCAGGTGGGAGCAAGAAGGGAACATCAGGGAAGGACCTAATGTATGTCAAGACATAAATGTAAGTAGACAGAGCTCCTACATTATCTAACTACTGCCCTCCTCACTGTGCACCATCCTGCATGGTAGGCCTTTCATTGCTGTTGCTGTGAAAGCCTCTCCTCTGTGTGTCCTGCCTTTTGAACAGCCTTTTTGCATCTATCTACCTCATTTACTCCCCCTCTCAGTTCAGTTCCTCTCCTGACAGCATCTCTTATTCTCCTTTGCCAACCAGCCTGCAATTTTTTTCCTTTTGATCTCATTTCTCTCCATCAAGTATTTAGGATTCCCATTGGTAAGAGATGGGCAGCGTAACGCTACAAAACAGCATTTCAGAGCAGTTCAGATTTACCAGTTCAGAGCACTACTGACTGAAGCAAGAGGCACTGAAGGGGCTCTCTCATACAGTTGCAGGGACATTTGCAGTCTCCTGGCTTGGATAAGATGGAAAAATGCCATTTCTGTATTCCTTTACTCGGTAGAGAGTTTTTTAGCTTTATTTGTTGCCCCAGGATACTGGTTAACATTGCTGTGTAAAAGCCACCACCGCATCCATCCCCCAAAAATAGATGCATATGCACAGTATCTTTGAGATGCAGAGAACTAAAAAGAATGTGTTTAGATAAAACCTCTGACTGGCTTTATTTTCTTCACCCATGCTTTATCCGAGACACATTGCATTTTGATCTCTGGCTACCTGCAAACAAAGAGGTTAAAAAGATGAGGAAAGGAAACTAGTTTGTCTAACAGTGACTGAAACTGGACACAGCTGAAATTACAGTTTTATATAGAAAGCTGATGAAGAAACTGCACAAGGAACTGCATAAGCCAGAGCAGCTTCTGGCAAGAACATCGGTTTCTTCACAGTTAGAAATGGTTTGCAGGACCCTCCAAGGCCACAATTCATTATCCAGTGAAATGTTTCATCCATTTTCACCATGCTATGAAACAAATGGAGCAGAGAGCCATGGATCACAGTGGAGCCAGCACAGCACAGCAATAGAACAAAAAATTCCTTATATTACCTCCCAACCTCCCTTGGCCTGATTTCCCCTGCCCAATGCATATCTTAAAGATAAGCCAACACAAGCACTACAGCTGAAGCCTGGAACAAATGCAAAGACTTATTTCTCACTTACACAACTTATTTCTCATCCAAAATCCAATAAAACAATTCATCTAGAGACGCTGCTTATACAAACACTGCCTAGAGGCCAGGCAAAGAGAAAGCTGCCCTGGTTGTGCCATTGTAGCCAAAAAACACACACCACATGGCCGTGATGCTGTTCTACTGTCCACAGCCTGCAGCCCCCGTGACCAGCAATTCAGACGTGAGCTTCATCAGTCATGAAAAGCACAGGGCATCTGGTACTGTTCCCACCGCTCCATGCTAACTCTGGGTTTGTACTGGACCCATTTTCCCTAACCATTTCCCACAAACAGGACACAAAGCAGCAGGCCAAAATCTAGCAGTTTTCAACCATGCCAGACAAGATCAGGAAGTTAAAGGCCTTCAGTCTCCTGTGCTCAGCAGCAATTAATTTAAAGTGGTCTGGAGAAAGATGGAAACTCCATCCTAATGGTCAACCGGTGCATGAGAGAGAAAATGAGCCATTTCATGGTCCCTGTGGTTATCATCTTCCACAAAGCATAAGATTTGATTACCCCTATCTTAACACATAATTACAAATGGTCATAAAATTATCCAGGCCATTTTTAAAATGCTTTTATAATAATTGACTTGATGACCTCCTGGGGCAACAGAGGCTGCAAGCAGTAAAAACCAAGCTTATTCTGCTTTAACATACCTGTGCTTTATAATTATAATATCCTACAAAAAAGAAACACTGATATAGGGATATCCTCTTTGGAGCAACATCAAAGGCTGGCACTCAAAAGAGGATACAAAAGAATCCCAAACTAACTACAGAAAATCACCTGTGCACAACTTGGCGGACAGTAAGTCATGGCAGCAGCAGAGTGTAGCAAGAATTGCTGGAAAAGGATCAGGCACACTCATTTCCAGAGGAAAAGTGCCAGGCCAGAGCTCCACAGTTCACCATCTTAACAGTGAAATACAACCTTGCTTTTTTCATATAGAATATGTATATGAAGATCATTAGTGTAGATCCTAGGGTAAATGTTGTATTTCTGGCTAAGTTGCTGACTCTGTTTCACTTGCCCATTCCTCATCTCATCTATAAAATGGGAATTAGGGAAATTCTATTTCTCTGGATCAGAGGTGTTAAAAAGCAGCCTACAAGCTAAGTGCTAGCGATAGAGCTGTTCATACTGCACAGATGTGAAATGAATTGAGCTCCAACTGCAAGGGCTTATGCTGCATCTTGTAGTGTTTGTAGCTAAAACATCCATTTATTTCTTCTGTGAACCCAAACCTACATGTTCCTGCCTCAGCATTGCTTTCCATGCATATTCTGGAGATGTAATTAGAGTGCAGGAAGAGTTAAGGCTGCATCGCTGTTCCTGGGAGGATTGAGCAAGGACTTGAGGCAAGGCTTTTTACGCTTGTCTCCCTCCTCCCATTTTCAGAGCTTCCCAAAGAAGTAAGGGGCATATTTTGTTTTGGTTTTTTTTTCCCCCCATTAGCCCCATTTTCCCCCCATGGCTGTCCCTTCCCATAAATTGACTACTCCCCATGTCAAGGCAGCCAACAGGGAGAATCCAAGCCAAAATCCAAATTCTGAAGGAACTCAGCAAGATAGGGCAGTCCTTAACACTACTGTGGGTAAAAGGTGTCAGGTCCACCCCTTCCCTACATATCTACAGGACTAAGTACAATGGCAGCAGCTGTAGCCACAATTGCAAGTGTTATTTGCCCAACCAAAAAGACAGTGCCACACATTCTCAATAACTGAGCAGAAGATCAGCAGCAGCATACAGAGCTATGGGGAAGAGATGAGAGAGGGAAAAAAAAGTTGGAAGTGACACTGCAGTCATAAAAAGCTCTGATCAGACTTCCTAGAAACCAAACACAACACAGGTACCTTCTAGCTTTCCTTACCTACTACCTCTCCACCTCCATGAGACATTGGTCTTACTAGGTGGCCAACAGTACTTCATAATGAAAGAAGCATCCCAGCGTCACAGTTTGAGTCAAGGCAGAAACATATCCCTCAAAGCCAGGCATGTGAAAAAAGCAAAACAGTTCCTGTGCAAGTGACAAGATCATCATGCAAGTCTGTTTTAAACTGAATAAATTCATGGTGACTCCATGAAATTCTGAGGGATCTAGGAAAAAAAAAAACAGAGTTCCCAGTTCCCAAGCCTGTGCTTGAATCACAGCAGAGAAACCACAAAGCAGAGGAAATCTTCACAGTGACAAATGGGGATAGAAAAACTCAAAGACAAGGCAGATTTGTCAAGGCAGTAGCTGACTAGTCCCCAATCCTATCAGAGAGGTAATTCACTTTGCCCTCCCCTTCAATTTGTGTTCCTAAGGAATCAGCTATCACAGGGTGCTTACAGTGTCCTGGTTTCACCTGTCACCAGATTCTCCCAGTTAACCACAGCCCTGCAGGTTATGAAACGGCCCGAAGCAGGTCACTACATAACTGACTCACACAGCTGGATTCATCGTGGATGTACCTGGGGAAAAGGGCTTGGAGAGGGTAAGGGTGGAGGGTAAACTTGAAGCAAGAAACATAATGTAAGGGAGCCATGGCCAGCTCATTAACCCTATCCCAGGTTACTGTGTGGGGTCTGCTGGGTGCCAGCATAAGGCACTGTGGCAGAAGCAGAGGGAGGGTGCCCTACATGACTGCAGGGGCTCCAGAGTGACAGGAGGGGAGAGGCAGAGCTTGTTTTTTCTTTCCACAGAGAAGGAAGATAAGGAGAAAGAAAAAGTTTGACAATAATAATTTTCTACATTTATGAAGAGCTGAGAAACTTTGTCTGCTCAACAGCCATTTCTCACTGAGCTGTCTCCCCACTGTGAGGTTTCTATCTCATGCCTGACTGACTCTCCTCTTGATTTCTAGTAATTAGGAGCCTTCCAGCCTGCCCAGAAAAAAATCCTCTGCTTGAAACATCCTTCTTTTCAGGAACCAATTGGTGCTATTATCCCACTGATTTTTAAAAACCTGTGGCTATACATTAGAGACCCAGGTGGTAGGTCCACACTACTTGCTTGTCTTACCTCCATACATTTCACCTCCAAATTCCTTGCAAGGAAACAGAATGGATAATAAAATCCAGAGGGAAACAGATAAATCAGAGCACTTCATTCAGACACTGAGACAGGACATTGCTCAAGGAAGAGGATTCATCCGCCCTCAGCAATGGAGTGATGAGAATCACTACAAGAACCCACAGGAAACCTCTGCCTTTAAAATAGTCTGTATTTTACCCACGTGTGTTCATGTGTGCCTGTAATAAAAATAATTACTGCTTGTAATCATTAGAGATGAGCAAGGCAAAGGCTGTGCTTTTAATAAGCCAATATGAATTTCATGTTCTGCTTGCTGTCTGAGCAACAGCGATTGCTATTTCCTTTGGAGATTGATTTTGCCTTAGGCTTGGTCTTAAGAGGTTATCTGATGAATTTTGGTTATTTGGGAAAAGGGGACAAAGGGCAGGCCTCCCTTGGAAGTGAAGATAAAAACGTCTGCGTGCACATCCTTTTTGCAGTTCTTTTGGTTCAATTTTCCATGAGATTTCAAAACAGCAGCTTGAAAGGAAGAGGGAGCTAGTGGCAGGCAAGATGGGGTTCTAAAAGTCACAAAAAAGATAATTCTCTCTACAGACCCTACTCTCTATAGGGTCTCTGTGTTGGAAAGGAAGCAATGCTGTAAGATATGAGGTCGTATTTGGGGGGCCAGGCTGAGGTGTCCTGAACAGTGAATTCTGAAAATCTGAGTCCTGCCAGTCTCAAACGCTAAGCAGACCAAGGCATCCAGAATTACAGACCACTTCAAGTGCTTCCTCTTCTGCAATGCTGTCTTTTTCCCTCATGGTCATGGTGACCTCCTAAAGCAAAGGTGACTACTCCCAGGGCTTTTCTTGGTGCAGGACAGTATCCAGAATACCGATCCCAATGAAATTACCTTGACCTGTAGAGCAGCACGTGGGAAAGTTGCTCAGAGAAACAGCAGCCATTGGGCTTTTCCTTCCCATATGAAGACACGCACTTACCCCTCAGTAGGGTCCAGAAATAATAGTGTTCTAGGTTTGACATGTCTGAATTTCCTTTCCTCCTCTGCACCAACTCTCTCCTGTTACTGCTGGCTTTTACCTTCCCAGGCCATAATGACTCTTAAGTGTTTTTACATCTCCCCTTGAACATATTCAAAAGAGGAAATTAATTAGGAAGAGGAGAAGAAAGAGGAGAAAGCATATGTGTGGGAAAATAAAAGACTTTATATAACAGTTTGTGTATGTTTTTGTATGAGTGAGAGAAAGTACACGAGCATGACTGGAAAGAGGTACAGAAGAAATATGTAAGAAAGGCAGACAGGTTATCTGTCATCCAGCCTGTCCTCCATTAGTTTCCAGCTCTGTCATCCTTCTCTCCTCCTTTTCATCAAACTCTTTTATTTCTCCTCTTTCCAAGAAGATCAATGGAACTGTTCTCTCTTTGTCTAGGATGGGGTAAATAAAAAAAGGATTGCAGAGAGGAGGGGAGATGGAGGAATGTGGTGGGGGAGGGGGAGATGGAACCCCCGAACTCTCATTTACCCACTGGAGCAGAGAAGTGAGGAAAAAAGCTCACACCTTTAAGGTAAAACAAATGCTACAGAAACAAATACTCCACTTGTGAACTGCAGTGTCTCTGCCCAAACATGTGCAAGTGTGAACTGTTTTCACATGCTTCAACCTTTCCTCTTAGCTGCAAAAGCAGAAGGGAAAGGCCCCTGGCCAGTGGTTTGACTTCTACCACATGACAAGGTGCACTGGCTTTGATGATGGAACTGATAACAAAGGCACTGCAGATGATAAACACTCTGGGAGCTCAGGCTTCTGCTGTGATGAATAATCTCCTTGCAGAGTTTCAACTCATTTATTTTGCTAAATCCTGTTTTTAAGAAGAACTGCTGTGCATTTGGTGACACTGCACATGCTAAAAACTGGAAGACACTGGAAGGCAACAGGGTGAAGTGGCCATGGGTGCTAGTGATTTTCTGCAGTTCCTGACAGCACCTTCTCCTGGAAGCAGCTGGGACAGGGAAGAGCTGTACTCCTGGATCCAAGGCAGCAGGAGACTACAAATTCAATAGCTTTAAATAGCAAGCTTTGATCACTTCCCTAGTGACATAGCTTTTGTGCTGTGGCATATGTTCTTTATCCATCTGGGACTGGAGCATCCTACGGTTGCTGTTTTTACCTGCTCCCTGCTGCAAGAAACTATGAGTAGAGTTGTTGTGAGCTCCCCACTGAAAAAGATACAAATGGCATGTCACATCCTGAATGCCATAAGAGACTTTTAAAAAAAAAATAGTTTTGCTCGTAAGTGCAAAATAATTAATCTGCATGTTTTTCAAACTACTACTGATGTGATGGCTTATTTATGCAAAATAGCCAAGTGTACAAAAATTAAATGCATCCCTAACTTTCCTCTTTTCCTCTTGCTGAGAGCTGGTATGGCTAAGGATTATCTCATTGGTAGTTTGCAGTGCACATGACACTCATGTGATGTAATTAAGATAATACATTCAGTAGTAATCTTGCCCTTGCAGTTCAGCCAGTGATGATTTGCCTCTACTGCAAGACAACTTACCTTAAAAAAAATAAAGCAGCCAACAAGAAGATGATGTCTCCAGTTATTTAATTTGTAAAATTACTAAAGAACAGGAGAGCAAATTTTTAGTCTGAAGCAATTAAGTGGAGCTAGTTAAAACACACACTTGGGCTACTACAGAACTGTATCAGAAGATGGACAGCGACCTGTAAGCTCTGATGTCAGCCTGTGTCCCCTGTTGAACAGGCTGTCATCAAGCACTATAGGCAATGTAGCTACCCAGGTGAGCGACATGATGAAGAAACACAGACCAGAGTCAGGCAAAGCTCCATGTGAAGAGGACAGCTGCTAGAGGTTCATAACACAGTTAAGATTTTACATGTGTACATAAGGGATCTCCTGCTTAGGAAGGGTCATTGCACTGTTACTGCTTGGTGAAGGAAGTAAGAAAGAAGAGAGAAGAAAGTTGACAAGAGGAAATGGCTTCAAGCTGTGCCAGGGGAGGTTCAGGTTGGACATCAGGAAGAATTTCATCACTGAAAGGGTGGTTAAGCATTGGAAAGGGATGCCCAGGGAAACAATGGAGTCACCATCCCTGGGAGCATTCAAGGAATGACTGGACATGGCCATGGTTTAGTTGACAGGGGTGTTTGATCAAAGGCTGGACTTGATGACCTTGGAGGGCTTTCCAACTTGAGTGATCCTATTCTATTCTATTCCATTGTATGATATTAAGTGTGGAAGTGAGAGGGGGAGCAAAAAAGAGATGATCTTTCTTGCTTTCTGGTCCCCAAGGAAACAAGCTTTCCTATAACAATGGTAAAGTAAACAGGCATCCCTGAAGAAACATGCATCCTTGAAACATTCATTTATATTTAATACTTGAGTGTTTACAAAACTAGAGGTGAAGGCCAGCATCCTGCAATGACTTTATTTGCTTAGAGTTATACTTGGTGTAGTCTCCATGGAATCACTGCCTCCCCCCACATGCCTTTTGGCACCTGTCCCAGGGGCAGAAGGAAATGTAGTGACAACACAACAAGTAGAGAAGAGCAAGTCTACCACTTGAACAAGAACTGACTGTATCAGATACAAAGACACTGCATGCATGAGCTGGTGTGTGCACACAGCTTCAATGCACCGGGAGAAAACCAAGCAGCGTTTTTGAAGGGCCTAGATCTCCTCTGAGAAAATTATTAAATAAATAATAAGAAAATTCCCCTATCTGTCAGAAATTAGTTTAGTGATGTCTCCGAGGAGAAGGCATCTGTTTGAGGATTATTTGGCCTAACTGAAAGAAGAAAAAAAAAGAAAAAAAAAGTAGGGATGATGCCAGACATAATGGCATGAGTAAGCATGCAGAGACGCTGTAACATTAGTCAATGTAAGAAGTTGCTGCTTTGGCAAAGGACAAGAATACTGTTTAGATTAGAAAAGATGTCAAGAACACTCCTCTGAAAAACACAACCACAACTCTCTTCATTACAATACTTATTTTAGCCAAAAGTACTATTGTTTCAAAGGCTTATGGGCCAGGTCTCATGCTTTTATGATCCACTGTGGCCACTACTACTGAGCTTTTCCCAGCACAGACCCATCTAGGTACACTGGCAGCTGCCTGCTCCCTGTAGGTGAGAACCTCAGCAACCTCTCTTGATCTTTGCTGGGGCACAGAAGGAGAAGTAGAGAACATTTCCACAGGCCAGGGTACACCTAGCTTCTAGAACCAAATAAACAGCTTGTTGTCTCCACACAAATCTGTGCTCTGGCATGTTCCCTGCGTGACTGTAATCACTGGATAGCAACACACTGCCTGTGGGAAAGCCACATCCCACCCCAGCAAGTGCTGCGTGCTTTCATGGATGGGAGCTGCCCTCATGAGGTGATATCAACTCTCAGCCTACGTCACAAAATACTGAGTCATGTAGCAAATGACCAGCAGTCATTAGCTTACTCCAGAGGGAAACACAGGTCTGAAAAGGGCTGCCTGGGTCACTATTAGCATCTAGAGAAGAGGCCAAGGCTCTGAAGAATACCTTTTTCTCACAGTCCATACCAGAAGCCTACATAAGAGGCTATAATCAATGAAAATGGCTATATGGAAAAAGATAAGGGGAAATCACCTATGTCCCAGCACTGGCAGAAAACTCATTAAATCAAGACGCTAAGGCTATCCCATTATGTTTCAAACTGGTATTTTATTTCTTTACATAAGCATGAAGGGAAACTGACTCCAAAACACCATTCACAGAATCTCTCATTTGCATCTTAAAAGGGACAAGTCTGTCTGTTCTGCTTATTCTGTTCTTTAATTATCCTAACTAAAGCAAATGTGAATCCCCAAGGATTTAGTTCCTTTCTGATGGATTGCTTTTAAACTCAGAGACAAGGAGACAAGCAGCCATCAAACCCCTTAGTTTTTAACTTGCACATCTGGGGAAGTTTCCCCTGATATCTTGTGCAATGTGGACAAGAGTTCTAACTTTCTGCCATGTGAAAAGCCCATGAAAAACCAGCTAAGGCTCCAGAAAAAAATGAGACGCCAATAGGTTCAGGCCATGTGGTCCTTTTAAGATGCTCAATTTATTACAGGACGACCATCCTTCCATCCAAACAGAGCATAAGTTATTTGATATGTTTAAAGATTCCCACTCAGAATGAGATTAAATTGCATGCAAAGTGAGAGCAATAGCTTTGTTTCATATAGCTCTTTGTGAGGGGCACTGGTTAAGTCAAAAAGCCAGGACTTGAGAGAGCTGAGTCCTTTTCCAAAGTTCCACAACACATTTGCTACTTCCTTTGAACACACTCCTTCCTCTAAGGCAGAGTATTAGAAGACAAACTTTCCTCCTACAAAGAATCTGTATGACACCTAGCAGAAAGAGGCCTCTAGCTGCTACTGCAATGTAAATAATAAATGAGTGAAATAATAAATAGAAATAAGGCATTCTGTTGCAAACAAAGCCAACATATTAGTGAACGTGTTCAGTTCTTTTAAAGCATACCCAAACACCAGTTTAAGCTCCAATGTTAAAACACAGTGTCTCTTTTAAAACTCCAGGGAAAGCAACAGAAGTCTGTGGACAGCTCTTTTCCAGCCTGAACCCTTCCAAGGGTTCATATTGATAAACAACTAGAATTGTTCATGTAATGGTACAATATCATCCTTAATTGCTTCAAATTCCATTTCTGCTGCTTCGCCCTAGGATGCCTCAGCCTGCTCTCAGCATCACCCATAAAAACTCAGTGGGTCTCATTACAGCTGTGGTGAATTCAACCAGCGGAATTTGCCTCATGCTGCTCTGAACAAGAGCACCACCAGCAGATGTTCTAGTTGTTAACCACCCTGTCCAGAGCCTGGTCAGTATTAGTATCTGAGAGGAGGAATGTGATTCACTAGACAGGGCAGCATTGCAAGACTCATAATGCCTGAGTTCTTCTACCAGGGCACCCACTGAACTGATATAGGAATGAGAACAACCTGCTTTATTTCTTCATGCCCTCATTTTCTACCAGTTTACTCAGACAACCTTTTGTTGCATGTACATGGAACAGGAATCTCACCTTGGTTGAATGCTCAGGGTGCTGTTGTGATACATAATCACAGCCAAAAAAAAATTACCTCTCTTCTTTTTGAGGCAAGGTAACCTGTCTAAACCTTTGTGTACACACTGCAGTCCCAAGTGACACCACAGGATCATCCAATATTCTGATAATAACAATGAAAATACATTTTAACAGCAGCTGGATGAAAAACAAGCATGAAAAATTCCTGTGTCTATCCCCTTGCCCCCTCCACCTGGGCTGTGTTTAGTCAGGATAAACCAGTAGCCATTCAAAGAACCATCATGAATTTCACTTTCTGAAAAAGAAGGGACAAGAAGAATGATTTCTCAAGTGTAAGTAAACCAAGAGTGAGACTGAGGGAAGAAGACCAATAGGATTTATTTGTAATGACAAGTGACAAGTGATCACCATAAAGATATTCTTGGAACAGAATCCTGCTAATCTCTGCTATAATTCTAGTCCCAAATGGTTTGGCTCTGGCAGTACTTCTAGAAATGATATATGTGAAAGCACTGGGGATTGTCAAGAAAGAAGTTTTGCACTGACAGTTATATTTTGGACTCATTGGGTTTTCTTGTGCTTCCCCTGCCCCACCACCCTACCCAGTCTGCTTGTTTTTCTTTTTTTTAATCTAAGGTCAGCTGCAATTAGTATTTAGAATAGAAAATGTTTATAACCTCTCGCTTTTATCATCATTAATAATGCAACAAATGTATTGAATGTGGGCAGACTTTTCAGCAATCTGTAGTGCTCTCCCCCTCTGGCTCAGAAAATATGCACCTCTTGAGAGAAAATCTATTTCATTAGAGACCTGATAAAATGCCTGGAAATGACAACATAAATAAGCGTTTAAGTGCTGCTCCCTCTTTTACTCTGAAGTCTTTTCCAGCTGAGAAAAGCGAGAAAGAAGCTGTAGTGGGATGGAGGGAGAGAGAGTTGATGAATATTTGATCACAACTGTCTTAAATAAATGCTTCTCCCAGACATACCCTCTTGACATATCAACTACACTGTTAGTCTCACCTCTCTCACACCATCTTAAAGGCAAGTCCACAGTCAAGGTATTTTGACAACAAATGAAACTGAATGTTTCTCTTCTTTTTTCTTCTCTCTTCTCTGGTGTGTTGTTTACATTGCTGTCATTTCTTTTCTCTCTTTTCACCACCCACTCCCCAAAACGCTTTGATAGGTAGAGTCCCTTCTCCAGACTTACTGTCTGCTATGAAGGTGGTTTGAAGTGTAGGTTACCGTACTGGTCAGAGTGCTTAATCTTGCATGGCTGTGCTGAGCTTCTTTACGGGAGCCTCTCAGAAGGAGATGCCGAGGCTGGAGGTGGAGAACAGGGGAAGCAGCAAAACAACTGATCAAGGGCCTTACCTCAGACCTCCACAATCCCTCCATGCCTTGCCTTTGCCCAGTGATGGCTCCCAGAGTGCATTTAAATGTTAAGCAAAACTGGGCACCAACACAAACTGCATTCATCTTGCTGTTTGTTCGCAAAGCCCTCCCTTCGGGATCAGCAGAACCAAGAAAAGAAAGTAAGTGACTTTGGCCTGGGCTGAGATTTCTTTCACCCGCTGAAGCACCTATCAAGAAGGCAGTATGCAACAAGCCCTCAGATGAAAACAGAAACAAGACAGCCCTCCCCACAACAACAAACCAACCCAACTCTCAAATGTACCTGTGCAGGGATAGGGAATCCCAGTAACACATCTCTGGAGTGCCTCTTGCCTACTCGCCAGGCATCACACTAACCAAACACAGACTTCACATGTTTATCCTTGCTGTGTCTCAGCGAAGCAGCTCACCACACATTTTGCAAGTCAGGCAAAGTAATGCAATCATGAAGACCAAAACCAAAATTCACCAAGCATTTTTCTAGTGACTAAGTGGCAGTAAAAGACTTGCAAAGGGTACAACTAGCTCTTTTGGGATTTCAAGTGTTCTTGAGAAGCCCATACATATTTATTTTTTTCTAAGCTAAAGAATATATTAGTTTTTCAAATGCCTTCTCTGCATATGCACAAGTTGGCAGCCCAGATCCCTACAGATCTTGTTTCATTAAGCAACCACCAAATTCCTTGTTATACCTCCTACTTGACTAAAGTCACACAGGAAATCTATCTAAAGCAAAGACCCTTGTACAAACTTTTAAATCCTAAACTGAAAACCACATAATTTGGGTCACTTCTCCTTTACCACAGCTGACTCAGACTGTAGCCACATAGACACAATACCAGTTTTTCAAGTTGAAGAATTCAACCAAAGGAATTCTTGGCCTCTCTAAAAATCTTTATTTCTTGAGGCCAAGAAATAAAGATTTTGTGCAAGCGATGTCTTTGGAGTCCATGTTAAATGCTAAGGCCATGCCATTCCATGAATCTCTTTGAAGGTGATAAGTTTAGCTGGATTATTCAGCTCTTAATAGTGGGAACTCTGTGAGGAACAGCAGGTTATGGAGGTCAGCTAGAAGGTTACTGAGGTCCACCTGGCAGACCTGCATTGTGGAAATTAATCAGAGGGGTCATGATGGCATTACAGAGGATATTCAGAGGCAGCAGGAAAATTGATAGGTTTTTCATATCAGTAAGACAGACAAGTCTCCTAGTTAACAGCAGGGTATGCAAAGGCCTCAGCTATTATGCAGCAGAGAGACTCGCAGCCCATAGCAGAAAGCTGTCAGGAGATGCCAAGTAGAAACCCATTATTTAACCTCAGCCAACAACTAAATACCACACAGCTTCTCGCTAACTATTCTCTCCCCAGTTGGGAGGAGAATCAAAGGAAAAAAAAAAAACAAATCTAAACCTTTTAGGTTTAGAGAGAAGAACAACTTAATAACTGAAAGAAAGAAAAATATAATAATAGTACTAATGTTAATAATAATAATGAAAATGTGAAAGAGGGGAATAAAAAACAATATAAACAAGGGATGTATAACACAATTGCTCACCACCTACTGACCAGTCCAAGACCATCCCTAAGCAGCCATCAGCCGCTCCTGGAAAACTCCCCCCAGTTTATAAACTGAGTATGACATTCGATAGTACAGAATATCCCTTCGGCCAATTTGGATTAGTTGTCCTGGCTGTGCTCCCTCACAGCTTCTTGGGCACCCACTTGCTGGCAGAGCATGGGAAACCGAGAAGTCCTTGATTTAGGGTAAGCAGTACTTAGCAACAACTGAAACATCTGTGTGTTATCAACATTATTCTCATACTGAAATAAAAACACAGCACTGCACCAGCTACTAGGAAGAAAATTAACTCTATCCCAGCCAAACCAGGACACCATTCAGAACAAGAATTGTAAGAACAAGTTCAGATGGAAGTATTCAAACCAAAAAAACCATCCTATTTGAAATGCTGTTGTTAGCCCAGTTCCTCTTGAAGCACAGAAACAAGGAAGGAAGCAACAACTCAATAATGCTGTTGTCTAACTTGTCCTTTGAACTTTCAGCTCTCATCTCTACCTCATTCTGATAGGCTTCTAACAATCTCAGCCCTGACTACATCCTCTTTAAAGGATGTAAAAAAGTTTTAGTAAAGTTTAAATTAAACATTTAAAGGATGTTAAGAAAGTTATGTCCCTGTGCATGGTACAATGAGCTCTTTTTTGCAAAGTATCCCTATATTAGTAATTTGTATTCATTTATGGAAGGCAAGACCTCTCTGTCTTTTACCAGCACACTCAGATGCAGTAGCTTCACACTCTTACCAAGCTATTTAACCTAAGGAAGGAAGTGGGAGAAGCTTCTAAGTCATTGCAACAGCTAATGGTGGGGACTAGAACAGCTCCACATCCCAGCCTGAACTGCGATTGGCAAAAAAGAGGCTCCAGCACAAGTCAGAGGAAGTCGCACTGCAGAAAATGGCACATGAACGGCTTCAAGAGGGAGCAGGCTTTGACTGACACTGCCCTAGTACAGGGCAGAAAGAGGTGGAGACGTGATGCCTTCCAGTGACTAGGCAGAGATACTACGTTTCTAAAATGTGTGTGCACTTCACTTCTGGTTTTCTTTGGTAGGAAAGCCATTTCCTGGGACTTATACCCATCATCCCAGAAGAGTTTTCTGGCCTGATCCTACCTTTCCATTTGCTTAGCAAGGCAAGAACTTACTGGTCCTAAAGCACAGGGACAAATCCTGGAACGAAATGAAAAAAAAAAAATCCAATGACTGGTGTATATCAATGAATCGTATCTGGTCTGTAGTGTGCAAAAGAGAAAAATAGTTTTCTTCCTGAATGCTGGAAATCTTGTAAGTGATTTCTTTGTAGGACAGAAACTAATATGTTCTTTTCTTTTTCTTTCGTTCTCCAAAACAAACCCAACTGTGCTTGCCTTGGAAGTAGTGCCATTAAACTCCTTATGCTGTTCACCCCCCATCAAGAAAATCACTTAGAGCCAAAGGTGTCTGTGCTGAAACTCCAATCATATCAATGGATGAAAAAGCCCAGATGAACATAGTCCATTAAATCTACTCTAAAAGAGATAGCAATGAAGAAAGAGAAGGAAAAAAAGCCAAACCAAAAGCAAAACCAAAAATACCCTGGCACAAAGAGCTTGATCCTAGGGGTCACAGCTGCACATTAACATTTCCACCTTAATAAAAGCCTAAATCAAATCCTCAGTATTTAGCACCTAGTTTCCACTTGGCACAAAAGAAAAAAAGAAATATGAAAGGGGAAGGTGAAAAGGGAAGAGCAAAAAGACACAATATTTTCTTTATATATTCAGGGAATCTTTTCTCCAGCAGATTCATGGGGGTTTTCCCTCTCTTTCCTGTAAGACAGGATTAAGCAGCACTGCAGCATCTACTGTCAGCTTGAATTCCCTGCCTCCCAGAATGAGTACTCATAATTAAAAGCTTAGCTCAACTTATCCCTCCAGTTCCCCAGGTGAAAAGTCAAGGCCTGCATTTAATTGCATATATATGTGTGCATGTATAAAGCTGAAGCTCTGAAGAGAGACGATATTTGGAGGAGGGGAGGAGAACAGGCATAGAGGTATTTGACACAGTCTCAAACAGGGAAAAATAGGAAATGGGAAGAGAAGGAGAGCAGAAAATGAGAGTTTAATTTCTCCTTCTGTTTCCCTTTAGTCCCCAACCCTCCCACCTTCTCCCATACCTTTTTTTTTTTTTTTTTATTTAGGATACAAGCTGTCATTTTCCTCCTGTATTGTTTCATTAAAATCCTTGGGTTCCTCACTGGGAAGAAGTAATGCACAGAGAGGTTTCTCCTATCCTTGTATAGGCTCTGTGGTTTATGACAGGATTTAATTCATTCACTAGGGCTTGGCTGTGAGAAAGATTGAATCAACTTTCACTCATGCACAGCACGGCAAGTGTGGAATGCTACCTACATGCAAGTTTATCCCTTGCTGTTCTGGTTGCACAGGTGTTGTCAATCCCAGGCCCTCCTGCTTTGGCTTTAAGGCAAAGATGATTAGTCACAAGTGCTGAGGGGGAGGGAATTCCAGGCACCTCTGCTAGGCCAAGTGCTGCACTAGCAGTGAGCGCTAAACAGTGTTTTAAGCCAAGGTGCAATAGAATTGTAAGCTCTCCAGAAAATAAAGGCATTTTCTCTGAAGTGGACATGGGCATTTTAGAATACAACTAGAAAGTCACACATTTCAGTTCCTATGCAAATAGATTTGATTCAGAGGTTGCCACTGCACATCATATTTCTAGCACTTTGGACCCTCTGTATCCCATGCTGATCTTCAAAGAATAAAGATAGATGTTGAGGATACTTTTGCATTCCTTCAAAGCTCTCTGCCTTCCACCAGACCATGAGGCCATTTCTACCCTTAGAAAACACTGAAACATTCCTAAAAATTTTGCCAAGCAGGCCACACACAGAATCTTACAGAGTAATAATAACATGACTGCAATGGGTAATTGAACTTGGAAAATAGTTTGCACCAAGGGATTTTGTAAGAGAGCAGGTGGGGTTGTTTCAGCACAGGGTTTATATGCTTGGTTCAAGCCCACAAGGTGGAAGACATCTCTCGCAAAAGCAATACTTCTTCCAACCTTCCCAGTCAGCATCGGGTCTTTAATTGTGTAACACTACCAATGCAGTGCTCTACTGAGAAGTCTAATCTGATCCACCACTATTAATGTCTTCCAAGTAATTCAACCATAGCAGCAACACATATTCTTAAAATGCACCCCGTAGAAGCATCAGCTTAGGAGACACTACACCTCATATTCTTCAGCACCTCAACACAGCAGCTTTCACCATTTGATAGTAAAAGTACACCAAGTTTGTACAGACCTGTCCTGCCAGGATGCTCCTTGGATCTCTGACAAGCACCACAGTCATGCCTCACACCATTGCTTTAATAAGCAGGAGCAGGTACAGGTCCACAGTTATTGCCTGCAGTTGCTGCTCCCCCCAAGTATAACTTGTTGTTAGGCTAGGAACATAAGCCAGGTCTCTAGGCAGATCTACCTGCTTTAGAGCACCCTCCAGCATGGTCCAAGGTGTGTAATTCCTCACCTGTGGGTTTTCTTCCTCTCCCTGATGCTACCTTGCCCATTTTTATCATCTCAGAACACTTGACCTATTGGTCAGCTTACCACATGCTGTGTGCTCTTCTGCAGAGCATAACTGTCTGGGTCTGAAAAAACCTTAGTGTTCTCTATACATTGCAATCCATTGGTAACAAGCTGCTCACCAGTCAGGTCACAGGACTTATGAATCTAATTGTCTCCTTTCTAGGCTTCTGCTGGTAAGAAGAGCCTTGAAGTAAAAAACAGCCTCCGCAACTACTGCTTTACTGTCCCTGGTGCAACCCTTCTCTCCAGCTGTAACTGGTAACCTGTTTAGTGCAGCTACAGAAGATCTTCCTTCCATTAACCCCTGCTTCCCTACAATTATCTTTTTTTAGAGCTTATAATATCACTAACCTCAGGGTTTCCTTCCTTCATCTTTGGTTGGCAGCACCCTGAGAAAGCATCAGTGGCTGGGAACTAAGCCCCCCAAAAATACAAAACAGCTCCAAGTTCCTCCCTGAAGTCAATGGCAGGAGACACGAGCATGCAGCATGCACCACTGTACCTCTGTGCTCACTTCGGTTACTCAGAGGAGGCTGGGTTTTCTTGCACAGCTGTTGTGAATCAGTAAGTGTGCCTGCCCTGAGTAGCAGGGCACCTTGATGAAATGAACACCATAACCTAACTGAGCCATGTAAGAGGTTTCATTCCACTTCTCATCCACCTTCTTCACTCTTTCCATGTGACACAGTGCAAGGAAAATAAATACTTATGAAAGTGGAGATCCAGGCAAAGCCTTCTGAGCCCTGATCTTGTAGCTGTCCTGAGCACCTGTCTGTCATGGGTACTTAGGTTTCTGCTGGGAGGTTTAGTATGCATGTTAATGGACATCTATTCAGCCCAGCATGTTTTCTTCTTGCCTTGAAAGCAATGAATCTTGATGCATCTCTATGCATCTGAGGGTAGAGGGGGAAACAGAAGAGCAGGACTGAAACATTGAAAGTGAATTGCAGGGCAAATGCAAAGTAGGTAAGGATCATAGTAGGTAAAGATCTACACTATTTACTATAAACAATATCAGCATATTTACTATATGCAATGCTCTTGTCATTAAGACTGCTCTCCACACAGTACTATATTTATAGTAGTGGCTCATCTTTCTTTACATACAAACTGATAGAACTATTAGCATAACCATTGTGTTATCACTATGTAATCACTCTTAATTATTACTGCAGAACATCCTATGAGAGTACTGACATGCTATTTAATAGTTAAGCAACCAGGCACACAGCTACTGCTGCCAATATCTTACCAAGTGTGACTGCTTCATGGATTCCACCTCCTCCTGACAACTTGTTGGATGTCTCTCACCATTCTCATTCCTCACACAGCAACAGCAATTCAGAGGAAAGCCCGGAGGCTGTACTATAAATATACACATGGCACAGGCAGCCACAACCCCTGACTACTCAGGAGTGCTCCAGTCTCTGCTGCACCTCTGATGTCTTATGCTACACGAAGAGAGAGAGAGAGACAACCCCAAATGTAATTGCATTGTGTCCAGGCAAAGAAGCTACTGCTGAAGGTGCTCCCCCCATCTCATTAGGGTGGGAGCAGGTGCTAGATGAGTTAATGAGCTTCAGCTGACAGGTGGTCACTGCTGTGCCTGCAGCAATTGCCCCTTCCCTGCTGCCCCCTGCCTCAGCACAGCCCCGCTACATGCCTGGCTGGAGAGGCAGTTGGAATACAGGACACACTTTGGTATTTAAAATCAATCAGATGTCTAAGGAAGTGCAGGGAAAGCAAGGTTAATTGCTTTGCTATTGCTGTAAAAGCCACTATGTCCTCTGCTACTTTGATACACTCAGCTGCATCTCCTGTGCCTCAGATTGCCAAAATGTCAGCTTCCTCTCAGATCATTCCTTACTCTTCTGTGCCGTAAACAGGGTGATTCATTTAATTTACAAATGTTTTCTCCTCCTTTGCAATTAAATATCTTAATTGGAATAGTTTTTACATGACTATGCCTTTTCTCTTCAGCAAACTAATTTCCTGACAGAGCTCAGAAAGGCAGAAGCCTTTAGGGAGTTGGTAGGTCTGAAAGGAATAAGGCCACTATGATGCAGCCTGGTCTCTGGAGTTTGGGGGCCACTTCTTTCTGTGCAGAGAATGAGAGACTGCAGGGAAGACAGAGGAGATAATGAACCTCCTAAGGAAAGGCTTTCTGACTGAAGTCCCTCGGGATAAAAACAGCTCTGCAACAGAGCCAGCACCCAAGCCCTTCTTTTTTGTCCTGACAGCTGGGAGACATGCCTGGCCGCTTATTACTGCTTAACTTCCACGCGGTGCAACTTCTCCCCAGCTTTTCTGACACACAAAGCATACACAATATAGCCATTAGCATTCTTTTTCCTCACCCTGAAATCCCGTCATAGCACATCTATCCTGCTTCATCCCTCCTTTGGTTCTGAAGTGTTTGCTGGATTGAGTTTCAATTTCTTCTTCTCACTTTCAAAAATCTACAGCAATTTCAGTCTCTCTGTCCTTTTCACCTGCTTGACTTTACCTCCCAGGAGTTCAGCCTCCTGCTTTGCCCTATGCTTCCCACTCAGTCATGTCTCTGCCTGTTTCTGGGCCTCATCTCATAAGTCTGTGCTGCCAGAGCCACTCCCTTCTTCTTCCTATACAGATAAAATATAAACAGCATGTTTAAGAAAACCCAACACCTGAAACACTGGGATACTTGAACACCAAACTCCCAGTGAGATGCCATAACCCTTTAAAAATCTCCCCTGTGCACTATGAAAATAGAGCCACCAACACGTGGCCACCCTCCTTGTTCCTCCCACAGTGTTTTGCAAGCCCAGGACCTTTCCAGTTTGTGATTGTACATTCTGTGCTTACATATAACTGAGTACATTACCTGTTCATAAAAGGGAATACCAAATGATGTATTGCTGTTTGAGCTGAGGGAAGCCACGACAGGCAAATGGACAGCAAAACTTTCTAAGCCAATGGTGGGAGTCATCACCATCACCAGAAGCTCCCTCACTAAATGCTCAATCTAGATTTCCTAATATCTTCCTATGGGAAAGGGCTCATCATGATAATTTAAGTGATCTAAAGAAGGCTTTACTCAATCACTCATCCTTTCTGAAAACTGAAATTTGCTCCCCATCCCTCCAGATGGTGGCTGCAATACAGACCTGCTCCCCATGACAAGCCTTGGGTTCCCCTGCCCCAGCACTCCTGAGGATGTATGCACTGCAAGGTAGAGCTGAGAAACCAGGGCTATCCTCCCCTTGAAATGCTCCCACATCAAAACAGCCATGAACACAGAGTAAATCAAGACTTCTCTGTTTTAAAATTATTTTAAATGTCCAGTATAAATTCTCTTTGATACAAGAATAAAGTGCTTCAATCCCAGTGGCATGTAGCAGAGGAGCCCCCAAAGCCTTCACAACAGGTGATGCTCCTGCACCATGCTGTCCTCTGCCAGTCTCCAACAGTGGAAAAATGGGTAGCTTTTCCCTATTTACCTTCCCCAGGTGAAATTGGGTGCCCTGAGGGACCTGTTCATAAGGGGAGCATGGCAGTGGGTATGGTGTCTCCCAGGATGGTCCCCCTGCTGCTGTGGTGACAGCTGGCAAAATGAAAGGGCTGTGTATCCCTCTGAAGTGACAGTCCTGCGTTTGTAGCACGGAGAGAGTGGCTGCTCTGCCATATGCTGTGGGGAACTGGCATCGTTGCCTTCAGTTTTCGTGACCCTTTCAGGCTTTTTCAAGTTAGTTTAATTAAACATTTTTTCATGTTTAATTGATCACACTCCAGGTCTGAAGAAGCTTGGAAACCTCCCTTGCTCACAGCGCTGTGATCTGAACTTTTCCCGAGCAAAATCCCAGCCTCCATGCTTGGTTGTTTTGGGGATCATGTGTCCCAGTAGTGCTGAGGCCCCAGAGTGCTGGATCCTGTGCAGGCCCCTAGGGGAAGAGACTCTTGTAGTCACTCAGAGACTTCCATCTAAACAAGCAAAAGAGTTTGAAGAGAGACAACTGGATCTGTGTGAGCCCTTGAGGACTAGACCTCAACTGCCAGCATTAAAGAAAGTGAAGGGCCTAATGCTTGCTCTGGAGATGCAAACCCAAGAATGCTTTGTTTGCCTTTCTTGTCATCACACCCTGAACAGGATGCTCCAAACAGAGATACTCTGAATACCGTATAAGGAACGGAAAGAACTATACTAGTGTACACCTTCCTTTTCTGGGTAAAAAACCTAGTAAGAACAGTAGGGTCAGGAGCTGCTTTGAAAAGGATCTTTCACTCCATCGTTCCTTAATGATGAAAGGGTACATCCCAGAAGGCCATATGAAATGCACATTATTCACTCAGGAAGAATAACTCCTGGTGTCCACTCTGCATTCATAGGGCTGCAGGAGCCATGAGCTGGAAGAGAGCTCCTGAAGGCAGAACTAGGAAGGGAGCGATAGTGTTACATAGATAACTGACAGTGCATTTTACAGTCTCATTTTGCATAACTCCTGATTCCAATACTGCAGCCCATTGGTTTAATTTTCACTTTAACAGAATAAACTAGATTTGTTCTCACTCACAAAGCTTGTATGGGAATAAATGTGTCACTTAGGTAAGTCATCAAAAACAAAGTGCTCTATGGGAGCAGTGGATAACAATTAGTGAATAAACACTGAAGAGGACTACAGAGATTTGTATGGCAAATGCCAGCTATTTTCCTGAGACAGAAGACATTAAAGCAGTCCCCACTGCTAGGATGGCATTTTATTGCTGATCCTCACTGTTTTTTTGAGGAGTGGCAACTCCAGGCATCAAGGCAAAGGATATCAAACTCGCTTATGTACCAAGAAAGTAAGGGGCAGATAAAAGGCAGAAAGACACATAAATAGGAGAGCCAAAGGCAATTTCAAAACGATACAGCATAAACTGCAAATGGATATGCTCTGGGCTTTGTTCGGCACCACCACAGAGGGTAGATTAGTTTCTATCTCTGAGCAAAATACTACCAGCACCAGTCAGGGCACAGGTCCTCCCCTGCTCCATGTGTACCTTCCTCTGGATTCTCAGCAACATTTTGTTGCTGCTGTTGGAGAACTCAGCTTTATGTGAAGTAAAGTGAGAAGGAGCATAGAGTTCCTTGGATCTGTGCAGCAATGCTAGTTTGTATTATTATGTGTTGTCTTCCAGTACAAGCCATAGCAATGATTAAACACAGCTAAATTTATTCATGGTGTTAGAGCTTCACTCTTGCTTCCTTATTGTTGGGGGAACTTGGCTGGATCCACCTTGAGAACTTGTACTGACCTACCCTGTGATACAAAGTTTCTTCATTCTGAAGCCTCCTCCATCTTTGTCTTATTTCACTTTTTCTATGTGAGTTCCTGTTTTTATCAATTTTTAGGTTTTTTTTCCCTTTTTCTACTTCATCACTATTTCAGCAGGAAAGCCATGATGTACCCTTTCATTTGTGACACGGACTCTCCAGTCAGTTGGATGGCAGGGAATGACAGACTGACTGGAAGAGGTTCCCATGCTTCCTAATTATGCAGAGACTCTGTTCTTTCTCCCAGTAGCCTGCACACTTTCCACAGTAGGGTCTTTACACAGAGACAGAGAAATCCCCACTACAGAGTGCATTGAACCTGTTTCTTGCCTTCTGCAGCAGTGGTCTACAATGGCCGATGCAGCTTTCACTCACTAGTCACAAGCCCTTGATGAATAAGCTGATCTAGACTGACACTGGCTCTGCAACATGCCATGTCGTGTGCCTCTGGAACTGAGACTTGGATAGGCAGCCAAGGGCGCCCTTGGTGTTGGCAGAGTGGCAAGGATGTAGCAGCAGCCATGAGGCAGGGAAGGCTTGGAGAAGAAGAAATTAGCCCACTGAGATGTAACCCTTTTGATCTTGACACACTGGCACCTGGGAGATGTCTGGCTTCAAGAAGGAACTTGGCCTGGAGACTAGAGATCCAATGAGCAGTCTCCTCCAACCCACACTTCTGTGATTCTACATGCGGTCATCAAACCCTCTCTTTCATGTCAGTGCCCATCCTGTGGCTAAACTGGATTGCACAGATGGTCTGGATGTCTGCTACCAGGAGTTACCAACCCCATCACCAATACCAGAAGCCAGCTACCTTCAACCTGGTTGTCCTATTTGCCAGAAGCTTTAAAGCTGCAAGGGCAGAAGTTTTAATTGCCAAAGGCACACAGCTCTGAATAGATGCATATGGGCAACACAGAAGTCTAGGCTGCTGCATCTTCATTCCTCTTAATACTTGAGCAATGATAGCATGGAAACACATGGTTATATTGTACCACCACTTTGAGATCAGAGCCAAAATTTGGTCTTTTCTAACTTTAACATCTACAAGTACATGAATCCAGATAAGAATTTTCCTAAACTTAAGGGTATTTTGAGGAGTTGTTTTGGTCTGGGCCCTCACATATTTGAAACCAGCAAAGTGCTACTGTTTTCTTTTTCTTGGTGAAAAAGAACATCCCATTCTTGCTCCCATTGGGTAAGAAGCTGCTCTTATGTACCATTTCCTATCTAGGGCTGACTAATGGAAGCCATGAGGGTTGAGATACTGCAATTTGCAGTCTGCTAAAAACCAGAACGTTTCTCAAGGGTCTGGAGACATCAGCTGTTTCTGGAATCAGTGCCTGGGGTTAAGTGCACATTTGTGGGCAAAGTGCTTTTATCTTTGGATTCTAGTCCAGTCTTTTTCCTGGACATCTGTGCCTGTGACATGAGGTGTTGGAAGGGGGAGGAGGAATGCAAATACTCAGCCTGTCCTTGCAATGTAAAAGACATGTTTTGCATATTTAATAGAATCCTAGAATCATGGAATCGCTTGGGTTGAAAGAGACATTAAATATCATCTAGTTCCAACAGCCCTGCCATGGGACACCTTCCACTAGACCTTGCTGCTCAAAGCCCCATCCAACCTGCCATGAAGACTTACAGGGATGAGGCATCCACAGTTTCTCTGGGTAACCTGTTCCAGTGCCTCACAAATAAATTCTTCCTTGTATCTAACTAAACCTGCCCTCTTTCAGTTTAAAGCTATTCTTCCTTGTCCTATCACTATGTGCTCTTGTAAAAAATCCCTCTGCCACTCTCTTGTAGCCCCCATCAGGTACTGGAAGCTGCTATAAGGTCTCTCTGGAGCCTTCTCTTCTCCAGGCAGAACAATACAAACTCTCTCAGCCTGCACTCATAGGAGAGGTTCTCCAGTTCTCTAAGCATCTTTGTCACCCTATTCTGGACTCGCTCCAACAGGTCCATGTTGTTCTTATGTTGGGGGACCAGAGCTGGTCACAGTACTCCATGGGGGTCTCACAAGAGCAGAGTAGAGAGGGAAAATCACCTCCCCTGACCTACTGCCCACTGTTTTTGATGCACCCCAGGATATGTTTAGCTCCCTGCAATGCATGCGAATACTGCTGGTTCATGTCAACCTTCTTATCCATCAACACCCTCAAATCCTCAGGGCTGCTCTCAATCCATTCTCTGCCCAGCCTGTATTTGTGCTTGGGGTTGCCCAACCCACATGCAGGACCTTGTATTTGGCTTTGTTGAACTTCATGAGGTTTGCATGGTCCCACCTCTCAAGCCTGCCAGGCTCTCTCTGGATGGCATCCCTTCTCTCCAGTGTGATGACTACATCACACAGCTTGGTGTCATTGGCAAACTTGCTTGTTATTCATCCATCTTAACAGGGAAAAGCCTCTTTGCACCTAATCATCAGCAAACAGCAGCCACTGTGGCTTTTATCAATAAGCCAACTTTTAGTTTGGTCTGTAATAAATAAATAAATAAATACAACAAGAGACACACAGAGAGAAGTGACACAGACGGTATAATTTTCAAAGAGATTTTTAAAAACACATTAAAGAGCTTTTCCTCACTTTTTTCCTTTTTTTTTTTTAATTTAGTGACAGTCTAGGAAGGAGGAGATGAAGATAAAGAAAAAAAAATAAAAAGAAGATTTAATGAGGATGAGAGAGACACTGAAAGGATGTTTCCTAATCTGAACAAGCAGTTAAGGAGAATCAGGACAGAGGGAAGGGATGAATCTGGGAGATAAGTCTTGGGGATGGGTTAAAGCAGTAAGAGAAGAACAAATGCAAGCCTGCATTGAGAAATTAGGTCCAATCTGACAAAAAAACTGTGACCTTCTATCTCATCTCAGCCAGGCCAGTGTGCCTTCCTGGAGCTGGGGGCACCTGGTGTGGAATGCCAAGATACTACCAGAAAGACAGCTGCTCTTCTCTTCCTTGAAAACAATCTTCCTTAAAGCAGGAAGCAGTGGAAATCTCCTGAGAAAGACTGTTCCCTTGGTGCCTCTAAGCAAATCTGGAGTTTCTGATAAAGCCAATTGAATCCCTAGCTGTATAGCCCAAATTTCATGCTGCTGGCCACAAGTAGAGAAAACTTGCTGCTACTTGCAGAAAGGATTGTTCTGCAGTCAAAGCAACTGATGAAGATTCCCTTTCTCTGTCTTTAGTTCGCTGCATGAGCTGGGCATATTACTTTGTCTTTACATGTCTGAATTTTCCTGCCTCTAAAATACCGAGTATTTATAATGCATTCATATTTAATCCAGTTACCTTTACTAAAAGGGGTCTGAATTTTTCATCTTTTTCAGATGTCTTCTGCTTCTAATGCGAATTCTCCTCTCCACTTCTAACTGAAACAGGTAGATACTAATTTCCTGCAGCAGGAAGAAATAACTTCTATCCCTGCAGTGGCTGAGCAATTCCAACACCTGCATGTGCTTCATAAAAACTGGTGCTGACTGGCTCAGATTTTGACAAGACTCCCCAGCTTCATGGGGGACACGATGACCCTTAATTCATTCCCGTTTGCAAAGTACGTTGAGATCCTTTAATGGAAGGGGTTATAGAACAGTAAGAATTTTTTGCTACCACTCACTCCCTCCCCTGCTACTCTCCCTCCCTTCAAAAGACATTCCAGACTTCTTCCTATTGTGAGCTTTATTTTATTTTTTAATTTCCAGACAGCTGAATGAGATAAAGGCCTGGAGGGACTGATTTATGAAGGGAGATTAAAAATGCTAGATATGTACAGTTTAGTTAAATGATGGACACGATAACATTTTACAGGAATCTCATTTTTTTGTGAGGGACAGAAGGGGAGAAAAAGAAGGAAACGTATAGCTTTAAGCTTTATTTTGTTTATAATTTGCTTTTATTTCCACTCAGTAGGTGAGACACAATGGCTGCCACAAGGGTGACATAGGAACATAGCACAACCCTGATGGAAGAGGTATGCCAATATGGAGCAGTTAAATTGCTGTATGAAGATAGTTAGCTGGAGAGGGATTAACACAGACTCTAACATAGCTAATGACACTGGAGAATGAAAATTTGGGGCTTGGATCCTGCACAGTGCCCACACATAGTAATCTGAAAGATCCAGGACTTAAACAGAAAACCAATTAGCCTGACGACAGGCTTAGGGAAATGAATTGTGGAAACAGCTGCAATATATCATAGATCAGTAGCTTACAAAGGAGGATTGCAGAGAGGAAACAACATCACATTAAGTCCAGCAAGGACTCATGGAGAAATATCATCCAGGAGCCTTTTGCACAGGAAAAAGAAATTGACAAGTTATCTTCCAGTAGTTTATTCCTACAAGAGCACTGCTAAAGGCATCAGGGGAAAAAAAAAGTAAGAACCCTAGATGATCTGGAGAACAACCAGTATCATGCTGAAACACAGAGCTGATCTCTCTAGCTCCAGGGTCCCACGACTGCAGAAGTCCTGGGGCTGCTGACCAGCCGGGCTATCAAAGGCCAAAAAGGGTTTTTGGGTAGTGGGCCCAGAAAAACCAGGTGAGGTTCCAAGAGAAAGAAATTTATTTTGAGACATCTAAACAGCAATATGCAGTATGTCTGTAGCTCTCCTAGGAGAAACATTGAGAAGAGGTAAAGTCTCCTGGGACAGACATAGAATAGAATCATAGAATATGCTGAGTTGGAAGGGACTGATCAGGATCATAGAGTGCAACTCCTGGTCCTGTGCAGGACACCCCAAGAATCACACCATGTGCCTGAGAGCATTGTCCAACAGAAGATGATGATGGGCTTCAGGACAAAGAGTTGGAAAGGGAGATTTTTGTCATCCCTGCTAGGAGTGCAAACTATTAGGTGTGTCCTTGGACTACTCCTCACACTGCAGCACCATATTAAGTTCTGAGCATTCATCACTGCAAAGTGATAAAATCCTCATATTCTCTCCCACCTCTGCCACCATGCAGATCTGCTTCAATATGAGATCTGATGCAGGGCATGGGGAACTCTCTCCAAAATGCCTCCAAAACTTTGACAGCTTCAGTAGAAACATTGGGGAGCCAATTGCAAAATGACAAATCCCCCTGGAAGAGGGAGAGGGTTCAGTTTAATGAAGAACTAAAGGGTGGTATCAGAAGCAAGAGCAACAAAGCAAGAGAAGTCCAAGTCTGGTCTCAGTCTTTTTCTGCATTGTGATGGAGGACCATACCGGGGTCCTTGTCACAAAAGCACAGGAAGCAGCTCTGCACAAAGATGGAATCTACACTAGAGCCAAGCTTTAGTGGCTACGCTGTGAGAAACCCTACAGAAAGTCAAACATCCTTTGCCTAATCAGGCCCAGGTGAATGGGCTTTGCACTGTCAGCAGAATATCAGGTTGCACTGGAGTCTGTAGCTACTGCAGCTGCAGCCCTGCCATTTCTGTAGTCACCTACCATGGGGCTACCTCCTCTGGTTGATAATCCCCCTTTACTGGGGGATGTCATCAAAACCCTTGAAGTGGGGCCCAGGGGTGCACAGTACCCGAAAGTCATACCTTGCTGGTTCTCTGCACCAAATGGCCAGTTTGACAGCTGGCACAACCCAACATTGCAACAGCATCCATTTCACCTCTTTCCTGAGCAAAAGTTATGCCCATTGTGCACTGCGAGTTGGCTCTTTTTCCAGAAGCCCCCCCCAACAAGTGATCCCATAAGTGCATGAGTCTCCAAGGAGCAGAGATGTTTCCTGAAGAAGCAATAGGCAGCTGGCGGGTAGAAGTGATCGCTGCGTGGCGGATGAGATTCCACAGCACACTGGAGATGGAAATATCACCTTAACAAGCATGGACAGCCCCCAATGGACTATAAAATTCATTTGGTGACTGAGATAATTCAAAAGAGCCAAGTGGCACAGCAATAAAAGCCGGAACACATAAATTTAAATTCAGAGAGCTCTGCAGTGCCCTAGCAATAAGTGACAAAAAACCCCCCACCCACACAGACTTATCCAGACCCATCTAAAACTCACAGTCCAGAGACCAGAGAAAGTTGCACAGAAATTGTTTTATAAACGAGGAGGAGGGCCAAGGGGAGTAAATACAAGAAAAGTCCTTACACATTTAGAGTCTATTCATCCACAAATCCAGAACGTGTACATGTGCCATAGCAGCTGTGCTGGGTATTGTGCAAGCAACTTTTTATTAATCACATTACCCAGTCCCAAACTAGCACATATAAGAGGCTAAATATTGTTCTCTATTATACCAGAGCAGGCCAGTTCAAGACAACAATTTCACACTACCTGAGTGTAGCTGAGAGGGGATTATGGCAAACCGCCTTTATTCTGGTTTTATGAACAACACAAATTCTCTTGTCCTTCCTCTCTTCTGTCCCCACTGGGATTCCTCCCTGAACTGCTCAGAGAGTTCTTCCCAAAGCACTTCCCTCCCAAGGAGTTAGTTTGCCACTTATAAGATGAACAGCCTAAAATTGCGATAATAAAAACTTTATAGCTCTCCATCATGTTCATTCATGCTAATGTTCTCTCTCGCTGTGGATATAGCAAAAATTTCGGTGCTGGAGAAGAAACAGGAGGCTCCAGATAGCATCATAGGCATGTTTTTCAGTGCTGTAAAACATGGCAGTACAATATACTTTTACAGCGGAAGGTGTCCATCAAGGTCATTAATGCCTGAGAGAGGAGACACAAGAGCAGAAAGTTGCTGATCGATGATGTGTCATAGTTTGGAGATGGAAACTGCAGTAGACATGATCCATACATCTCCATGTCCCCATGGGGAACTGTCCTAATCTAATAAGGCAGGTGTCTTCATGGAGAGGTCCCAAGGGCAAAAATGAGGTAGAGGTCTGGCAAGTGACATCAGCTGCAACATGGAAAATTGGAGGGTCTGGGGGTAGAACTGATCTCCTTGTAGCACCTCAGTGCAGAGGTGAGGACTCCTGAGGCATGAGGGACCCGGGTGGTACAGAATGCTAATTAGCCTTGATGAGGGAGGAAAGGGACACTGGCTCAGATAGTAATTCATTATAGCTAGTCTACCAGTCAAGTGAGTCCTTTGTCAGAGTGAGGCAGCCGCTCTCTCTGATATAACAGGCACAGGCATTTTGATTTCCAAGCTCTGTGAGTGATGGCAGATACCACACCTGTCCCCAGAGCTTAAAAGTTGGGATCTTCAGCACCAGCAAAACAAGCCTTCACCCTAGAGAAGTCATTTTACTTTTTAACGCGTACCAAGGGCAAACATCGAAAAGAGATGACAACCTAAAGAGTGTACAGGAACATCTATGAGTTGAACAACCGCTGTTCTTTTCCTCTCCCACATAACTGGTTTGCCAGAATCAGACCTGACTGTGATTTATTATTATCTCTAATTTTTTGTACAGAGGCAGCACAAGGGAGCTGTATTTGCAGAACAGAAAGGCACTACGATAAGTATTACACACACAAAAAACAAAGATACAACTCCTATTCCTAGCACATTACAAATCAAGTGCAGATTTGAGACCAAGATAAATACTGTAGTGTGATTCACCTGAAATCACCACTGTTTTTAATATCTGCCTTTATTAAGGAAAAGAAAACACTTGTGACATTAGGGTTAAATACATGTTTAAGGAATCACAACCCCTTTTAGGAGCAGCTGAAGCTGGTGTGGAAACAGCTGAAGACATCTTTTCTAGGCATTTTTCTGCTCTGCCCTTTCTGTATTTTTTTTTTGTTCCTACCTTTTTTTTATCCTAATGAGGGCACTTGCAATGGAAACCAAGCTCTTTGCTGCTTCTGAGGTCATTTGCCCTTGCTGCTTATTTCCTTCCCCACACATCATCAGCCACTATGTGAACTGAAGGTGCTGTGGAGCAGAGAAAATGCTACCTCCTAGGAATGGAAATGGCACTGCATCACCATTTCTCTGCTTATGAAGTACCATTCTTTCTTTCTTTTTTTTTTTCAGCAGGGTTTGTCCTGATCTCAAGCTACCTGTCTCAGATACCCCTGGGATCAGATTTCAGCGTGTAGGTCAAGCTGGTCAACTCAGTCTTTGTACAGGTCTGCCTATTTGACTTAGTTAAGTCTTAACTGGACATTTCAATCAAAACAAATGTTAGACTTGTATTAGGTCCTTTTACCATTAAAGCTTGATTTCCTAAACTGAAAAGAACAAGCTGCACTGGTTAAAGGCATCTTTATACCAACACCTGTTACGGATCTGGAGGCTGCACCAGTTTAACCTATGTAGTTCAGATAATATAACTAAAGCTTTAGAAAACCTGTGATCTTCCATGCACTTGTATTTCCCTGCTGCATCCTGCTCATCGAGATCAGTCCCAGCCCTACTCTGCCCCATAGGATGAAGTAAAGACAGCTATTTTCTTGCACAAACTGTACTATTCCTCTCTTGTTGATGGTGGTGAATTGCATCAGAGGACACAACTAAAAGGATTGTGAACTGAAGCAAATCCTCCTCAGTCTGCAGTCCCAGTAAGCTTCATCAGGCAATAGCCACTTGAGGGCTTTTGCAGGAGGAATGCCAGCTGCTGACACAGAGGACTCCCACAAGCTGTCCAGGGACAACTGGCACACTCTTCAGATGGTGGAGTAGCCCACTACCATCACCCTGAGGTGAAAACTTGCCACTGCCAAAACCAAGTGTCTTTTCCCAGTCTGCTACACAGCTCCTCTTGGAATGTGACCCTTGACTACTTGCACGGGAGAATTTAAGGCTGAGCTAGCTCTGCAGTTCCAAGAGATACAGCTGTGTCCCTGCCCTTGTTTATGAGTAAAACAGGCACCCAAGGTGTCCAGTGAAGAGCAGAGTGTACTCTGAGCATTTTTTCCTTCCACAACGGTGTAATCCTCACCCCACCATTCCCTCCCGCAGGTGGGTTTGATGGGAGGTGTTTCTGCAGTGCCCACTCTGGGACTGTGCATTATGACAAAGCTTAATGGGATTCCACAGTCAATTACTCCCTGCACATTTTTCTGCAACAACTCCATTGCACAACCGCTAACAAGTGAATTACAGGAGAGAAAGGCCTTTGCTTTGCATAGGTAGATGTGTCATTTGGCTCTTCAAGAGTATGAGAACAGAAAAGATTTAATTTTTCAGCCTCTCACTTCCCTAGCTCTTCATCCACCACGAGATGAAATAAACAGAAGGAAGATGGGCTTTTTGCATAAGTTGGGGATGTATGACTGATAACATGTTATCTTGTCAGCTGGAGACACCTGCATGGCAGGTATTTATGCTATCAGAAGGGTTCTAGCTGGTGAAATACAGTTTGGTGCTGATAAGGGGACCCAGGGACTCATGGCGTCAGCCCCATGAGGACAAGGGGATTAATGCTGATATTTTGCAGCTTTCTCTTATTAAATTCCGATTCCTTTTGTGAAGTGAAAAAAAGAAGAGGGGAAGAGTGATTGGTTTTAAGCAGATAAAAGACACGAGGGGTGGGGGTGGCTGGTAGAAGAGGGGCTGATGAATGGGAACACAGAAAGCCAGGGGATCTCTTGGGAATAAAAGGAAAAGTATTAAACAATTTTCTGATTGACTAAGTCTTCCCTGTCAGGCAGGGAATCAAAGTAGGGGGAATGGGTTTGGGGAGTTCCTGAGAGTACAAAGACACAGTTATATTAAAGGCAGAGCTAAATTATACAGGTGGGGGAGGGGGAAAGAGCCAATTTCCTTAATTTGCTGGGATTTTTAAACATGCAGCACTGCTGATGTTCAGATGCCCAGCTCACAGCCAGCCTACTGCCACTGGCTTCTGCTTCTTGCCCCTGGCAGGACCTCCTGCTACACACAGTGACTGAGCCCCTCAAAATACTCCCATTTAGGATAAGGCTTGCTCCAAGCAGGCAACATACATCAGGTTATGGAAAACCTTTATGCAAGGCGTCACCAACTGCAGTACGTGGGGCAGGAGGGGGAGCACTGGCAGATTTGGTGTAGGCAGCCTCAGACTGGGAGAGCCAGCATCATTTCGGCTTCTGAGCATTTTCAAGATTAAATCCATAGGTCTTTGCTTTTACTTGTATCTTAGAAAAGAATCCTTTGCAACACTCATGAAAGAAAAGCTTTAAAAACTGCAGATAAGCCCAGGTGATACTTTGCATATTTTCCAGGAATTTCTCTAGGGCTGGAAAATCATCAACAAAAAAACTGTGAAGGAATGATCCCCCGCATCACAAGCATCAGTGGAGAAACATACCACATTAACCACATACACTGTGTGCAGAAAGGGTTTCTATCAGCTGCAACAAGAATCAACATGCAAACACAAAAAGATACCGAGAAATCTTACAGCAAGAAAGATACAGCAAATCCTTTTCTAGGATGGGAAGGTCTGTGATGCAGACACAGATGGATCCTTTTGGCTATATGATTCTGTTTGTGGTTCTCTGGGCATGTATTATTAATATGCTACAGAGTTTTAATTAGAGCTGAGAGATTCATTCATTTTGAATAATTTATCTGATTAATTTTGCCTTGCTTCTGTTCATGAATTGTCCGTAAGCAGTTTGTAATTTTCTCAAATTTATTTGTCATTTGCAATTATTTGCTGACTTGTCTCGGTAAATAATTCTCAGCATATTGTTTGTCCACAAACTGTCCCTAGATAGTCGATATTCAAAATCAGAGCTGGGTTAGATACATTTTTGTTAAATATATGCAGTAAATCCCATTGAATGTTTCTGTTTTCTGGGTAACCTTTAGGATCAGGCTTCCATAGAGAATACTACTCTTTATGAGTTCAAATTTTGCTTCCTGCAAATAGTCTCTAATATTTACATAAAATTCACTGTTCCCATGAACATTCCTGCCAGTCAATATATTCACTACAATACACACAGAAGAGACCACAAAAGGAATGTTTTATAGCTGAAGCAAATAGTTCTTTTGTTACACAGTGCCCCAGTCTGTTCCTAGGGGACCTGACTGCAGGTTTGTTTAGTTTTGGGGTATTTTTTTTTTCCTGGTTTGTTTTGCTTTTCCAGCTCTCCCGGTCAGGGGTTATGTTCTCCCTAAGTCACTCTCACGCAAACTGTGCTGCATACTGAATACATCGTCTTTGTGTGCTGACTTTACCAGCCTGTCTCAGAAGTCTCCACTGAGCACAGGGCACTGGGTAAGCACCATCCAAACAGAAGGAATGACTGTTGTTGCTGAGCATGCCAAGCAAGTCACTGCTTGCTCCGTCCTGTGCTGCCATAAAAAATCTTGAAGAATAGGAAGTGCCATACAGCCAGGCCCGCTCACATGAATTGACCCCACTCTGCGGCAACAGGAGAAGCTCGCCAGCTCTGTATGGGATCTTCCTTCAATGTAATTGAAAGAAAGATCCTGTATGATTCAAAGATCCCGTATTATCCAATTTATAATATATTGTATGGCACTGAAGAGAGAAGTTTCTCTGTTTTCAGTGCTCAAGTACCAGTGTGAATAGTAAAGGGCATCTTTCCATAATTACCAAGTAACCTTCGCTTGGTAGGTTTGAGTTATTAGCTTCTAGCAGGGAACTGTGGAGAAACATCATTGTCATCCAATAGTAAGTGGCAGAGTTGTTTATTTTTAAATCAAATTCAGTGATGAAGACTCACGTATTTCAGTATTCCAGAGCAACTGGGACAGCACAGGCAAAAGTAATCATTTGTGTCACCTAGTCCAGCATCAGGGGAGCCAGGACCACATAATTCCCTTCAGTGTTTTTATCTCCAGCCTAGTCCATACTGGTTTTAATTATTGCCAGCAGTAAGACTTCTACCTGATCTTTCCAGGCCTTCACATATTTCAGCTCTCAGTATCTTAAGTTCTTCCAGGCAGTTTCCATCTTTCCTTTCTCAGTGCAATTTTATTGCTTTTATTTATTACATCTGGGGATGGAAACATTCTGGCATACTTGTTGTGCAGGTACATTGAGGGTTTCATGCCACTTGCTAGCTCACCAGACCAACAGCTCCCATGTTTCCATTTTGATCTCTGATTAGACCCATGTGTCCCCTTTAAAGCCTCACACTCTCCAGTCCAAGTCCCACTGAGGTCAGTGCCAAAAACCTTTGGTTCCTCGTGAGTCTCAAACATAACTTCTGATAGTTAATGACTCACACATCTTAGACCTCAACTAACCAAGTGCTGCTGTTTCCCTTGCCCCTCAAATCAATCTCCCGACCATCTGGCTGCTCCTGCTGCTCAAATTTGAACTTTTTTCAAGTCTTCCTATGATGTTCTGCTGCCTTGGAGACTAGAATGGGCAGGGAATACAATTTCCTTGCTCTGGATTCACTATTTGCATTTCCTAGGGTCTTGTGGGTGTGTATTAACATCCTATAGAGCTTTGTGGGTACATGAAGTATTAACAGCCTATAAGGTTTTGTAGACATTCATTATTAACACACAATAGAATCTGTGTAGATGCATTATTAATACCCTCTTAGCTGGCAAGAGAATGGTGATATTTTCATGTGAGAAATGTAATTGTTTAATATCAAACAGTATTATTTCAAAGATTTAATTGTGTAATTGGGGTCAGTAATCGCTCGGTCGTTCCCAGAGCAAGATGAACTTCCAGGGTAAAAGATTTATTGTCCTGACAATAGAGAGCAAATTTTAATATTTCTGAAAAATTGAGAACTATTAATCCTGGCATGTGTTACTCTCGAACACAGTGAACTGATAAAACTTTGATCTAATTTTCTCTTTGAAGGGGTATTGGTGGGGTGTGGGAAAGGCTGTTAACTGTATGTGGCCTGCCACTGGAAGCACAGCGAAGCACAAAGGCTAGCCACATTTAGCTTCACAGGACCCCTCAGACTGTGCACAAGACAGCTACTGAGAGAACAAACTGTTCCAGTCCCACTGTCTTGGAAGGGGAGGGAAGACAGAAGTGGTTTCCATGACCACAGGCAGCTTCACGGTCATCTCTCGAAGGGATGCTATTTGCGTTTGCACCCACTGTGCACACACTTTCCTGTTTCTGGGAGTTCCAACCAATATTTGCATTCCAGATCAAGCAATACACGTGTTAGTGGATGATGAGGTGCATACATGCCAGTTGCATCAAATATTTGGGTAATTTATCTGTGTGAAGCTTATGAACTCTGTTTGATACGGGGAGCTTGAGTATTAGTGGAAAACTTTAAGCTTTGTTTTAATGAGAGGGTCTGACACCTTCTCTTTATTTGGTTTGAATTTTCTGTTTTGTGTTTTTCTGTATCCAAGTTGGACTAAAATTCACAGGAGATGACAATGATAACAAAAAAATCCCGTTAAATTTTCATGATGTCCAATGGAACATAAAAGAAAACCAACGCCTGCTGCCTAGGACAAGCCAATTTTCCACCTCAAATCTAAGACTGGAAGTGAGAAGCAAGAAAGAAAGAGAGCACCTGACTTGGTGAGGCAGAAGTGGGGACATACTGCAGAGGTAACCAGTTACTATAAAAGCAAGAGTGCTTCCTCGGTCATTTGGAGAGGAAGGCTGGTGAAAAAGGTGAAAACAGAAAGGCCACACAATTTCTGTGATAGGCACAGGATCACCATGTCCTTGGATGGGAGAAGGGAAAAGTAGTGGGGTAGTGGGTAGTGTATTATTTTGCAATACATAACAAATTATATAGAAGTGCTGGTAAAGGGAAAGAGTTTATGGAATTTCTGAGTGTTTACAGTTGTGTATAACTCTGCTTTAAGTTACATGGGTCCCTAAGAGAGAGGTCCGTAAACTCCCCCACCTACAAAGTCAGAGGTCTGGCAAAAGATGGACTTCAGCTTTGAAGCAGTGAGGATCAGCTCATGGGCTTGCAGCAATCAGAGCATAAGCTCCAGTTTCTGTGGTAAGAACAAAAAGTACACCACACAGGGCAAAGGGAGGAAAAACAAATGAGGCAAATGGCCTATGCAGGCCAAGAGAAGCTTACAAATATGTGAACCCAGTACACCTGGACACAGCTGCAGCAGTCTGGCATGGAACAACCTAGGAAACTCTATTAAGGCTATACAACAGAGATGAAAGAGGAGATACCAGCTTGTAAATGCAGCTTTTTACAAATGTGGGCATTGCATTTGCAGCTGAGCCCTGGGATCTGCTAATGAAAAAGACTATCTGAGAGGCAGAATATAATGAATTTATGATAGTGATCACTAGGCACTGTGTGTGTTTCAGACATTCAAAAAGAAAGAGCTGTCCCTGCTAACAATGTTTTAGTATCTCCTTGTTTTTAGAATATTCTCTAAACAAACACAGGAGCAGAAACAGCTTCTTTCTCTTAGTCTAACCTCCCCTTTCCCAGTTACTTTGGCCAGGTATGGTAGGGATAGCCAAGATGTACCTTGACTAGGAGCCAAATTTGATCAGTCTCAGTTCTACCTAAAAACCCTTGCTAATCGCTTCTGGATATGAACTTTTAAAAGGTTTGAGTCAGCTATGGAGAAACACAAGACTTAAGTCAGAATTTAGGCTATCTGTATCTGCTCAACGTATCTAGCCAAGCTAGCTAGACATGACAACCTTATCTTATTCTGAAAGACAGAAGTGCAGTTTTGCCCAGCTTGAATGACAAAAAATAGTAGACTTTGCAGCCAAGACATTTTGATGCGGGGGAAAAGATGTGGGTCATATAAAGATTTTTTTTCTATTCCCTGTGCAATGCATATAGCATTTATTTTTGCTTCCCATAGATTACAGGAAAAGAGATACAAGATATTCCATGAAAGAGAAAGTAACACTTGCAGGTTTTTGGAGCCCAGAAGGACATGCTAAGTCAGGCTCTGTGATCCCAGATTCAGTTTCTTCTGGGTACAGTCTGCCCTGCAGTCCATTAAGTCAAAAGCTGAGACTTGCTACTAAAAACCACCAGCTCCTGCAAAATTCTGCTCTGCCAGTTCAGCCTGGAGATCTCACTGCTCTTTCTTCAAGTGATTCTGCAATTTACTGCTTTCCATGCATACAGTGACTGCTAATCTCTGCTTTACTGAAACAGCTTCCTCTGGCCCATGCCAAAGAGTGTGTTATTAGACCAGTTACTCACTCCTGAACACAGCGATCCAGGTATGGCACTCCCTCACACTTGCAAAAAAAAAAAAAAAAAAGGCAGTAGTGAAACTAGAAAATTACTCCTGCTCTAATTCCTTTCCAAATGGTGTGAATGTCAGATCCAAACCAAAGCCAGCAACATAGAACATGGAGGAAATCTCTTTTTTCTATGTTATCTGAAAGCAAAACAACTAATAAGGCATGCCAAGGCTACAAGTTCACAGTGGAATCTGACACTGTTAAAAACACACTTTGCAGTAGGACAGATGGTGGTTTTATGCAGTGCTCTGCATTGAGGAGGGACGTTCATGGTGCAGCAGGGATTCTTCAATGGGCTCAGGCTGACTTAGCCCCAGTAGAGCCCTGGCTTCAATGAAAGCTGCTTAACCATTACTGACAACATGTGGCTGCCCCCTTCCCTCTCTCCCCAGATGGCATCAGCTCCACTGGCAGGCACAGAAGACATGCTTTGTTCTTTATCTTATCTCTATGTCTCCCATTAGGTCCAGTCAATTCTCTTTAAATCATTTCTCCCCACTGTGCATGTGGGTATACTGTTTCTGTGTCCATGGTTGGTACATGCATCTGTGTATGAACCCACTGTGGGCCACACGTACATACACACACAGACACATGCACATGATGTATACAGTACTTTAACTTTCTTATTCAGCTGGATTAAATGTGCAAACCCCAAGTAGCACAGACCTAAGTCTGGTCTCTTGCCACATAGAGACTCAGACACCTAGAGGGTGGGTGGGCTGTGAAATCATATCACCAGAGCCTTTTGAAGAGGCAGAAGAGATTACAGGACACTAGGCTTAATATTTTCTCTAGAATTCCAAACCCATCAGTATGGCCTACTTTTCAATTCTAGGAAAAAAAACACTATTACAAATTGTTATCAATTAATCTGGCCCTCCTTCCCTTGCTCCTTACAGACCATCATGAGAGCGTTTCACCTTGTTCATAGGAGCTCAGTAAGATGCAAAGTATGACAAGCTGGTAGAAGAGAAAAATAGACACATATTTCATTCCTGAAAGGGAAACAAGAAGAGGGCTGTAGCAAAGCTAGATAATAAATAGGTTTAAAATGTTTCTGTCTAGTCTTAGTGTTCCCCTTTGTGCCTACTCAAGTTTCTTAGAATGATGTGGGAGGTAAGGAGGACAGGGAAGGTAACATGTGCACTCTATAGAAGAACTAAAACTCCAGCATGGTAATCAAACTGCTCAGGCAAATCTGTTGACATAGGAGAAAAACAGGGAGAGGGAAAGAAATGAGACTGGGGGGGGAAGTCAGGACTAACAGCAATGTCGAAGAGGAGCAGTGCAGAAAAGAGATGAGAAACATCACAGGAGAGAAATGACTAGCTGAAGACTAAATGTATTAAAAGAGCAGATTTATAGTCTAAGTGGTCACACGAGTCTCCTGCGGGTTTGATAGTAGAGTAAACCTGTCACGGATACAGACTGGTTCTGTAGCAATGCAATCCGCAGGAAAAAGCTTTGCTAATCCATCCAGTCCCCTGAGTGATCTCCGGGATGCTCTTCCCAGTGCCAACCCACAACAAAGTACAGCAAAGGGTCAGTGAGGACCCTGCTTGGCCTGCAGAAGCAATAATGCTGGGAAAATTACCTGGAGAGACAAGAGGAGCATGTACATGCCTTTCCAGGCAGGGCTATCTGTGAGTCTTGAGTGTGACTGTGACACAGCTGGATGCAGCAGTCTGAATTCACAAAGTGTCATCCAATTTCAGCCTAAAATCTTTCCTCTTCTTGCTGCTGTGTTTTGTTGCTGCTGCTCCTAACAATTGGGTGCCAAACATTTAGAATTATGTGCCCACTGGCAGCCACTGCAACACAATTTATTCAGCACACCAGTAATCCTGAAGCTGGCCTAGCTTGTAGTTTGATTTGCACAAAGCCCAGGACATATAGTTCCCAGTAAATTCTAATCCACAAACCAGTTTAAAACCCAGCAGGATAACTAATCAGGGCTACCACAAGCCCTCCTTGCTTCCTCCACAAAAACACTAGAGTCGGCTGACACCCCCAGGTTAGTTTTAGTCTGGTCCATTTCCTCTCTCAGCACAACGCATCAGCGTGCTCTCTGAAAGCTGGCATCTCAGGCATGGAAACCAATTCTCCATGCTATCTGCAGAGGTTTGGTCATGGGATGCTGAAAGCTTGAATTCAAAACCCACTGAAGCTATTATAGCTATAAAGAGGGAAGGAGGAATAGCTAGGGAGAAAAAGACAGACACAGGTCTATTTCTGACAGGGAAGCAGGCTTAAATATCCAGATATCTGAGAAGGGAATACTGTCCCTCTCTTTTGCTAAGCAATGGAGACATGGTCTTTAAGCTTTGCCATTCACATTTAAAAAGGAGAACTACTTCTAGCACTTGAAGTGTGAATCACATACCGCTTTTCAATGACTCAAAATAAAGGAAATGAGAAAGTACTCAATGTAGTTGCATTAATTGCATATGTATGTCATAGTGTGCATACTTACTAGCACTGTTGCCTGGGAGTAGTAAAGTAAAGACTGAAACTCTTTTCCTTCTATGCTATTGTCTTATGAGAATTTTTAACATATGAATAAAAAAAAAAACTTCTAGAAGTGACTGTTGGCATGATAAAAGAAACAGGGAAATTCATCTTATTCTTCCCAAAAGTTTCCCTCTTGAATCTCTGCATGCTGACAGGGATTTAATATTCTCTACCCTGACCATCCAGCAGCACCACCAGCACCTACCTTGAAGCACTGTCATGGCTTGCTTGTCCCAAGCTCAGACCAGAAGGTATAATGATGACAGCACAATGTTTTTGTGAATGTACATATTGCCATTTTGAATATGAAGACAGATCTTTGCATCACCTCATATTGGATCCACATTTATGTGACAGATTGGTCCTATGATGCAGGAGTTCAAAGGGAAAGGGGTAGGAGGTTCAACACATGCATACAAGTGGCAGCACCACCTAAAGAAAGCACAGGGGACACAGATGGAGGGAGCAGGGGACACAGGTTGAGAGAATACTACAAATTCTTGTCTCTCCATGAATGTGTCAGTCAACTAAATCATGAGACAGGACCATGTGGCCTTGAAATGTGCAGGGAGTTGCAGTTCATCCCCAGCTGTACCCACATCACAGGCTGCTGTGATAAAGCAATTACTACTGGCCAGGAGACAACTTTCTACTGACTCACCCATCGAGCATCCCCACTCTTGCTGAGCTCACTGGGAGCTGTGATGCAGAAGGTGAGTTACACAGAAGCAAGATGGGGCCAACCAGCTGATGGGTTGTACCGTGCTTTCCAGAGAAGAAACAGCTCCTAAATCAGTGGGTGATTTCAGAAACTCAGCAGTGGTGGCAGCACTTGCTGAGATCATCAGAGCTCTCTGAACTGAGCTGTTTTCTCCAAAAAGTGAGAGCACAGTTATCTCCACAATAAAAAAGTGGCATGGTGACATACCACCTCATTTCAGCTTCGAGCATCAGCTTCACCAATAAAAAAGTGTGAATTCCTTAACTCTGTGCATGTGCATGCACAGAATTTGTGCTCCATTGCACTCCTAAGGGGCACTTCTCAGTGTACGCTGAACTGTGTCCTGGCAGCAGAAGCAAAAGTAGAGAAATCGAAGCTCATTCACTTTTACCAGAGGAATTTCAGTGAATGATTATTTAAGAATGTGATAATATCAAAGAACCAATAGAGAACAGTCTGTAATTTGCTAGGCACTGAGGGAGAAACAGCTCCTGTTTAACTGCCCACACTTTAGTAGCCAGACCTGATACTGTTTGAGTGAGTTATAGACATATTTCCTTTTAGGTACCTGTGTTTTCTTACGTTCTTTCTATAACATTTCTGCCTTGTGGTAGAGTATTTGCATTCTTAATGCTTCTCTAAGGCAGATGCCATTTCTATATCTCGATGGTGAACTTGGGCAGTAAGGGATTAAATGACCTGTCCCACATCCCACAGGCTATGCGGGACAGCAGGAAATTGAACATTCCTCTCTCAAATGTCAAACAGCCTCCTACTTGCCACCTCTTCATTCTTGTACCTCTCATCTAGTTTATAAAAAACAATCAGGCAGTTCATTTCCTTTGTGAAATGTGGAGGCTTTCATCCTGCAATCTCCATTCTTCCCAGTGCATATGGTATTTACCTTAAAGATCCAAACCCCTCTGAACACACATACTCCTCATTTGATATCTGGACATTGCTGGAGGCCTGCTCTGATGCCTTTACTTTCTCTTGTTCAGGTGAAGAAAATGTGAAAACAGAGAGATAAAATTGCAACTAGGCAATAACCTTTATAATAATTTTGGGAGAAGATTAGGTCCTGCAAAGGAGATGCTTCTTCCAGGGCAGCTCAATAAAGCTGAGGGAAGTGAGTCAGGTCCACTATGACTACCTTATATTGGTAGTCCCTTTGCCCCCATATCCCCCTGTGCTTTTTTCCTGTCTTCTGCCCAGCACTGAGCCTGAGCCTCTGCTGCCTGCTGTGCACTGCTGTGTGCCACTGACTGAGCTCCTGGGCATTGTAAAGATGGGCTGGCATTTTTTGTTCCTAGGCTTGACTACTCACCTCCTATAAGAGTAAAAAGGCCTTATCCCACAATAGGAGATTGTCCAGTGTACACCCCACAAGAATGTGAGACATCAGAAAGGTCAGAACAGGCCCAACTAACTCTTTTTAAGCAATCAACCACCACCATCTTAAAGGCATTAGAGCTCAGCTTTCCCTCATGAATTGTAGGAGAGTGAGGGGGAGTTATGCCATTAATCTCAGTTCTCAGTGAAGTGGATTTACCCAGGTAGCCCAAGACTTCCCCTCATATCTTTAATGAAGTCATTCCCATCTACCTGTGTGAATAAAATGCTTCCTAACAATCTCTTGGGTCAAAGGTCCCAGCTGATGCCATTGGCTTTGTTTTCAACATGCACCTTGCACTTAGGCTACTTTGTGTTCCTTCGCACTGTGCAATGCAACAGGTCTTGATGAACAATAGTCTCCAAAATGGTGCCTCCCTCCTTCCCTGTTGCTAAAAACCAGAGATGGAAAAAAAATAATCAAATGTCACGAGGAATTACTAGCCATTACCAACACCTGCATCTTTTCTGAGTGTTACCTTCATCTCATACCGGACTACGCTGCAGTGGATGGGTACCCACTACCTACACATGCACCCTAGCTCTCATAAGTACAGGCATTTTTAGATTAACTCCCCGGGCTCCAGGGAGAAACACAGGACTCATACAGCCTCTCTCTCCCCCATAGTCTCAAATTTACACACCCATTCCATGCCTGCATCACTCTTACCTACTCCCACACAGCTGCCCAGTTACACGGCCTTCTATACCATCACATGCATGCATACTCTCACAAAGTCAGGTGTGCTGTCATGTTGCCATATACACATTTTGCTTTCCTGTTCTTCCAACGTGAATGTGTCTCTTTCCCACCATTTGCACAGGTATTGAGGAGGCACACTAATTACCATCATGCTAGCTGGTCTCCAGCTCACCCTTGAGCCTGAACACTCCATTTGCTGTCATCACCTTCAGGTGCCTTACAGTATTGCTCGAGCTTGGTCTGTGCTGTGCTGTTACTGAGAGAGAAGGAATCAGTCTTGACTGGGAGAAGAGGGACAGTTCAAACCCAGACCCCACCCAGACAGTCAGAGAGAGCTGATGGCCATGTCTGAGCTCGTGCTGAGGCACAGAGCACAAAGACAAGGACTGATGGAATGAAAATGTCTTGCTTGCAGATCTCTTGCCTACTGCTATTCCTCATTTGCCAGTAAATATGAGTTTACTGTGGCTCCTGCTGAATGTCACTTGTCTTTAAATGTCTCTTGACGGTACTCAATCTCTCATCTCTCATGGTTAGGTAGGAGTGATGAACAAGGAGACACAGTCATCTCTGTTCCAGCCCTACAGTGTACTACAAGAGGGAAACAGATGGTTTAATATATTCTCTCTTTCTTTTTTCAACAAATTCTGGTGCTTGCAGAAGTGCTAATCTGCCAGAGCCCCAGGGGGTAACTTTTTGTCCTGCCCAGATAAACAGTTCCCATCCCATATTTTCCACTAGCCTCACACTGTTCATCTTCATTAACCCTCCCCTGGAGAGACCAATTCTAGAGAGCAAGGAGATGAATAAGCGTCTGCTACCATTTTAATGTTTGGTCTTTCCAATGAACCAGTCAGAAAGGATCAGTCCCCTTGCATAGGTCCACCCTGACTAATCATAAACAGAAATAAGCTGACTCCCCCTAATTGTAACGTGTACCAGCTCCTTCCATGTGATGCTGCTGTACAACATGCAGTCTGTCACAGCAAACGGCACATGTGCTGACATAGTTTTTCCCAGCCAAACCCACAGAGCCACAGTGACAACAAAATTACAGAACAGCCTGGTCACTAAATTACCCAGCAGCTATGAGACAAGCCTTCTGAATTGCCTTGTTATTATTTCCCTAATACAGTCTGTTATAGCATCTGGCAGTACGGTGTGTTTCAGGGCTAAGCATGCAATAAAACTGTGTGATTAGATAGTTAACTGTCTTGTGATAACAAGGTAGGGATTTGCAACCAGTTAAAAAAAGGAGAGATTCTCTCTAACAGAACAAAATCCAGCCAGGAAAGCTCGAAGTCCAGGCTGAAAGACACATCATCCTTCACTTTAATAGAAAATTCCCATGTAAGATTTCACTGGTGGGTAAGAAGAGGGGCATAAGGGTTGGGGGTTTTTTGTTTGTTTGTTTGGATTTTCCCCCTTTTTTTCCTCTTTTCTTTTCCAGTGTTAATTTTCCCACACTGGCTGGTCTGCAGAGAGCAGTGATCACCTCTGTAAGGCAGAATGGGGGAGGCAGCTTACTGTGGGGAGTCCTTCAGGGAGAATGGCAGGGGCCTGCACAGCTCTAAGTGAAACTCCTGGGGACCACAGCTGTTAGGGAGCCTCCTATTAGCCTCCCGTGGTTGTGGCAGCATCATGCATTTATCTGCTGGGGACTGGGCACATGTGGATTGACAACAGATAATAGTCTCCTCAGTCGCAGCTACCTTTTCTGCCCTGTTCCACAGAGACGTCAGATTCCCCCCAAGGGAACAAGTGGCACCCACAGAAGAGCATGAGTCCTGTGTTTAAAAGTCCTGGGCTCAGAGTAGGCAAAGAGGGTGTGATCAGGCTCACATAAATTAACCTTTGCAAAACTCTTTCAGGTTCTAATTACCAGGCAGCATGAAGGACCAGGTAACCACCATGTAGTTACAGGAAATTTGCCGTGTAATTTGCTGTGTAGATGGATACTAGGGATACTTGTCAGCTAATTGCTACGTGGGTGAACAGAGATGTGCAAAGGTTTACCACACTTGAGAGATGACTTTTACAGAATCAGAGTAGGAGGCAACCTGACTTCTCACATCTCTTCTCTACCTGCCAGGAGGCATATACCATGTCCTCACAAATGTCCCATTCATTGCTCTTATGATGGGGCATAGCTTGACAGTGGGTTGCTTTTCTGTTACTCTCTGTGAAAACAAACCACAAAAGTGGTGGTTCCTACCCCAAGGTACACAGCTCACACTTAATAGGTCAGGCTGTCTCGTAAATTCCCTAAGTGATTCTCCACAGTTGGGCCCCAGCACAGTATGATTTGAGACTGGATGGGGCATGAGACCTTTTCACTCATAACTATCTCCAATCACAGCTGAGAACCCTCACCTGGTATTCCTCTCCTAACAACTGTGGATTTTGGTTTTCACATTTTATTGAAGCAGCCCTTTGTCTTCTCTCTCTGTTTCCTTCCCCCGGCTCTGGTAACCAAACAGGTAGGCAAAGCATATGCAGTCATTTGCAGTTATTCCATATGCAGCACCGGGACAGCTCTGACCTTTTTCTGTTTGTGTACATTCTGTTTGCATGTGTCCAGCAAAATGTGCTTCCTTGCACCTCACACACGCACACACTACAGTTTTAACTTTGTTCTTTCTCTGCATTGCCCTATGACAATGTGTGAAACCAAACACATCCTTTGTATCAGGAGAAGCTTTGTAACCTTAGTTGACTGGATGTGCAGCTGCTCTTGCCCTTAAATGGAAATTGGCTTGAATCTTCAAATCCAGTCATTTTCTCCATCTCACATGTTCAGACAACTCTCAGACTCTGTTACATCTATGATAATCTAAATCCCAATCTTAGACACCCCGCTCCCTTAACGTTGGGGTACCTTGGTGTTTTTATCTAAGCTCCAAGCAGCCCTATTTCACATGCCTCCCAGAAGAGAGATGCTCATGTCAGATCTCCAAAGCAGACCTACCATGGGAGAACTCAAAACTAGCAGTGGGCAGATTACTTATTACATACAATTTATTTAGCAGCTTCTGTCTTTTTTTCCTCCTCCTGCTGATAGATGGTCTATGAACAAACTTTTATGCATTTATTATTGTTTATTATTTATTTATGCAAAATTGTTCAATGAATATTTTACAGGGGCAAATTTCAGTCTGTGTGTTTGTAATGAGCTTTCATTCGATTAGAGAATTCTGAATATTCATGATGTCTAATTGGCCATCTCAGTCACATGGTATTTTTTTCTGTCCCTTTACTGGAAGACTTAACTTTTATTAACTACTTCCACTCCAAGGAAATTTCTTCTCTGGACTGAAAGGATGAGAGTGACTGGCTTGAAGTTGTCTTTCTGAAACAAAAGGCAGCACCATCCACCAAAGGCACAAGGCAACAAATTAGTTTTAGAACACACCACAATACAAGCGATGATCATATCTCTGCTAAACAGCTAAAACAATTCACTGAAGGAAATCTGTCAGACATTGCCTCAGGTGGCCCTTGCACAAGCCAAATTATTGCCATGCGACACACAGCCTTAAACTGGGATCTATTCCGGCTTTTCAATTCCTGGACAAAAGATCACTACCACTCATACCACTCACTTTGGCTGGTGTTATTAGCCAAGAAAGGCCAGCCAAGTGTAGAAGATTGGTTGCTTCTCACACAGAGAAGCTTGATTTGCTATTTCACATAGCTCCCAAGGAGATCAACATGGGAAACCAGCTGCAGGTTTGCGATGTCTGTGTGTCCCTTTCCAACAGTACTAACAACTACAACTGATGAACTGTTTTTTTCACTAGTCACTCCAGCATCCAAGTCCAGCTATAGCTAAAATCATATTCTTGCTGAAAGGTCACGTGCTGACTAGAACTGGTTGAAAATGTGCCAAATAGTGCAAACCATATCTAGTAAAACAGACAGTTCTGAGGCTACATCTTTAGGGCATAGAACAGAGCTTTGCCAGGTTCTGCAAGCCAGTTTTCATACTAGAAGCAGTGTCTTAGTGAAACAGCATCCCAGCCATGCTTATGGAGGCTTTTTTCTCTGCAGGTTTAAGTAGCCAAAAAGTACACTGGGCTGGCATTAGGTTATTAATATCTTGGCTGGGTGTCTTTGCATATTACTGCTATTTACTTGTAAATATAGTAGAGCTAAATTTGGTCAAGTTTAATGCTGAATGCTCCTCTTGAGTTAGACCACAGTCCTAGAGTTCAGTATGGACTCTCAAAGCCTGATTATCATCTCATGCCATTGTGGTAACATCAGATAAACTGCTCCCTAACCATGGCTATCCCTTTATTGACTATAAGGAGCCTGCAGCCAACATGGCTACAGGCATTTGTGCTGTAAGATGCAGATAATTAGTAATAGGCAATTTCCCTCATTCTGAATAAGAGGTGAAGATTACTGAGCTGTCTGATACTCAGGAGTAGGCATAGCAGAAGGAAAACACATTTGAACTGCAAAGAGCATGGTGGAGTCTCAAAACAGCATCCCATTCACTTGGTGATATGCCCAGAGTACCAAAACACGTCAAGAGGGAAGAAGGGCAGGGGGGCAGAACTAGGAGAATTTGTGGTATTGCCCTACATACAGTTTGGTCATTTCAGCCTTTTCTTATGCAACCCTGTGCATCTGGAAGGACCACATCAAACATCAGAAAAAAAGGCTTGCTGAAGGTACTAAATTCCAGACCATCCATTTCTATCTCTTGGTTCTCTGCTGCATGACAGGATGTGTATGTGCATGCCAGTGTCACAGGGCACACACGAGAACCTGGAGAGCAGCACAAGATGGAAAAAACCTCCAAGTCTGTGGACTGTGGTGACATTTGGAGCTGCTGCTGTTTTCTAAAAGCCATCTCCAATTCTACTGCTCTAATTCTTTAGTGTGAGGATAAAAATTGAACTGATTTTGGTTGAACATGGAATTGAATGCAGGAACACAGACAATAAAATACTCCAACACTCTTTCCTCAATCAAAGAAATTATATGATATTAATGCAAGGTAGCTTGGGTTGACTTTACCTGTGTTAAAGTCAGGAAATTTAGAAAATGATGGTTCCCACAGCAACCTTAACTCACCCATGTTGCACATATCTAATAAAGCAGAGTTAACAGCATACACATGAATATAAAATACTACTCAAGCAAATCTCAGCCATCAGATTGCATTAATATTCATTTGTTTCTTTTAATAATAGATTGTCCCAACATTGCTTTCAAGAGAGCTTTTATGAAACTATTTTTTTAAGTTAAGATTAAAAAAAAGAAAAGAAAAAACGAACATATTTTATTCACATCTGAGATTTTAGAGAACTGCCATTGTTTCTCCATATGAAGAAACTGACAGTCAGGTAGAATTCAGTTCTTGTTTTTACACTATTACAGAAATTTCAGTTATAGAGTTTTTAATTAAAAACCTAAGTGTGTTGGCAGCCAGAAGAGGCACGATCCAATTTATTGAAAATGATATATTAGTCTCTTCCTTCACATCCTAAATTTCCTTCATTTCTGTCACTGAGCTGAACTCTCCTGCTGGGATTAAGTCACCTTGCTGATGAGTACCAGCCTAGGATACAGTTCCTTCAGGGCTATGCTAGACTCATAGCCAAATTAGCAGGATCATAAAAACATAGAATCAGAAAATCAAGTCAGAAAGGACCTCAGTATGTCACCTGATCCAACATCTGACTCAATAAAGGGCTAACTGATATTGGTCCAGGTTGCTCAAGATGTGGCATGTGCGTTGAAAGTGGCTCTTTGGTACAGTCACATGAAGATCAGCTACTCAGTGTCGTGCAAGGCACAACTGAAATGCAATAGCAAAGCTGTGTGGAGATTCTTACTCTAAATAACTGGAGACATTGGAGTTCAGGATGCCAGTTGTGATATAACATGAGAACATTGGCAGCTGGTGTAAATGCTCATCTTTCAGAACTCGGCTTACAGTGGGTCTAAACTGAGTGTAAATGAAAGCAAATTGTACCAAGAGATAAGGACTCAGCAGGCACGGCCACCTGGGACTGCTTCTGTGGCGCTGCAGAGCTGTTTGGGCAGCCCATGGCAGGAGAGCTGTGGGGGCTGCACGGGAACCCTGACTGAGCAATGTAAAGCCAGGCACTTTGCACAGCACCCTGGAAACCGTGGCAGTTCTTTCTATAGGTGTAACTGGCACCCAAGTGACCAGCAATTTCAGCAGCTCTCTGGCAGAGAGCCATGGTGCTCACAACCCTGTGACCAGATCTCACTGCATTCCCCAACAGTACTCCAAAGTCACTGCAGCACCATGCTCTGCTCTTAAAAGACACCCTCAGGCACAAAGAGAAATGAATGAGCTCTAGGAATTCAGCTGGCTCCTTGAGATTCATTCAGTCAAGGAAAAAATATAACCTCTTTTTTCCTAGACGCTGACACCTGACTCAGAAATGAATCATCGGAAAAAAAATCAAGCCAAACAACATCCTAGACTGTACGTCTCATTTTGACTTTTTTTTTTTTTTTAAAGATAAATAACCCCCTTAATTTGATTCCAAAGTCCTTGTAAAACAAGCTCGCCCAGCCTCCTGTTTAAACTTTATAGCTTCTCTTTTAAATTAACTTGCTAAGCGTTTGAGTCCCTGCCTGGTTCCAGGCACTATCTGGTCCATCGGAGGAGCGTGGCTGCTCACGTGGCAGCTCTCATTAGCGAGCGGCAGGGACTCAGCTGCGCCGGCTTTGATAAGCCCGGCTCTACTCTCACAAGTACGCCGCAAAGCAATTAAAACAGCAAAGGACCCTTTTTTCCCCGTACTATCCTTTTTCTTCCTCCTCCGAAGTTGAATAAAAATGATTTGATAAATTATTCTTTTCAGAGCTAAACACTCAGGCGAAGGAAGGGGGAGGAGGGAAAATCTACACAGGGGAGGGAAGTCGCTCCTGAGGACCCATTATTAGCATGTATCCCCAGCTTGCTGGCAATCAGGACAAATCCTGGTATTAGGGGTGGGGCAGTGCCACAGCAATGCTCCTTGCCATCCGTGTCACACTGCTATGAAGTCTGCTGGATGTGCACCGTCTGTGCACATCTGTGCATGTAATGGACGACAGTCGGGGCAGGTTTAGGACAGTGTCAGCCTGGTGTTATTATACTGCCTGCCATTAGATGCAGTGCAAGCAGAGCTCGATCCCGGGTCCTTCAGCAACATCGGGACTCCTCTGACTTAAACTAGAGAAAGAATCCCTTAGGAAGCTGATAACAGAAACAGTTTGGCAGTGTCAGGCCATGCTACCATTGCCACCAAAATAGAAGCCAGAACTGTATGCTTGAAACAGCCCTGGGGTTTTGCCATCTGTATGTAGTGTATCATTGCCACTGTTTTCTGGGACTCCCATTTACTGAGAAAACACTCCCGATTACAGAGAAATAGAAAAGATGGGAAAGCCTGGGTACCATCTAGGTTGGATTAAGTGATCCACTGAAGTGAAATGCCTACTGATTAATGTGGAACTAACACAAGACCTCCTGCAGGAAGCAGAAACAAAGATGGGAGTCAGGGATTCAGGAAGAAAGGAAGGGTTGGCATGGCAATAACACAGCTTGCAGTCAGAGACCTGCTTCTGCAAACTGGGCTTGGCATTCACAGAAGGGAGCACCTGATGGCTAGGAATTGAATGGGAGAGCTTAATTGAGGTGGCACCATCCAAGAACAGACATGCTAAACCAGTGGCCAGCACCTAGGTTCTATCTATGTTTTTCAAATATATCTGGAAAATTATTTTTAATAAATGGAATTCTAATGAGTGCTTGAATTTACAGGCTGCTCAACAAACAAGTACTGTCAGGGAGTTGGCCAGCCACCTCTGAAACTCTCTGCCTCTCCTTGCTTAGCCTCTGACCATTATCTGGTTTGGGAGCCAGGGCTTTCCAGTCCAGTTTGTGGTAATTTTCTGCCATTTCATACAGCGTTAGCAACTGCAGTTTGTAGTAAGAAGAGAGATGCAGGGAAGGATAGTATTTGGGAAAAAACCCTCCAACAACAACAAACAAACCCCAACAAAAATGCTGCACACAAAGGTTTCAAATCAGCAGCACATACCCACTTACAATCTAAGATAAAACAACTGCAAAACTGCAAAATCCTTCTCCTTTTTCCCTATGCCACAAAAACATCTGACTTACACCACGGTGCACACTGAGTAAACAAGGGTTAACATGCAAGATGTTCTATACAATGTGTTCAGAGAAGAATTCTCTCTCTCAGCTGTCACCTACAGAAATGCAAACAGTTCATCCATTTAGGTGACAACATCTCTGACTTAGAAAAGCAGTTTCAGAGAAGGGGAAGTATATCAGAACATCTTGGAAGTTAAGAGGGAGAGAAGCTGGGAACTGGGAGTTTCCTGGCAGCTGCAGGTGGATGCTACAGCAATGATGCATGATAAAGAGGCATGGAGAGAGAGGCGGAGGGTGCAGAGGACACAGTGCAGTTTCCAAGTGATCATCCATCACCAGTGGCTCTGCCTTCTCCTCTTCATGCCAACAGGTGATGGAGCCTCATCCATAAAACATTTCCTGGGTGTCACTAACTGGAAGACACATTGGAGGGTTACATTGACTCTGCATAAGAAATAACTTCCCAGATGAAGGAGAGAGCTGCCACTTTTAAACTTTCCGTGCTCTCCTCCTCCCCACCTGTCCCTGCATTCTGCACCCAAGAAATCATCTCTCTCCACTCGCATCTCTTCTCCTCATCAGCTGCTATGATCCATACCATAGGCTCCTCTTCCACAGGTACTTTTTGTGCAAGTATTTTGTATTTTCTATGTGTTTGTTTCTCTTTATACAGGCTACCCCACATGTACAGACCTGTGGTGTCTTGATCACAAGAGGAAAATCAAATTCCCAACATATACAATAGCGCCTCCAGCTCCTAGCTTCTCCCAGCTCATCACACTCTTCTCACATGCTTCTGAACCTATTTCTGCCCTAATTCATACTCTGTACATTTTAACCTTTCAACACAAAGCTCCCAAATGTGCACATTCAGTAAAACACAGCAAAAGCATAACTTCTCTCTTTAGCCTAGGTGGCAGGACCCTACTGACTACATGAGTCAGGGCTTCAAGATCTCTGAAGGTTCTGCTCCCAAAATAACTAAAACAGAAATATCTGGGAAGGAAAAAGAAAAGTGTTCAAGCAGGGCAAAGCCACTAATTGAATGATTTTCATTTACATTTACAAACAAAAAATGGCTGGGTGATTCCTTAAGTACTTTGGATTTAGGATCTGAAATATGACTCAGGTTACACCTGATGGGAATCAGCAGGTTTTTCTGTAATGTTCTGGAATTGAGAGTTCATTTTGACAAACCTCTGTACGCATCAGCAACATTGGCAGCCTCCACAAACAGGAATTAATTCCTTAAATAGCAGGGAGAAGGCAGAGGGCTGCAGGAAAGCTGGGAGGGTGCGTGGGGGGAACACTGAAAAGCTGGTGTGGGGAGCTCAAAGTTGGAAGAACTAGGGGGTTTGGGAAGATGGGGATGGGGGACGACTGCGAGGCTGGGGAAGGGGCACTGGCAGAGCTTAGTATAATAAACAACATGCAGCAGCTGTTTGCAGCCAGCTCCATCACAGCACATTTTTCACTAGAATTAGAATTCAACTGTTCTTAATACCAACTCCTGTACCATTTATTGCCTGACTTACCAAACCCAGCTCACTTCTGGAATAGCATTCCTACATAAGCAAATTGATGGTTCAGACTGCCAACCTCAGCTGTCAGCCACCCAAGTGTTTCTAGAAACATATTGCATCTGATGTTACAACATTTACTTGTCTCCTGAATTAGAGGTGGAGTATCTGGAGAGTAGATGAATCTCATCTGTAATTAAATGCTTCTAAGAAATAAAGTGGCTACAGAACTAGGGTGGGTGTATGTCTTGGAGATGGGTATATGCTCTCTGAGCAGGCTGCCTGTGTTTTGGAGGATTAAACAGTATAGAACTATGGGAAGCTAAAAATGAAAAAGGGAAGGATGATGAGAGAGAAAAAACAGAGGAGAAAGAAGTATTAGAGGCAGCAAAGTATGACAGTGAGACAGAGAAGACTACCTAAAGAAAGAAAAGCAGATGGAATTGCTGAACAAAGAAGTAGGAGAAAGAAAGAAAAGCTCTGTGGAGAGCTGCTGAATATAGTACCCCGCCTTTAGTCCCCTCCAGAGGAATAAATGCTGATCCCACTTCTTTCCTGGCTTGTCAGGGGCTGTTTGGCTGAATAAGTCCAGCCCAACAGCCCTCTCCTGCTCTCTCAGCATTAATATATTCATTTCATTATTCAATTATTTAAAACATTTCTTATGTTCCATCTATTTCACACAGATGGAGGTGGGGTGAGCTGCTCCCTCTCTCTCTCAAACCTGTACTGCAGGGCCCTCGAGGAATGTAGGGCACAAAGTGCTTCTTGGCTCTCCCTCCTCCACCAGCTTCACGGTGGCTCCAACACCAAATGCTCCCTTACCTGCACCTGAGACATCTTGTTTAAAAGGAAACCCTGTGAATGATTGCTACCACTGCAGTGACCCCTGTGAGATGCAGGGTACTCTTGTGTCACTGCAAGAGGCCCACTGTGTGTCAGAGGGAAGCAGATGCACTGAAAGTTGCTCTCCTGTCAAACTCTTCTAGCCCCTGCAGTCAAGCTGCTGCCTCACAATATATAAAATGTAAGGCTGTAGGTTAAAGAGAGACTCTTTTCCTTTCCATTTGTCTACCAGCTTTTGAGGGGCTAATTAGCTTGTTAGTCATGGTGTCTCTCTCAGGCTTGCAAACCACCATAAATCTCCTCTCTTCCAGAGGAGCATTAATTCAGATTCTTAGATGAGAGAACTCCAAAGACAACTTAAGGTGCTGAAGGCAGCAGGGTTCATGAGTGAGTGGCTGTCATTCCGCCTACAACGTCATTAGTCCCCACATCCCAAAGTGACACTGAGAAGGGCTGCCTGTAAAGCAGAGATTTTTACCATTTGCAATTACAAGAGAGTCAATGGGTATTACATAGCACTGCCTCACAAAGTACATTACTAGAATCTTATGGAGCTGAAAGACCCCTGCTGAATCAGCTCACCAACTCCTACCCTTCAAAAGCATCAACCTCATTAAAATCATTCCTGAAAGCCATTTATGCAACCTATTCCAAACTCCCAGTGGTGGAGAGTCCATGGGCCCCCAGGTCCTCTCCTTCAGTATGTCATAACAGCTTCTGAAAAGAACTTCATTGCCAGGTGGTTATTCTCCTCCTCTACCCCAATGCACACCCAGGAAATTGTTACAAGCATTGTTGTATACTCTCAACTCGTAAATTTGATGCAAATCAGACTTTTTCCTATGTCATTGCCAGAAAAACCATTTTTTTGAGAGAAGCTAATTAAAGTAATTCAAGAGATACCTAATTAAGGTATCTCATTCACAAAGAGATTACTCTGTCCTCTATTTGACTAGCAGTCCTTGTTTGCCACAGCTTACAAAACAGCCAGGCCTGCCTGCTGCTCTGCTGTGTCTTCGTACTTCCTAGCGTGGGTTGCTTGTTAAGTGGCTCTGAGGAACAGCAAATTCAGCTGGTCTTGAGTGATACCATCAGTGCAGGGTTTACCTTGGGCTTCCTGCAGCTTGTCACTAGAAGTGGTGGGTGTATCCAGCCCCCAAAATCCTCATTTGAGGCAGAGCTGGGTAAAGATTTTTCAGGGAATCAACCAGGTATTTTTAGTTTAGCTTAGCTATTTTTTTCTGCAAGAAAGAATTAGCTATTTGACAAAGACTTTGCTGTACCTTTATTAGCAACCTTTATTGTGTTCAACTCTTATGGGAGAGTTCCCTCAGTGCAATTCCATTCAGGCAATTCTGCTAGTAATCTGCATGGTTACCAACACTAAATCGTCACAGCAGATAAGAAAGGAGCACCTGGGGAATTCAACCCTCTGCTCTACCATGAGGATTTCCTGCAGTGCATGCTCAGACTTTTGTCCAATTCTGTGATAAATGTTCTCAAATGATGGAGTGTTCAACTGTTCCCTTTATAGGAAGAGTTCCTGAGCCAAGAACAACTCACTGACACAAAGTGAATCTGGATAATCAGCCCCATTTGCATTCTTTCCCTCCCGATGCTAGCTAAAGCTGGGTAAACAATTCTGAATGAATCATTTATTAGTTTAATTCTACCTCCTCCAATTCATGAACTGTCCACTGGCGCTTCCCAGTTTTGTTTCCTCCAGCCTATTTTCTCTTCAGAATCATTTGGGTATGAACACAACACAATCCACTGAAGTCAGCAGGATGATTTCTTTGCATAAAAGGATGATTTCTTTGCATAAAAGTAAGCTTGTGCTTTAAAGCTTTTGTTGAACAGGGCTTGTCTTGATGGGTCTTGTTTGGTTTTTTTCTTTAGAAATGATCTTTCATTTTCAACTTACTTGTTAGCAGTGAGTTGAAATTTTACAACTATCTTTCTTCAATACAAGAGTCGTGGTAAGTTTGCATATTTTTGAATGGATGAAAGCAACTCCTAGAGCACTTAACTTCTTAGGAAACCAACAGTATTCACAATGTGTTTTCTCAGTGCCACATTGCCAATACTGCAGTACAAAAAATGTCAGGAGTCAGGCCATGAAAGCTAAAAATCACAAGGCTTTGGGGTTTTTTTCCAAGTAATAAATGTTGGGTTCTTTTCATTAGTCCCCTTGCTTTTTAACCTTTCAGGTCCATTTTCTTCATCAAAAGCACAAGGGCCAGAAACATGCTGTTTCAATGAAAGAAAAAATATCTTGCCTTCAACAGCAAGGCTTTCAGAAATACAGTGAATACAACAAGCCTCACAACAAAACACGAGTGTTGGCAACACCTCACTAAACAATTATGCACTGATAATACAAACTAAACATTAGTTTGCAATGCTGAATTGACCGCCATGTTTTCTACAACAGTTCCAGCCAGGGGACTTCTCTCCTGAGATAATCACACAAATCAGACTCAGAAAGGGGAGAACAGAATCAGGGCCAAATCGAACATTCAAGCCAGTGCTGATTTGGGCTTCTAAGCTCTATTTACTCCCAATTCAGGGTTGCCCTAAACAATAACTTTTTGTCCTGGATGCCTTTCCAGTATATGACCGCTAGCTACTGTCCTGCTCTCTGTGCCAACTGTGCAAACATCTCTCTTATCTTCATTTGAAGGGTGGTCCCTTTGCTTACTGGGACAATGTCATTTCTCCGTCGTCTCAGTCTAATACACGAGCATCTCAGGGACTGCTCAAGAACTGAACTACTGTTTCCAGGAGTGTCTAACTCATCCTCTAAGCAGCTCTCTCCCCCTTGTACCCGTTTGGAAAGGGAAGCAGTCATGTCCCTCTCTAAGAGCGATGTGAGTGCTCCCTCTGCTGTTACACATGGGCTTCAGACAGCTGGGGCCATACGGCACTCCGTAGCCCTGTGCAGCAGCTCCTGCCTTCCCAGAACTAATAGCTACGTGGCTGACATTTGTCTCACAGTGGAAGGGTTACCGCAACACATGCTGGGAACGTCTGGCCAAAGGAAACTGAAGTGATGGAGATGTTTCCAGTCCTCTTGCCCCCATCATGCCCAGTGATTTTTAAACTGGGGGCATACATGCACTGCCTGCACTCTGTGAGATTCAATTTATACCAGTAGACAAGAAGTCAAGTTCATGATCCCCAGAACAGGAGAGCAGATGGCTTTTTGCTTTTGATTTTTTCAAGCGAAACCATCTGGCTAATTCTCTGTGGTTTGTGTGTGTGTGTGTTAGCAGAGAGACACACAGCCTGTTTCTCTGTCGAGGCTGTGCCTGCAGTCACAAGGGAAGAATTTGTTATTTTGGAAATGGTACTGCCCATCCTTATCTCTTTGGATAGGGAACAGGTATCCGCATGGCTGTAGTCACTAATACCAACAAACAAGATGTGTATAAGCATTTAACAGCAAAGTTGTGGCCCTCGGTTAGACAGATACTGCCTTTCCTTATTTTTCTTCAGATCTTAAGCCTGCTAGGGCAATTCCCATACATCCACCTAACGGGTCACAAGTCAGGAGATCTGACCCAATTTACCACAAGGGTTGAGAAAGAGTGCACTGCTCTCTGGCCAGTATTCTTTTCCTTCCTCCTTAGGCCATTATGCCATGCTTCCCCACTTTTCAATCACCTAGGATGCAAGTACCCATAATCCCACCTCTTCATCCATACAACACTCTTGGGAGCTAGGGCAGTGCTGGCACCCTCATTTAACAAATGGGCTAGAAGCCCAGACAGAGTTCTCTCTATCAGATGGGAAATATATGACAGCAAAGACTCACGCTACCTAGCTTAGCTCCCTAATACAAGAGATGGTAAACATTTTGATAGTCTGCTGCCAAGTTTGTTTGAAACGAACCAAAGTAAGCTTTGAAGCTTATTATCACTGTTTCCAGCCCAACTCTTAGTCAAAATTCAACTTGGCATTGGTAACAATGATGTGCAAATGCTGCTATTCCCACTGGACCAACATCACCTCCATGACAGAAAGCTCCTGAGCTGTCTTCCTATTTGAGGCAGGATGCTGCAGTGGTTGATACCAGCCTCTCAAATTCTCCTGTCAATGTGACCAGATCAGGATATATTCCCCCATCAAGCACCTTCACCAGCATAGCATTTTCACACCACGGTTGCATCACCCTGCCACCCCAGAAGGAAATGTTCAGATACTTCCCCAATGGAGGGCCTGTGTTTCCAGACCATCAACCCACCCTCTGGGAATGATCTTCTCATTGTATTTACATTCAGGTGGTATGGGCCTTGGGAGTCCTGCTTCCCATTGCAGGGAGGCTCAGGCTCATCCTACCCATCCCTGTGTTGACTGTACAGCTTCCTGCCAGCAGAAGGGAAGCCTCTTGACAGGTCTACTCATAGAATGTAGAGAACAATATCCCCAATGGCTACTCATTGAGGCACTAGCAAGATTAACTTGCCAGATGAGCAATATACGCTGCAACAAGAAAAGTGTCTCCCCTACTTAATTTTACATTACTGATCTTGAAGCAGTCAAACCCCATATTTGAAGCAGAGCTTCCCACGGCAAATAGGCAGTCCTCCCCATGCAGGACTCCTCTCTGGGAGATGCCCATGGCTGGGACCTGCCTGTCTCTCTGGCACAGAGGTGACAGTGGGTGCAGCACCTGGGGCTCACTCTGACACTCACGGTCAAAAGCACTGATGGGAAAACCAGTCCCAGGTGGATAAGCAGTCACAGGGAAGCACTGTGCTGGATTGGATTGAGGACAGTCAGTGTGTGTAACTATGCTGCTCTCTGTTGGCTGCAGCACAGGAAACAGAGAGTTTCAAATGCTGCTGTTACTTACATTCAAGTGGATCCTTTAAAAGACTTTACAGAACAAACTGGTATTTGGGAAGTGTTTTGCAGCTTCCTGCACAGTAAAGTGAAACTGTCAAGACTGAAAGTGCATGAGTTTTATCCTCTGTGCTGGGCAACAAAAATTCAGCTATTGGTGAATTCATAGTCAAATGCAAAACAGGAAAAAAGACATCCAGACCACAAGACTTGTATTCCTAGACCACAAGACTTACATTCTCATGCCTTAACCACCTGTTTTGCCCCATCTCTTTATCTTTCTTTGTCCGCTTTCCCTAGCAACTTCCACATCCTTGCTCTTTGTTTCTCATTGTTAGTGCTTACAGCAAAGCATCTCTGCTTAGCAGTGCTCTGCCTGAAGCATAGGGGGAGCTCCAGGGATGGGGAGCTGATTGGGAATGGGCTGAAATAAGGATGGTCAGAGCCCAGGACAGAACAGCAGAAGAGGATGCAATCCCTAGAAGCTACTAAAAATGTACAGCAAAGATAGGGACTTCGTTGTGAGAAACTGTCTCCTTTAGAAAACTCTTACCTATGGAGGCCATGCACCTGCATCTGTGACTCACCAGCTCACCCTGCTCTGCTCAGCTGAATGTGGATGTTCCCTGATGCTTTTGGCTCCTTCTCCATGTCCTCCCCTCCCTAAAGCTTCTTGTCCCAAGTTGCTTTATAGCTAAGAGGGCTGTCACATGTACAGCTCGGTTGCTCTCTGCCCATTGTCTTGTGAAGGCAGGGATGACTTTCAACAGGAAAAAACAAACATGGAACTGAGTTGTAGTGGTATTCTATAGTCTTGACTGGCTGGTGATTAGAAATAGCAAAAAAATAAGAATCCTGTATCAGAGAAAGACGGAGTTTTTGAGATGTGTTTTGAGGCTGCTGTGCATAAAATATCAGAAAACGTGTTTGAAAAACAGCATGAAAGAAAAAGATGAAATGCTAAGCAGACACACAGATGATGCTTTTTGTATTCAGGACACTATCCAGTCTACTGTTTCCTTGTTTTCCCTACATCAGAGGGAGGGAAAGTTTTCTCAGAGAAATTTCATCAAATTTACGCTAGTGGTCTTGACAAGGAGTATTTTCCATGAAAGTAAACAATTCTTCTCCTTCGTCATTTCTCCTCTCCCCCTTGCCCCTGACCATTTCTGAAGCAGTAAAGGAGTAGTCCACATGCATCCCCATATGCCTCACAGACCCTACTTGTCTCTAGCCTGGGATCAAATACCTGCCTCCGGAGTAATCATTCGTGGTCAATGCAAAAACTTATAAGAGATGGGATGAAGATTCAGGTGCCCTCAACTTTTATTAAGACATGGATCTATTTGAGTAACAGTGCCTATAAGAAAAGACGACTCAGAGTTATACTGCTGGCTGTGCAGAAGAATTGCTGTGCCATGCTGGGTGCTTGCCTTACCTTTGTTTCTTGTTCAAAAATAAAAATGAAGACTTACAGGACACTGTGACAAAGGACATCAACTGTGCCTTCGTTTTTCTGGGGTTAGAAGAGCCAGGGGTGGTCCTTTCACACCTTCTGCAACTGGTGCAAGTGAGGAAAGGTCAGAACTCTTTTGGGAGCACTGCAGAAACAGTAGGGCACTAATGTACTGCTCTTCTACAAGGGCAAAGGCAACTAACTTTGTAGCTGAGGAGAGAAAACCTTTAATACAACACTGGGAATGCACAGGTGTTGTAGTGGATGAGGCCTGCTCAGTTTGCCAAGGACAAGGATGTGTGTGAGCATTTCAGAGGGACCTTTATAATGCACACAACCCCAACTCTTTTGTGCAGAGAGTGGTATAGTTCCCCCTGCAACACTTTGCATGAGGTTACAAAGCTCACTTTCCCGAAGCATTGTGGGGCTACGTAGTGGTGCCTATAAGGTCAAAGGAGGACCTTCACTATTCCATGGAATGGCAACAACTATGCCAATGTCAAGCCAGGGCTGCATCCCTCACCCTGCTCGAGAATCTGGGGCAGTCAGACCTCTGTGTACAAGCAAGCTATACAAATTGGAAACGCCCCATACACACTTCACCACCAAAACACCCGAGATGGACACCTGTTCATGGTGCTTTACCTGCTCTAAAGCTGGGGGAAAAGAAGGAAAAAACCCACCCCAATCCACAGAAAGGCAACATCCCTCTTTGCCAGCAGATGGCAATGGCACTCCACTTGTTCATCGCCGATCCCGTTCCTGTAAAGGGACACGTCGATGCCATCTACAGAGCACTCCGGAGAAGCAAACGCTTCAGCTCTGCACAACGAAAACACTTTAAAAAATCGTGAGAGAGTAAATAAGGCCATCTCATGTGCAATCCCACCACCTAGAAGCCTGGACGTGATGGCAGATTCACACTGCACAGGAAAAACTGTATGATTTTCTCATTCTCCCCCTTTCATTTTTCCTTTGTAGAGATTCAGTCTAGAATATTAAGGGAATACAGTTATTTATTTATTTATGCCATTTCAACTTTTCTGATTGGAGAGACAGGGTTTTCCCCCTTCCCTGCACGTTCCAGTCTGTGTGGAGGGGAAACAGTAGGAACCCAGCAAGGACCAGACAATCTTAACAGCAGCTCAATGGCAGCTCCTCCTTCTGCCACCTGTAAAGCTCTTCTCTTTCTCAGTTTTGAATGAGTCCTTGAAATGCCCTTGAGCTACAGTACATGATAAGCTAACATTCATACAGACATATGCTCAGCAGTTCAACAGGTCCATGTGGAACCTGCAGCTCTCCCCTGATAAGGGTACTCAATACAGCCCCCTTCTTCTGCCCCATGGAAAGACTAAGCACTGTGGGGCTGCTAACCTTCCACTGATGGATCATCCACCCAAAAACAGGTCTTCCAGGGTTTTAAAATCTCCCAGTGTACTAGAGGAATAACTGGAACACAGCCTTCCATCTTTAGGCTCTCACCACAACAGAAAGGAGTCCTCAGCATGGACAAAGGACTCCAGGCAGAATGCAGCTTTAGTGACAGCCAGGTAGGAGAGCCCGGGGCAAATCCCACTTGCAGAAGGCTGGACCAGGCACCGCAGGAGAAAAGGTACTGGAACCTGTGAATAAGGGGGGGCAGTGAAGGCATCCTCATTTGGATGGCCAAAAACAGCGTTTCTGAAGTGAGTAATTATGCTTGTGTGGACACTGCAGGTCCTCTAGCAGCCGTCACGGCACAGGGTCACTTAAAGATTAGGTTGTTTAATTAAAACAGGGTGTGGAACAGATTCAGGGGAAGGGCAGCTTGCCCAATGACAGCATGGACTGCGCAATCTCTCTAGGAGAGCTGCTGATTAGAGATTAAGAGGCATCTCTGCCGCAGGAAAGTGGACTCATCCCTGAAACTCCTCAAACAGGTACTTCACGGTGACTTGTCTTGTTAGCACAAATAAAAGTCCCATCACAGGGCTTGGCTGAACTGGACATATTTCAAGCTCCTCTCCAGCTGGCTAAGTGATTCCAAAGTGGGAGGAGATGTGTCCTTGAGATATGCTTTCTCTTTCAGATATTTCCACCAGATGCAGAAGTAAGTAAAAACACATCTACACACCACCCCTTTTCACTCCGGTCGATAACCCACCCCTCTCTACAGTGAAGTTACTCCCCAAGCAGAGGGCTGCTCCCTCTATGGGTGTTGTTGGAAGACACGGGGCTCCAAGTGGCTTAACATGTTGACAAGTTCAAGGCACTCTGAAGGAGTAGAGAGCAACAGAGAGAAAAAAGAGAGGAAAAAAACCAACAAACCAGGGGTAAGACAGATTCCTCAACTGCAACTTGCTGTCTATCTCCTCTATGCCTGCAGCAAAACCCTGACCAATCCTCACTCGCCTTCTGCTTCTGAGGATCACATAAGGAGAATAGAAACATGGATATAGTGAAATATTGCCAAATGGTAAAGACCAGTGCTATGGTTCAAAAGGGGAAAAGCCAATAGATCTGTAAGTGTGAGCAGGTTGTGAGCCTTTCAGCCTTACAGAAATGGTTATCTTAGATCATAAAATGACCCATTTACTGCATCACAGATAGGTCACTTGTGACAGGCTGGCACTGCAAGAGAGAGGGGGAAAGGAAGGGGGTTTATACCCAGACGTATTTGAGCTTTCAGGGCTTACCTACTCACTGCTCTATCTGTAAGCAGGATGTTCTAACTGGTATGGGAGAATTTAACTGCTCCATAAAAAGGAAGACCAGAATAAATTAAAAGGGCATTTTTCTACAATAGCTTTGTCTGTCCTTTCCTGAAGCCCTCTGTCCCAGCTCTCCCAGCCCTGGGTTCCCCTCCTTGGATCTGCAGACCCACAGCTCTCACAGCTGTGAGTACGCAACCCCGTACACCAAACCCCAGCAGAGTCCCCAGTCATTAAATACTGTTCCAACTGCTCAGTTTTCTTGGTTACCTCTTCAGCAGGGAAGGCAACAAGAAGAACCCCAATGTAATGACGTTTTATGCAACTGAAGACTAACCCAATGCATTTTTTTAAAGTGATCTCGCTCAGGATTTCGTACTCAGCATCACAGAGTAACAGGCCCAACTCCAGCTCTACACAAAAAAGAGCGCCCGTCACCTTGCACAATGCTGTTTTGCATGCATTCAGCTTCAAATCTGTGCAACCAAAAGGAAAGCTTGTCATAGTAAACTACAGCAGAAAAGCTAATCTTATGTGACAGGTAGTCTACACCACATTGTCAGCCAGCAGTTGGCTGGCATCCTCTGTTCTTATAGGGTGCTACAGTCTCGGGGCAGGAAAGCCATGCTCACATATGCACATGGAGAGCTCTGAGATGGCAGAGTGTGAAAGGGAGTAAAATCCTCAAAGCCTATTACAGACACCACTCGGGCCCACATTTAAGGCAGTGTACACATACACTTTTTACGTGCTTTGGCAAACCCAACTGAGCACTGTGTGTGGGCCCACTCACAGACTGGGAACCGAACAGCACCGACAGCAAGACAGACAAACACCCAGAGACCTCAAATAACACAACCCCAAACTACAAAAGCACTAAAAGAAATTCCTTCATATACTACCAAAACTGTGCAAATTTAGCCATATGCTTTGTCAGACAGGATTGACGGGCAAGGCATGTGTTCAGTGGCAGATACAAATTCACAAATGCTTTTGTGCACCAGTACAGAGCCTCATACAGCTCCTGAAATGCACACTGCCATACAGTGAGGTTTACAAAAAAGCCAACTCTAAGTAGAACTATAGAAAGAAGTGTTTAAGGTGGTCACCAGGCCTGAACACTCCTGTGAAGCAGCAACTCCCAAGTATAACCTAAATGCAGGGGCTACTCTAGCAGCAGATAAACCTGGAAGCAGCTGTAAGGAACCTATAGAGGTGTCTAGGTATGAAAGAAGCAACAGTTAGGTATAGCACTGTGGAGAAAGATACACTCAGAGCATCACAGGGCAGCATGGGCAGAAAGTGGCCATTCTCAGCCATTCAATGCACAGGTTTGTCCCTGTGTGGCAAGGATGAGAAAAAGAGGATGTTTGCTCTTTCCACCATTTCAGAATGGTCCTCCTGCAGAGTCCTTCGAACCGTCCAACAGCATAGTGGCTGTTCTCAGCATTTTGCAAATTATATTATTGCACTGTCAGCCTTCACAAAGCTGATGGAAAAGGGCCATACAATCAGGTGATGCAAATCAGTTTAGCTTTGCTGAAGCCATCAGAACAGTACCAGTTCCCCTGCCTGCTGCTCAGGCTCTCATGCCAGTGGTGAATTCAGGAGTGAAGCTGAGCACATAGTGGTCCCCACAGTGACTCCTTCTCAATATTCTCTTCAGCAAGTTTTTTGCAACTTATTATTTTGTGGCTCTATACGCAACCTTGACACTACTCACAGTACCTTGTAATCCTCACATCATGCCGTTTTCCTGCAAGAATATAAAGAGAAGCCACTGATTTTCTCAGAAAAAAAAGAAATATTTTCAAGGGGGAAAACTCTTTCATTCTGCTTAAGCCAACATGTAGTTTACTACCATACAGCAAGCTTCTGCCATGGCAAGTGAAGGCAACAGCTGCTGCAGGGATAACACAAAAAAGTAGATGGATGGACACACCAGTGAGTGTGGGTATGCATAAATGAGCCAAGAGAGAAGCAAGTCTGATCAGTGAAAAGGCTCCTGCACCCTCAGAGCAAACAGGAGCTTTAATCTGCCAGGTTAAACGGATGCTGAGGCATCTCCCACCAGAAGGAATGTGTCTGCAGCATGGCTGGGATTTGACCTTCAACTTCTCTCCTCTGTCTGCAAAGCACAGAAACTCTGGTTCCCTCATGCTCCTCCTACAGAACAATAGAGGGAAGGAGAAGGGGAAAAAAAAAAAGCACTGCCAAAGAGGACCTAACTCATCTCTTACTCTTGGATAAGTGCAAATTTATGTCTCTGTCTGCCTCTGAGTCTTTATTATCTCCTTAAGTGGCTAGCTTTGTACACAATTTATTATAAAAGCCTGGAATCTACAGTCAAATTACAGATCAATTGAAAACTACACAGAAAACAATTAACATCTGGCAGCGGTTTCATCTATAAAGCTGTCACAGCCTTTGCCAACCCTGAATTCCTCTTTTGACACCCATATTTCCTCTCGCCAAACCCAGTCTCCTCTTTTGCACCTCATGAGTCTGTGGGAGACTGAATATCCTCTCTCCAATCCTGTGGTGGCACATGGCTGGCTCTATGAACACCAGACTTGAATACAGCATAACACCCCTCTGTCTCCTCTAAAGAGATTACTTCCATCAGGTGGTACAGAGGGAAGCTAAAGCTGGGACTGTCCCATTGTACTGGAGCTTCCACCTCCTGCTGAGTGGGTAGAAGGCAGGAGGAGGCCAGGAACCTTGGTCTGTGTTTTGTCTCCATCACTGTTTAGTGATCTGCTGCTCCATGTTCTCAGAAGCCTTCTAACTTCACAGGCATTTCTGCCCACTTCCAGCAGCAGCCCTCCGCTAGGCAGCCATGCAAAGACCATGGGAAAGATCAAAAATGATGACAAAACCCATCATTTGCTAAGGAGTAGCCTATCTTTCACAATATCTCTCAAAGCCTTTCCACTAATAATCAGCTCTGCTTTCCCCTCAGCTCTCCTGTGTTTTGTGTCAGTGAAAGGAGAGCAATAAGATATGGAGGTGCCCACAGGCAGCTCTCTGGGCAGTTTTCCGTGGGAGAATGTGGCCTTCTCCAGGGTCAGAGTTTTGGTATCTGAGGGCTGCTGTGATAATAACTTCACACAAAGTAGAAATCAAATGGAAAAGCACTGTAACACTTGCAGATACCCTGTCCTTCTAAAAACTTTTCTGTCATTCGTTCCTGAGGATGAAAAATGTCTCCAGCACCATGTGCCTTCAACCTTGTGGCCAACATGTCATCTCCTTACCATCCAGAGTTTCACTGCTTTTTGGCAAGGCTCTTTCATTTACTGGGAAAATATGAGGGAGTTAGGAGTTCATTGATCTTGAAAACCCCTTTATCCATTCTCCCGTTTTCTCTCTCCACTGACCATCCCCAGCTAATTCCTACTTCTCCATCTTATCTGCACAACACAAAGACTCTGCTACTAGCAAGCACTTCAGTGGGCACTGAGGCAGGAACACTGAATCAGCAGGTAATATTGGTTTCAACAAAGAACACCTAGCTTGGCTTTCCATTATGTGATGTGATGGGAGTACAAGAAAGGGTATCTGCTGAGTTCAGACATGATTCAGGTTGGAGAGTTACTATCCACTTTTGAGGCACAAATTGATGGATGCTATCTCATGCCCAACAAAGGTGAGGTCACTGAGGGACTGGCTGCAACATTCTTAGACGTTACTTTTTAAGAGTACTTCTGTAGAAATAATTCATTTTTCTGATGTACACTGTAGTTTGTATCCCAGTTGAAATACTAGAGTTGATATAAATGTAAAAAACATTGTAGGAAACATAAGTCTTCACTCATCATTTTTGGGACAGCGGGGCAAAACACACTTTGGACACTTTACCTGTCCTTCCTCTTCTACCACTCCCCAGATATGCATCCATCCTTAGCAAAATGCTGATAACTTGCTGTAGAAGTGAACTCCCTGTTTGGATGGCAGGAACACTGAACTGAGAGTGACAGCAATTCTTGCTCAGGAGTAGCTCTGGAGATGCTTGTCTCATGGAAAGCTAGGGAGAGGAAATGGATGAGTGGACTGTGTAAGGGAAGCCTCCGCCCTTCAGTAAGCTAAGAACAGCTGTTGTTGATGATGATTGCTTCCTAATTAGCTTGCTCTTGTATAAGCTGGATAATTTTATGTACCTCCAGAGGAGCAGATTAGCTCTGAATTCACATTGTATCCATTCGTGAAGAGTACCCTATAAATTATTTACCTAACTCTCAGAAATATGAGCTCAAGAAAACTCTGTCTAATTATATGGCAAGAATAACAGAGTAGGAAGCCTTGCTGCATTTTACAAGTGCATAGAAGTGACAAAATACTTTTAAAAGTTACCATACATACCCCATGATGCTACAACCCTCTACAGCTCATATTGCTAATATTTCTCCAAAGAAGTTTTGGTATGGCAGGAGCACATAGAAACCTCAGCCACAGATTTGTCCTTCAAGAGGAAAAAAATATACAAACCTAAAACAAAACTAAGAAAAAATTCACTATCTCCAAATACATAAGGTTATCGTGGCCATAATGAAACAAAATGAATTTGAGTGTATACTGGTAAATGGCTCTAAACTTCATAAAGACTCTAACAGCCTCTCCCAAGTTGCTGGCTCTGAATCACTACTGGTTTAAGTAGAATAACACAGTGATGAATCAGCTATGCTATAATTTTCACTCCATTTTTTGCTATGTTAGTACGTTGTTACTTCATTACTATTGAACCACTATATTTTTTCTGTGCTTTGCAACCAGCATTCTGTTAACCCATGGCGAGCCTGTGGCCACTGTAACAGAGCTGATACTGAGTTTCATGGCAGTAGCACCCCAGTTCTTTTTTGAAGACAAAATGAGACTTAGCATATTGCAGTATTTACAGATCCATTGACCTTATTTCAGGGTGAAGACGACATTCAGATAGGAGAAAACAGAATGGTATCAATTAATGCCAGGTTCAATTAGGAGAAAGAAAATGTAACAACATGAAATTGATATGGGAGAAAAGGAACTAGAGAGACACGAGTCCATAGAGAGAGCACTATGAAGTGCAATGGGGACATCTTTCCCCATCACTGATTGCATAGAGGACTTCGCAGCTTACATTGATGGTGGGTGGTAGACCCTGTTTTGAATACATCTTGGTCTGTTTAAGCTTCTTTTCTCTCCTTTGGTATTAGAAAAGTATTCTGGCTCTTGCTGGAGTCAGGCTACTGAATGCAACAGATCTTTCTGTCTGGTTCAATATCACATTAATGAACAAAGGTGTAACTCAGAGCAGCCACAGTTCAATCAGTGTCTCTAATCTGTGAATATTCACTGAATGTTTATATCCCTGGTAGGTATTGATAAAGCTTAAATGGCACTGTCAGGAGCAGACAGAGGTACGGGAACAAGTTCGGTTAGGAACTTAGGGTGTGGCAAAAACAACCAAGAAAACAGTAAGACTTTACAGATGCAAGAAGAATACCCAAGGCCTATTTTTTACATATTCCAAATATGCAAGGACAGTGCTGGGGTCAGGCTCTGTGAGACACAGTCCATAAGGTATGGAAAACTCATCTCTTTCTAACTTCTTGAGCCACTTGAAATTCAAATCCCCTGACTTTGCCCAGAATTTCTCTCCTCACATTGGTCATCTTGCCTCTTCTCTTTTGATCACGGGCTACTTACACTCTCTTTGATTCAAATATGATAAAGAAAAGCTTCCCTAAATGCTACCAGCAGCACTGTAACAGTGATCCACAAAGATGCACAATTACCTACCCAGACAGTGGCTGTCTGTCACATCTGGGAAGACAATCCAGAGCTTAATAAAACCTCTTCCAGAATGAGTCCATCACATACTGGTATCTCACATCTCTTATGCCTGGGAAAAGGCATAATTCCTGTTGAAATGGACTTAGGGATCTTTACAAGACATGCAATGGCAACTGTAGAAAATTTAGAAGTCCAGTGCCACTTCTGGTGTAGTCTTTGCCTCATGTTTTTGTAGCAGGGTGATTATCAGGGGACACACGTACCATAGTAAAGGAATGTATCACGGCTGAAAGGTTAATTCTTGATTTGATTTGTTTCAGAAGTATTCAGAGAATGATTACTCAGATAGTCACTAATGTGCAGGGAGAATCTCTTGATTCCTCCCAAAAATGTATCTATTTGATTTTCTTGAAAGGCTTTTCTCCAATCAGTAATTCTCACACTCCTAACACACACAGCTTGTGGCTGTATTGCCCCCTTTCTCCTGCCCATGCACCCTTCCTGGGCCACAAATCAGTTTAATGCAGTGTGGCTGGATTTGCTTTGGAAAGATTGTAAAGAGGGGGGGAAAAAAGGAGGAAGGTGTTTGAGAGTGAGAGAAAGCAATTGAAACCAAAATCCAGAAGTTGAATCCCTCATGCTGAATGTTAACTTACAGAAAACTAACCCAACAACCTTGAAATAGAGCAAAGCCCAATTTAAATTCATTACATTTAAATTAAATTTAAAGCCCATGTAAATGATTGACTTAGTTAAGAATATGTCATGTGGAAGAGAAAAAGTGCAGCAGCGACATGCCAGGCAGCTTTGACTAATTTTACAATTCACAGCAAAATCTTTATACTCTGATTGCAATTTAAAAAAATACACACATAACTTATTACCACCAATATTAAAGCCAGAATTTTTACTTCTTTCCAAGAAATCATTGAATGTTTTGCAAACTTCACACACTTCATCTACTGAAATGTGGCTACTTTGCTGGGGTATGAAGGACAAGGACCTCCATAGGGGGCATAAAAGTTAAAAAAAAAAAAAAAAACAAACAGAGAAGAATAAATGCAATTATTCCTGAGTGTAATTTTGTCTCCCTCTCAGGACACATGCTCTGAAGTGGGTAAAAATACTCCAGAATCTCTAACTACTATGACCTTAATTCCAAGGCAAAAGAACATTTCACTTTTATTCAATTGAGAGAAGAGTTACAGCATTTTTGAACATTTTTTTACATACTTAATCTACTGACAGTTACCACCGACACCAGTGGGCATTAGGTCACAGCCTGAAGGATAATGTCACTAGAGTTTTATAAAACTGCATGATTTATAAGAATATTAATGATAATATTAATAAATTAATTCAAAACACGCTCTGTGCCTATCTATGCCCTCCCTTCTATCTCACACAATGATTTTTTCTTGGGTTGGTTTTGGTCTACTGCACCAAAATTACTTTTGTTTATTTTTTTTATGAGAAAAGTGGCCCTGTATGGACATTTATAATCTTTGGTATATTCCAGAATGCTTGCTAAAATTTAGAAATAAAAAATTATGACATTATGGAACTCATATTTTAATCTGTTAATAATATATGTCGTCAGAATAGGACAGTTAAGTGGAGACTGAATAGTCTTGAAGTAAGACTATTCAGGTCACATAACTCCCTCATAGTCTTCACTTCAAAGATAACTTTTATTTTCCTGCATGAAGTGCAGATGAGCACCATGGCTGAATGAGTAGTCATACAGCAAGTCTGACCCCGATTTGATGAATAAGAGATTGCCCCAGTGAAGTACCTTGAAGACATACTCTACCATAAAATTGGGGGCATCTGGGGATGAGAAAATATAGGTGTTTGGAGGGAAATGGGTTAATACTCAGACAAAAAAAAGCAACTGTTTCTGCTGCGAGTCATACATTATTTTTTTTTCAGCAGCCACTCCAGAAGTGTTATTACCTGTGTACGGCTTTTTTGCTTTTCTTGTCATCATTTTTTCCAAGATGAACGGGAGCTGGGTATATCTTGTAAATAGAATAGAGTAAAAGAGAACTGTACATGCTTCCCCCTAAATGCCATAAGAAGAGACATGCTTTATAAATACAATTGTTTTGCTTCATTTCACCTTCTTATTGGTGCTGGTTCCAAGCAAGTAGGACTTCAAGAGTTGGTCAATTTAATGCAAGAGGAATGAATGATGCAGAAGCTCGTGAGCTCTGAATCTCATCTAAGCTGTGCTGCTGGGAATCAGGGGTAACACAGCTGAAAGCAAGGGAGAGGCCCTTGCATGAAAACAGCAGAAAGTCAGAAAGGGCCTCTGAAAGTCTTGGTGTCACTCCCTTCACTGGAAGCCAATCCACCTCTGAGGCTGGAAATGCTCCCAAGCAGTATTAAGTAAACAAGAACAGAAAAAATAATTTACGTAGAAACCACGTGCCCTTTTCTGGGAATGCAATGGCTTCTTTTCCTTTCCATTTCTTTTTTCTTTTTCTCTTTTTTTTCATTTCGCATGTACTGAATCTGCTGCCATTGGAGGCTGCAGGGGCAGATTGTATCAGCGGGTTAAACAACAGGACAAATGCATAGACAACAAGGCCATGAAGAGATATGAAAGCAAATAGGAAGAAATGCATTTCCTAATGTCTCCAGTCCAATGGCTGTGTGTGCTGGGGGAATATGAGGGGAACAGACTGCAGAAATTGTCCAGCTGCTTTTCTGAAAAAGCATCTTTGTTTGCACAGATTCAGAGAAAGTACTAGCCCAGACCACTCTTCTCACTCTTGAGGATGCTCCTTATACGCGTGGGTAAAACCTCATCCTACTGAAGGGCAGAGTTGCATGGTGGGCTGCTACAGGACAAGTAGAGTCTACAGAAGTCAGGGACAGCCATCCTTCCTCACTCAATGAGTGGCATTTGGAAATCCTGGCAGCACAACCATGCATAAATTATATTGGGAACTTGGTGGATGAAGGGGCTTGAGGAAGAGGTCACAAATGGGAAACTGTTCCCCCTGGGTATCCATACCTACAGCACAGGATGGGGCTGCAGGTGTAGCTTGTTTCCAGCATGGCCCAACGGTGGCATAGTATCTGCTGCTGAGTTGTTTCCTCCTGCAGATGGGAATCTGGACTATCCACCAGCAACACTCTTTTTCTGGTTTAATAATTGCACTTAAGCACAGCCAAGCAGCAGGTTGTTCATTAAGAACAGATTCAGACAAGCAAGGAACACAGATCTTCTCCTTACTCCCTATGGCTCAACCCTGAAGTGCTTTCTCCTATGAAGGCTCATGACTGAGTTGCAGCATCGAACCCCTTTAAAAGAAGGCAGTGCTGTACCGATTGAAGAACTGCTCTCAAAAGTAATCAAGTGTCTCACAGAAAGGGGTCTTGAAAGCTAGGCACACCAATTTAAAGATTTAGCCAGAAGATTTTGACAAAGCTCCTTTAAATGGAGCAGATATTTGTCTCAGTGAATGGAAAAATACAGTACGAATTAAGTCTGCAGAATGAGAACATTGGAGGAAGCGACCTGCATTGACTGGTAGCCAATACTGCACCCCTCATGATGTGTAACTAATAACAGCACACTAGACATTCAGCTTGCACATTAAATATTAATAACATTTTTCTTCTGACTCATCATTAAGCTAGAGCCTTGCTGCACAGCACAAACTGATTTACAGACCATCCACAGCAGGCTCCCATGCTGCCCGTGAGGCTCAGCTAAGCAGCTGCTATCCTGAGGTTTGGTGAGGGACCAGCAAGCGAGCTTGGTCAGAAACTGGAGGCTTTCAAGTGAAAGAAAACAGCAACCCAGGCAGGTAGACAGACAAACAACCCACTCTTCTGACCACCCCTCTGTCCACAAATAATAGAGAGCGTATGAAACAAATTTCTGCAGGGAGCCAGAGTTAAAGTCCAGCTGCTTACCTCTGAGAATGCTTCAGCTGGTGTGCAGTGTTTCCCTGTCCATTTGCTTCTTGGATAAATCTCATGGCAGCTCTAATCTTCTGGGAAAGCCTTCCACAAGCAAGAGATTTACAGCCTCTCCAAGAACAAAACTATGACTGGTACTATTTTGATAGTGAAGAACAGGACCTACCATTCTCTTGAAAAAATGGTAGTCTCAGCCTTGTTTGTACTAAAAGAGAGTCTGGACGCTCCTTTATATCTCTCTTCTCTTCTCTTCTTTCTCTTCTCTTCTCTTCTCTTCTCTTCTCTTCTCTTCTCTTCTCTTCTCTTCTCTTCTCTTC
>NW_016690226.1:669724-718303 GCF_001604755.1 Lepidothrix coronata
CTTCTCTTCTCTTCTCTTCTCTTCTCTTCTCTTCTCTTCTCTTCTCTTCTCTTCTCTTCTCTTCTCTTCTCTTCTCTTCTCTTCTCTCTCTCTTCTTTCTCTTCTCTTCTCTCTCTCTTCTCTTCCAAGGTGGTTTCCAGTACAGAATCTTACACTGCTTGCAGCTAGAAAGAACTGTTTGCCTGATCCATGAAGAACATTTTGCAGGGACATTTAGACAAGCCATTTTTGAAATATGGGACTTGGAAAAATCTAGGTGATGTATAACAATTGGAAGCATTGGAAAATGCTTTCAGTGATTCTTAGCAACACTTTATCAAAAAACAGCTTGTCTTAGAAACTTCAAATGTAGTTTCTTTGAAAGAACTTGGTGAGTTCTAGCAGTATGGAACTGATTTTGAAGAGGTGAAAACTTGAGAAGTGAGTCAATGATGAGTTAGAAGCATCAGAAGAGGGTCAGATTTTTAAAGAAGGTGCCAGACATCTACCAAAGAACTGTGCTTTTATTTAAAAGACTAAATAAATAAAAAAGTAGTAGCTCTCTAATCCTTTTTCCCTGTGAAGTTTTCAAAACATACGTAGATCACTAGAGGGTTCTTTACACACAGTGATTTTTTTTAGAGAAAGATATGAAACTTATTTCATTCTGAGGCCTTTGGGGGCCAGCGAATGTGGAGGGAAAGAGATATGTGTAAGAATCCCAGACAAAGCCTTCACAGTTCCCTCATGATAGTTAGGAGTGTTCTTCCTTCACTTACTGGTATGCAGAGATTCTAGATCAGCTAGCAGTATTTCTCAGTGGATATTGTGATGGGCAAAGATTTAAAAAGACAGAGTACTATTCACCTGCTGGGGTGATCTTTGACAAATGACTTCAGAAGCAGTTATGCCCAGCTTTCTGGGTCAATAAAACAGAGAGACTAAGCTACACAGGCCTCTTTCCTCCTCTCTCTGAGGTCTCTAGTGCCATGGAGTGACACAGATACATGCTTGTGTACACCTATATGAATTTGCAAGTGTTAAGTGTACCTCTGCATAGGCACCCAGACATAAACATTTATGGTTACTCTCATTACATTTATTCTTTTTTCAAGTCACAGAGGATAACTGCACATTGCTCATCCTCCATCGTTTCCTACAGCCCACATTTCCTTCCAAACACAGCACTCTCTTCTGCTGCACATAGTAGCTGCGTCACGGAAAGAAAATTCCAGTGTTCTTCCCTCACCTCTTTTTGTGTGTAGAAGGCTCATTAATACATTCTACATAAAAATCCCTACTGCAATAATATTGCTGTGCTGCTCAGCAAAGATTGATGCTTACAGGGGAGTGGTGCCATATTAGCAAAGGTTTATTACTCTTATGAAATCTGCTCCAGAGCATTAGAAAGATATAGACAATTAGCAATTTTCAAAATAAGTGAATAAAGTGCATTTTGTGATTCACCATCCTTGCTCTTTTTAATTCTTATTGTTAATATCATCTCTGTTTGCTAATTTGCAGAACTGTGAGCAGGTGTCACTATCACACAAGAATTTGCCAGATTTTCTCACATTTATCTTGTGCATTCCTCTTTATTGCTCAGTTGTTTTGATGCACAGCAATGAGACAACTCTCTAAAAAGTGGTACTTTTTAATTGCTTTCTGCTCAGGAGCAGGGGACAGGTCCTGTACCTGTTGGCACAACTGCTGAATCAAAGCCTGCTAGCTACAGAGCTGTCTCCGAAACTCTCATTCCCTATCAAAGCATCACGTGTTTATGTAAAAGCACTGCAGAGGTTTGGATCATTACCCAGAAACCATTGTCAATAAAACAGCATTAGACACAAATCAAAGCACCAATAAAAGACATTCATTTCCAGATGAGGCCTGCGTGCCAATTAAAATATTTCAAGATCTATGTAAGAAGAGATCACTTCATCATTCAAAAAGTACATAAGGAAGAAAACCAGGAAAGGTGGGGGGGAGGGGGGAAGAGATCATCAAGGAAAAACTGATCTCTGTGTGGGATTACTGTTCACAGGAACCAATCTGTGTTGATGAGTTGGACATTTAAGAGCTGATAAGATGTTGTGCTGTCTGATATGACATTGGTGGCTATGGGATTTCTTCAGCAGCAACTTTATTCACAAAGATCCAAGTATCAGATAATGAACTGCATAGGTAGGTAACATTTCTCTGTGTCAGCATTGGAGGCAGCAGGTTGTCAGCTGAGTTTTCTCTGTTCCAAGGCTGAAGGCTGGGAGGGAACTGAGTTGGTTCTTTCAGGAACCTTCTCTAGAATATATACTCTTTTGGCAGATACTGAGGCTCACAGAGCAAACAAGCTGTCATGAGCTTTTTTTCTTAGAAAATTTGTCCTGGTAAGGCATGATGAGTGATAGGCTAGGAGTCCCTGCTCCCTGGGAAGCTAATGGAGCAAGTATCTCCTGACCACCACCAGGCAGTGCGAGGGTAGGGCTCATACCTCCCATTTCCTCCATGAGACCTCCCTGCACTGTTCCAGCAAAAAAGGGCCAGGCTTGAAGCTCCTCCTTGTGAGACACAGGCTTCCTCACAACTGCTTACTTTAAGAACATCCAAAAATAAGATTTGCATTAGAGAGATGGAGGTGCTGTGTCTTCCAGATGCCTCTCTCCTTTACTCTCCTGCCCCCTCATCACTGTTTTCTTGTGTTTTGTTTATTTCACAGAGTTTGCTTACCTCTAATGGCTAAGCCAGAGGGAAAAACACATAATCTTGCTAAATCATTTCAATCTATTTATCTGCCTCCTACTCTTACAGTCTACAGCTAGCATTTCAGATCCCAAACAGGCTGGGAAAGTGTAACCAATAATGCCAATGTCAGGAGAAGAAAGCTTCAAGAAATAAAATCCAAACCCCAGCATGCCAGGACAAGAAAATTGAGCCATCTAATTGCGCAAACTGAATAAACTGTGAATCAGGACCAGTGGTTATAATTTCTAAAAGATTTGGTTTTAAAATATTAGTAATACAGATAAGGGATTAACACTAATACTGTAGGTGACTAATCTTGACTGTGCCTTTTTTAACAACAGCATTGCTACCACCATCATAAAGGAAATTAGCACTGATAATTAGATCAAATCCTTTATGTCAGTAATCCCACTTGAAGATATTTTCAGAAGGTTGGAGGTTTAAGGCAATTTCCTGTGTGCGTCCAAGACTCATTAATTAATATTGATATTTAATGTGTTCCAGGGTTTCATTTCTTGGTTATAATCAGAGCTGTGCCCAACTAACTCATTTCAGACAATAGTTTAGTCACACTAGAAAATAACTGCCCATTCAGCACCAAAGACTATCAAGCAACAAATCAGAGACCTATAAAATGTCTTACATATCAGAGAATTAGGTTTCTCTGTATCTAAGCAATATATGTCACTTTTTCCTTCCCATGAAATTACCCTTAAAACCCTGCATTTGAAGTAAAATTAATCTCATGGTGTGACAATATTGTCCCCAATGATTGATATTGCTTATGTCATTAAGATTTCTTTCCTAAAGAAGAATCTCTACATTCCTGAAAATAAATATAGCATCTTTATTTTCTTTTTTAATAATTTTAAAAAGCTTCAAGTATAGAAGGGGAGAGGGAAGGAGGGAAAGAGGGAGGGAGAAAATATTCCAGATTCACAACACACCAAAAAACCCCCAAACAAGTGAAAGTATATGATTTAAAAACTTCACAGCTGCTGAAGTCAATTGTATGGTTCTGAGGACCAAAGCAAATATTTTACCATGGTCCTGGTAGGCAGTATTGACCAATGTCTCCTTCCCAAGAGGAGCAAAAGCAGAAGATAGAGTCAGACATTTCCTGGTAGCACTCAGCCCTACCAGATTAAGGAGTGTGTACAAACCACTTTGAACACTTCAGCTCTGGTGCATACATACGCCTCCATAGCGTTCCTCTAACAGGCACCCATTGAGAATAATGCGAAAGGAAATCAGAATATGCAACAGACAGTGCACCCGTATCAGCTGTCCCTGGGTTTGGAAGAGCTTTGCATAGCCTGCCTCCCACTGTGCTAACAGCCTTTCATGTTTTTGTTCCTAGTGGTTGAAGATCCATGAACAATCTCTCCCCACGCTGTACCTTTAGCTCCTTATTTCTGGGCACCTCAGTAAGGCTAGACTAAACCGCAAAAATCAAAGGAAAGAAATTATTGTTTGGTTAAGGTTAAATCGCAGCTCGCCTATCTCAAACGTCCTGCCGAGGTGCTATACAAACTCAGATGAGGAAAATACTTCAAGGTGCTTAAAAAGAAACCATACCACAAAGACTACCTTTGAGAGCTTGGGTTTGCTGATTGTTCACCAGTCTTACAGAAACAGGAATGGCCACTTACCTGAAAAGAAAAAGAGAAAGAAATATCCATGATTATTCATTTTTTTTAAAGAAAATGACACTTTGTGCAAAAGGAAGAAGAATAAAATTATTGTGGTGCACCAGTAGATTGGGTGTGGGATGCCCAGGGCTGCAAAAGCAGAGAATCAGCCTGAATATACAATGGCAGAACTTTAGGATAAAGCCAGGACCGAAATAGGGAAGTATAAGATTGAAAACAATTAGGGTACATTTGTAAACCAGTAGCAGAACATGCAGACATTTTCTGCCTACAAAGATGTCACGAATAAAGGCAGCAGTCACATTCTCTGAGGTTTCCTTCCTATTTTCTGCCTTTCTCCCATTTCTGCTATGAAAATTTTCTCCCAATGTACAAATTGAATGTGTCTCTTTCTGTAGATTGAAGGATTCTATCTCTGCAATAAATGTTGAGTTCAGAGAAACAGTTCCTGAATACTTCCAATATATGCTTCTCCTTCCCCCTCTCCACCAAGAAAACCAAACAAAAAAGTCTGAGGAACCTGCAAACAAATCCCTTTCTGTGCAACTTGTGTGCGAAGTCCCATTAGCAGCAACACAGCAGGGCATTGATTGGGGAGGGGAAAAAAGCTTTGTTTATGGTGATGGATTTTAAGACTCCTGGTGATAGTTTATTTCATAGGAATTTTTGCAGAGTTGGCTATTACACTGATGGAAACCCTCAGAACAGGCTGATTTTAAAAGGCGTGTGGTGAAAACAAGTGGCAGTGCTTATTTTTTGAAAAATATTGTTATTAAATAATTTGAAACTGATAAAAACGTGTCTGAGAGTTACGCTGCTGTAATTTATAATACAAATTACATTGCTATTGACAATTGACAAAAAAAAATATGGGAATTTAATCCAGTGACTAACTTCAACAATGTGAATTCCTCTGCTGTTTTTCTTTCTTTTCTTTTTCTTTTTTTTTTTAAAGACACAATATACAGCATACGAAGCAGGATACTTGCTGGGATAACCAGATGCTGTGCTGTTTCTGGCCTCAGACTTATTTTCTGCCTCATCTCCCCAAAGGATACACAACTGGGAGTAACCTAACCAACTCCCTTAACATCTTTAAGTATGGATCAACCCTAGGAAGTATCAACAGGGAGTTCATTCTGCATAAATACTTGGTTTCAAGTTAAGCAGTATCTTTTGCATACCTGAAGTCATCCTGTCTACTCCCATCCCAAGAAAATCCCCATAGGGAACAAAACCAAAACAAATCCTCAACTTGCTTGGAATTAATTCACCTGGAAGATTTAAAATAGAAATGAGATCATGATCTTGTCCTTGACATATCCTTAAGGAACAAACACTTGGTCTGAAGGATCAAGCCACCTACTGTGCTGTCTATCCTTTCACAAACACATCCCGGGACACATGTACCCATCAACTTAGAGATGCCAAGCCCTTTGCAGTAACACTGCAGAGCTAACAGCTGTAATGGGATACTGGGAAATCAGATCATTCTACATTTGAACTGATTTCTATCACTGATACTCTTTGCAGTACAGAAGTAGCGTTAAATGCAATAACATGCTGGTGCATGGTCACTTAATTCTAGGAGTAAATTCGATATTTGTTGGCATCCCCTATCCAGAGATACAAAGTGTGCACATGTATTGGAGATGTTAGTTAGAATTACCTTTGCAATGCCTCCTGGGGAAAACCAGAACAGCTTAGGCATCTGTCTGGGAAGAAAGGGTTGTCATTCTCACCCTGTACAAAATTGTTTACAAATTGTTCTGCCACTTGCTTTGTATTACCATTAGGACCCTGTTACTGTCTTGGACACGTGTGGGTTTTGCTACAAGAAGTAAGAAGAACCCATTCCTGTTGCTTTCAACATTTTCAAAGAAGGAGCTGGGGTAGAACAATGGAAACAAAAACAATGTCTTTGTGACACTTGCATGTAGTTAGGAGCAAGTAAGAAACAAAGCCAATGTTCTTCTGATTCATTCAGAAGATTTCTTAGGAAAGCTGTCTCCCAAGTGCACTGTCCAGAGCTCCATTAAGAAATGTGAAGATTTTTCTTTAAGACACAATTTTGTCAGTGTATTTTAGAGCCTCCTTTTCTGGCTGAAGGAAGTACAAATAGGGAAATATGAATATGAAAAACACTACAGACACAGGAATTTGGCTTTAAACGCTAAATGTGTTCAGTCAAAGGACAGGAAAATTGTGGATGAAGATTGTCTGACAGGTGTATCTTAAAAAGCAGACCTGAGTGACAGAATATCTGGGAGTTGGGTTCAATTTATGCATTGGCTCATTTTGTAACCTTAGCTAAGCTTGTGCCCTGGGCTGTTTGATGGTACTCATTAGAACAGCTCCACTATTTGTTAAGTCTGTAAAGATGTTTCAAGAGATAAAAGGTATTTTTTTCTAGCACACAGGATGATCAATGGGCAAAATTCTACTGTGTAACTGAACACAGTAGACCCATGACAAAATCCACCTTCCAAATAAGGATACAAACTTTGGTTGTATTTGTTGTGAGAAGGATCTTCCTCAATTTCTCTTAAGGAAGCTGTTCCACTTCAGTTAAACAAATATTACTTGCCCAGAGCAAGACTGAGTATAACTCTATTGTAATTAAGGCTTCCAGTTCTAGTTTCAAGGAAATGAGCAGGATTTTGCATCTCCAGTTACTCTCCCCACTCCTGTAATGAAAGTTTCCTTAATTCAATTCAAGCTTGCAAACATCTGCAGGGTAGGTGACACAAATAACATTGCATTTTAGAGCAAGCACACATGTTGTCAAAAATACTTCCTCCAGCTCTTGTTCTGTCACCATCTGTGGGAGAAACTCGACTGGGTTCATTGTGCCTTTACAGAAATACCCATGGCTGAGCATGATGGTGAATGAGAGAGGCAGTGACATAGACTGGACCCCAACACCCCTTCTGCCAGGACCAGGGTCTCCCTGTGGTTTTCCCTTCTCAAGCTGACCTATCCTTTCCCTTACTTAGCTTGAGAATCTTGATGAGAAGAGAGCCCGCGGTGGGATGGCTGCAAATGTAATGCAATCAGAAGATAATGACTTCAGAAGGAGAGGGGAGGGATTGATGAGAAGAGAGCCCGCGGTGGGATGGCTGCAAATGTAATGCAATCAGAAGATAATGACTTCAGAAGGAGAGGGGAGGGAGGGGATAATCAGCAGAGGCAGATGAACTCCCAAGATATAAAAAAAAAAAAAAGATTCTGTTTTCATGCAGATGTCCCTAGTAATGAAGAATGAGGCAAGAGGAGTACTGAGAAAGAGGTAAAATGGAAGCTGATTTGTTTCTAAATAGCACTATTTCAGAGTTTTCCATAGGGTGTAAGTTGCTTCTTAAACTAAGACTGTCTGAAAATACCCCAGACAAATCCAGACCTCTTATACATATATCCATGCCACAATTTAGAGTTAGCTTTGGTGGGAATTGAGGACAGGAATATAAAATATGCAGGGAACATCCCTGTCTCCCTTCAGGCTCAGGTTGAGCTAGGTGCCTATGAAAATATTATGCAAATGTGACAGTGTTTTCTTTGGGCAAGCCATTTAACTGGAGCTTTCAACACCTCAGAAGCCCGGAGACAAAGGGTGCAGGTAATGATAAATGCAATTTATTTACAATGAGCATAAAAGTGAAGGTGTAGGCGGTTGCTCCTACAGGTGATCTTCCCTGCTCGCCCTACACACTCAATCACAGGCTTCATACCTCTCTCATGATGCCTACATGTTTCCTGGGGTGAGGGGTTTCCAGGGATCATTCTGCTCAGAGAATGTGCTCTCCCTGTTCAAATTCTGCATTTTATATTCAGGTATATGGCTTCCACGGGCAAGAAGCTTTAGCTTCTAAAACCAAGGCAGTAAATGACCTGACCTTGGCAAGCCTTGAACGAATTCTGATCCAGGGTTCAGACCTGGAAGAACCTGTGAAAATTTTCAGTCCCTTTGAGGAGAAACTAGATATAGATACTATACCACATCACTCTCCTCGAAATCCTCCCTAGCCTAAACGCATCAATACTTAATGGCAACAGCTCTGACCAGTACACATGCATTTCTGGATGAGAAGCTACTGAATCTACCACTGGGGTGCCACAGGGGGCTGCTGTGCAAAAAAATAGAGTCAAAAAATCTTCTAGTGCACATTGCTAGAGCTCCTGTTGTGGCTAAGGTAAAATCAGAAGCCTTAACTTCTCAGGTGGTTATATACCTCTCCTTTCATCCCTCCATATATTTAAGCGTGGGTGTTAGCATCAGCATCTCAAACAAATTCCACCACACCATCCATGTGCTCTGCCTCTTCTCATTCCCTCAGCAGATGAAGTGGTTAAGCTATTCTCCTTTTCCTGCACTAAATGCCTGCTCTGTTAGAGTGCTGCCACACTCACATCAGCAAATTAAGTTGGGATGGCTAAGGGCATTATGGCCTGCAGCTCTCCATCAAACCTCTCTTACAGAGATTGCAGATTCCACATAAGGGACAACCAAACAGCTCCTGGGTCAGCTGCTGCACTTTACAGCTCACTCGATTAGCATGAATCAAATTGATGTCAACTTTACCAGGCTGGCTGTAAAACTGTGCAAGGGAAGGGGCTGCTTCATGAGCCATTCAGCTGCCCCTGCTGTGGGGTGGTAACATCTGGCAGAAGCTTGAAGCTGAAAGCACTTGCCCCCCACAAACTTCATTAGTTGCTGACTGAATGCAAAAATACAGTCTGTTCCATCCCGGAAATGGCTGCTGTACAGGAGGAATAGCAGGTGAGGTGACCTCTATATAGCCGGGCTTCCAAAAGATGTTCAAACATAGGAAAGGTGTAATGAAGTAAGTTATTCTTTGTTATTATTACCCCTGAGACCAAATACCCTCTTAAAAAAATCTAATCCTTTTTAATTTGTTCTAAGTAAAGCCATTAGTTATAAGTATGACAACGGTATTACTAATTATGTAATAATTTTATACCGAAGCACTAGTAAAAATGGCTTTGACTCTAAAGTAGGCCTAATAAAGAATTAATTTCATAAATCACTTGGTCTCAAAAAAACTATTTACTTAAAATTATAGTTTATTCAAAAATCTCACATTACTTTTTATTGATGCCACATAAAGTAATTTTGTAATTAGAAATTAACTTACAAAGTGACACAATTTACTCGACAATGGTGCACAGGATTTATATGGCACTTAGCACCCCAGAAGATCCCAAAATACTATGTTAAAAAAGTGTGTGAGCATCCAAGTGTTGCTCCATTTAACCCAGAACTTCAGCCAGCTCTAGGCTGGAAGCGGTCAAGCTCTTATTACGGTATATCAGCCCCCAGCAGGAATTTAGGAAGGAACTTGAAGAACACAGAGTTTAACTGAAGAGGGGAGACAAAATAACATTTTTCCTCAGAAATATAGTTGAGACACAGGGGTTCGTATTGTTTCATTGACAATAAATTATGATGGGACTGACCAAGGCTGCAGAGTATCATTGCTTGCAGCCCAGGTCATGTCAGTGATGTGACCTCCCCTCACAACCCAGACCATCTCCAGTGCTGCTCAGGGCAGGGTTATGGCAGCATGGGGTTCCTTGGAAAGGATACATTCCACTGACTACAGTCAATCTCATCTTGTTTACAGAGTCTGATTAAATTAGAATCAGCTATAACGAAATTAGAACTAAGAAAGTTATGACTCTCATAGAGGGTGCATTTTCAACCTAGTACTGTACAGCGAAAGTGCTAGCATGAAAAAAATTACTTCCGTGGGTTTGGGGACCCTTTCTTCCCTTTTACCTTGAAGTGCTTGAAGTGCATGTATATTAAGTCTGTGTGATAAGTAAATTTAAAATGGTTCCATCATACAGAGGAGAGAGACAGACAAAACCCAGTAAGTTTGGGATAAATGGGCAAAAGCACCTCATCCTCGCATGCATTTTAACCAGCAGCTCATCTATCGCACTTGAAAATAAGGAAATTTACAGTGGATTAAATCTTCTTTGGGACATAACACATCTTTAAAAAGAAACAAAACAGATCACTGAAATCCACCCTGGACAAGTAATGCCCCACTGTGAAGGAGCTGGTGTTGAGATTTGCCTGAATGTATCTGTGCCTCCATGGCTAAAGGGAAGAGCCAGGAAATGATCTCTTATGGATTCTGAAAAGAACTCGTGCAGTGAATGATGCCTCTGCCTGTGTTTGAAGGGTTACAGGTCATGCCTAAACTACGTTTGTAAGAAGGCAAGGAAGAAGGCTGCAATGGCTTGACAAATATAGATAATTAAGTAATTTGAAAGTTCTGAGCCCTGAGATGAACAATGCTGAACAGACTTACAGCTGCAAATGATTCCATGAGACTTTAGGGTTTTTTTAAAGTTCCATGTTCATCCCTTTTAAAAATCAAAATAAAATAAACAAATATATGTCCTCAAATACTTCTGCTCACAAAGTGGAACTAGATTATGCTAGCTAAAATTAAATTTATTTGCCTATGGTCTCTGTCAGAAGTTTCAAATGTACTGTTAAAATGCAAGAGCCTCCCAGCAAGGTGTACATTGTAAAAGCTTGAACAGTTTGGATGTGACTCCTGGGTCACCTGCCATGTTTGTTCCCTCACTTGCCTGAATGAATCTTTAATTCCTCAAAGCAAATTTTGAGTGCAGATATTGCCAAATGTGAATTCCAAATTTGTTGTCAGTGAGCTTTACCTGAAACCTACTCTTTCTACAAACCTTCCTCATCATAAATGTGCTCACTGGAATAATCACAGGATATGGATGCAAGGAGTGTCAATGCAATCAAGACAAATTGGTGAAAGAATTGAGAAAACTACTTGACAGCACTCATCCAGCTTGGATGAAGACTACTTAAACATTCCCTCTGCTTTCCTGCACCATGGGAGGTCCTTTGACACCAGAGTGCTTGTGCTCTGCTACACACAGCGCTGGGCCCCCCACTCCTCCACCGCCGACTGCGCGGGACTCGGCTACCTGAACTAAACATCTGCTAGCTGGCTGCAGCTGGAGGTTTTTGTCACAGCTGCACACCAGCCGTGACAGAGGGATGTGGTACACATTTTTCCAAAATGTTACACCTTTCCACTGTCATCCCAAGCGCATGGGAGTTCAGCTCCCCAGTTCCACTCCACAGTGACATCAACTGTGGGTCATCATGGCAGATCGAACACAGGAAGCCTTTAAGGAGAGCTGAAAATTGTAACAAGGGCATTATCATGAATCAGCTTGGGATTGATTAAACACTGTGTTGTTTGGGATAGCTCAGCCTCTGGGCCACAGACTGTCAAAATGAGAAATATGGACTAAAAAACCTAAAAATGGTTTTAAGCTGAAGCTGAATTTAGTTATGAAAGAAACCAAATATTACAACTGTCAAAAGCAGCAAGGGCTTCAAGACAGACCCAGGGCATTTTAAATCTTATATAAGATATCCTCGGGCATTTGACAGATCTTTTACTGTACTTGTGGGGAAGCTGATTACAATGTTAAGTCCTTCTCTTGGAAGTCTATCTTCTGTCCATTTTTCTACTGCCCTAGACACTTCCCCTACCTCAAACACTGTGATATCACTGCTGACATTTTAGGATCTTAGAGGAACCTAGCATTTCCTAGCCTATTTCTGAGTATAGCAGCTGCTAGTTATTTAAAAGCATAATTTTAAAATTATCTGGAAGAAGCTGACTGTTGCAGCTGGCATGGTGTGAAAGACCAATGGCTAAATAAGTATCAAAATGCTCAGGATGAGTGTAGACAGAGCTTATGTGCACAAAACCTACGACACTGAACCATCAAAACATAGGAACATAGCCAAATAGGTCCAGTATGGTTCAGAAAAGGATTACTATGGTCATCACCCCTACAGCAAAAGGACCTCACAGTCATTCACTGTGGGATGATCAGCAGTGGCAGAAGCCATGGTCAGCATCTACTTGCTTGCTTGTTTCAGTGTAATGTGGAGGTTACAATAAATACAATTTATTTAACAATAAGATATGTTGCAAGCTCTACTGCTATAGCAGAAAATTTTCAAGTAAGAGTTGGCAGAACATTTTCAACTAAGTATTTTCTGGTCAAAATGTGATTTTTAGTGGAAGCCAAAACATTTCAAGTCTAGGGCAGACTATGAGTGTTTTCAAGGGGTGACAGAGAGACCCAAATCAAATACTTAACATTTTCATTCCAAAAGCAGAGCAGACATTTTAACACAATTGTGCTTCATTAAAATGCTTGAAAAGTTTTGGGTGTAATCCAACATGGATCAAAAACAAAATTCAGAAACTTGGAAGTTGTTGTGATACAGAATTATCATTCTCCAGCCTGCTAGAGTTTTGAAAAGGCTGGGGAAGGGAGGATGGGGGAGGGTAGCTGTTGCTTTTTAAGATCAGCACTGGAAATGGAGTGATGCCAGAGAAAGAAGATTCAAAATTCAAATGTGACAAAGTTCGGAGGTGCGTGGGCCTAAGTTTTTAGTCTAGGCTGTTAAAGACATAACACACAGGCTTGAAGCCACCTCTAAAATTATCCATGAAAATCAGAATATCTCCTTCAAAGACCGGGTCCAAGTGTGATCTCTGCTGTCAACAGCTCTGAATCCAGCTAGTTAGGGACCATCTCTATGGATTCCCAGATATGCTGATGAGCTGGCAGTTGACAATGTGTGTGTCAGGGATAACATTTTGTCATACGTATCAACGATGGCATTTAATTTCTGCATGAAATTTCTGCATTTATTCTCTGGAAGAAAACTGTCCAGTCCCCTAAAGAAATGAAATGCTTGTTAAAAGGAGAGGCTGTTTGATCTTTGCTTTGTGGAATTTCAAGCCTCTGACTTGCAAATCTTGTTCAACTATCATTTTTGAACTACAGGCTAGCCTTCTGTTTGCACAGAGGCTTATGCGAAGTTGACGGATTCCAGTGGTCCAAATAAGCTGCCTTCTGACTGAGGGCACTGTATTAACGGTACAAGCAAGGAGAATTAGATCTTTGAATTTTTAAGTAGGTTCAGGCTTAGAGAGAAGCTCAAGTCTTGAGGAAGCTGTATAGCAATGCCAGGAGGAGAGGTACATGCAGTGATCAGATTTCCTGTCCCCATCCCCCTAAACTTGTCTAGGTGTCACCCATTTTGCAGTTGGTTTCACACTTAAGTATAGAAATGTGCCCTCCAGCTGTATTAGGCTTGCATAGCAAGGTTTTGGTAGCAGTGGGACTACAGGGTGGGGTTCTATGAAAAGGTGCCAGAAGCTTCCTCTATGTCCGATGGGGCCAATGCCAGCAGGCTGCAAGACAAACCCACTGGTGGTCAAGGCTGAGCCCCTCAGCAATGGTGGTAGCACCTCTGAGACAACATATTTAAGAGGAGAGGGGGAAATCTGCACAACAGCAATTGCAGTCAGAGAGAGGAGTGAGAACATGTAAGAGAAACAGCCCCGCAAACATCAAGGGCAGTCCAGAAGGAGAAGGGGAGCAGGTGCTCCAGGCACTGGAGCCTAGATTCCCCTGCAGCTTGTGGTGAAGATCATGGTAGGACAGGCTGTCTCCCTGCAGCCCATGGAGGTCCACAGTGGAACAGAAAATCATCTGCAACCCGTGGAGGATCCCATGAACTGCATGTGATCCACCATTTACTTTTACATCTTCAATTAGAATCATAGAATCATAGAATCAACCGGGCTGGAAAAGACCTCTAAGATCATCAAGTCCAACCCTTAATCCAACACTGCCGTGGTTACTAGACCATGGCACTAAGTGCCACATCCAGTCTCATCTTAAAAACCTCCAGGGGTGGTGAATCCACCACCTCCCTGGGCAGCCCATTCCAATGTCTGATTATTCTCTCCGTAAAAAATTTCCTCCTAATGTCCAGCCTTAACCTCCCCTGGCACAGCTTAAGACTGCTGCCCTGCTGGTTGCCTGGGAGAAGAGACCGACGCCCACCTGGCTAAAACCTCTTTTCAAGTAGTTGTAGGGGCTGATTAGGTCTCCCCTGAGCCTCCTCTTTTCCAGGCTAAACAGCCCCAGCTCCCTCAGCATCTCCTCATAGGACTTGTGCTCAAGTCCCTTCCCCAGCCTCGTTGCTCTTCTCTGGACCTGCTCCAGGGCCTCAATATCCTTCCTGAACTGAGAGACACAGTACTCAAGGTGTGGCCTCACCAGTGCTGAGTATAGGGGAAGAATTACTTCCCTGGACCTGTTGACCACACTGTTTCTGATACAGGCCAGGATGCCATTGGCCTTCTTGGCCACCTGGGCACACTGCTGGCTCATGTTCAGCTTCCTGTCAATCCAAACTCCCAGGTCCCTTTCTGCCTGGCTGCTCTCCAGCCACTCTGTCCCCAACCTGTAGCGCTGCAGGGGGTTGTTGTGGCCAAAGTGCAGGACCCAGCACAATTAGAGACTCTTTTCTCAGCAGCACCAGGGCACAAACACTTCCTACTCTTATTTTTCCGGTAATAGCAACCAATGTGTCTGAGTAAACAAATTCTGTCTCAAAATGGTTCCGTTCCCAGTTGTTGAAATATAATCTTTTGTTTGGTTGTTTATTTGTTTTTCTCAGTCAACATTCACGGAGTGGGGTAAGGAGAAGGGAAGCAGTGAGACAGAGGAAGACATGCAAAGAAATTTCAGATCCATCTAACAGTGTAGTTTGCCTCCCTTTGCTTGACATATGTAGCAGTGTTGGTACAACACAATTCTAGGATAGAAACATGATGGCAGAAGAGAAATGCAGGGAATAAGCAAAGCATTTCTAAGAGAGATGAGGTTTGGTAGATTCATATGCTTTAAGGTCAGAATAGAGGTTTAAGCAATCCCTCCTGACCTTCTGTATGTCACAGGGCTTTCATCTTCACCCAGCTATCCTTGTACTTGACTTAGTGAATTTTCTCTGGCTAATACATCTTTTTTTTTAGCGAGGTATCCAGGCTTGACTTGAAGATGATGAAGAGTTCGCATGTCCTAAGGGAGTTTGTTTCAATGTTTGATCACCCTCATTGATGAAAGGTTGGGCCTAATTTGAATTTTGCTGACATCAATTTCCATGTCTTGGTACTTGCTATGCTTTTGTTCACCAGATTAAAACATTTTGTATCATCCATATTTTTTTTTTTTTAAATGAAGACAATTGTGCTCTCTAGTGGTCAAGTTCCCCCTCAATATTTTTAGCCAAATTAGACTGATCTGGAAGTCTCATGACAAGTCATTTTCTCCAATCATCAAAGTCAAGTTGAAGACTTTTTCTGTATCCAATGCTGCAACATGAAAATGTAGGAACCAGAAAAAGATAGTATTTCTGAACTGGATTAAACAATGTCATATGAGAGAGAAAACTAGTTCACATTACATTTTATTACTGCTGTGTTAATTAATCTATGACCTTTAAGCCCCTTTTTGCTACTGCATCAGTTGGAAATCTGAGATCCATTTGCACAACACCTTATTCTTCCTTTTCATATACAGCCAAGTTCTCTGAAAGCAAGATCTGCTGCTCTGTCTCCCTAAAATACTCAAACTCATTTTGGGTGTGCTACATAACTTTGTATGAAGGGATGCAGCCTTTCTGAGAAATCCATTAGATTTTTACTGTCATTATTTTCTGTATCCTTCTACTAATCTTTGTATCATCCACTCTTTTTATCAGCACAGTTACTCCCAGATCATTGATAAAAGCACTGAATAAAATGGAGTTTTGTACCGATTTCCCAGAAGCCAGTCTGGAATACTCCCATTTGCTGATAATTCCCTATTGACAAATGCTTTTTGAGACCTATCATTTAGTTTTCTCTCAACTCATTTAATCTCCATTTTATTGTTATTTTATAGTGTTAACTTTTTATCAGAACACCATGAAGTATTACACCATGTTAGGAAAGTCCAAATATGAAGGCATCTTTATGAACTAGACTTGTAATTCCACAGGAAAAAAAAGAAAAAAAAAAAAAAGGCAGATTTGCTTAAAAAGCCTATTTTCCTTAAATCTGTATTGACTATGTTAATGACATTCTTACCATCTTATTCTTTAGCAGCTGGATGATATATAAAATTTTCATTCTTTTATTCTGGAATGATGTCAAAATAACTGCCCTACTGTCACTCAAGTCATCCTGGTTGTTTTGCTTTAAATCCAGCACAACATTAACATTCTTATAAAACTTCTGCTACTGTCCCACAAAAATCTGTGAGCTGGAGATCCCCTCAATCAAATCCTGAGCTCTTTGGCACGAGTTGCCAGGGACTATAGCTTTCAAATATCTACCCTTAGTGAGCACTGCTTAATAACCACACAGTTATTAACAAGTTTAAAACCCCCTTGCCAGCCTCATAGAGGAGGAACAGTTACCATGTTCCAACCTAAACAACCTCCAACAGGTTCCTAAAAACTCTTTTACATTTGGGACTTCAGTTTACTCTACCAATTTCCCTTCCCACCTTGGAAACATTCCAGTAACTTCCCTTCACATTTTGGAGATGTCCCATATGGAACATCTATAAAGAAGCTGGCACTACATGAACACGATGCAAGTTTTTTCACACTTCATCAAAGGCATGCAAATGAATGTATTTCTGAGCTGGAATCTGGTAGCAATGGTGCAACATAGGCAAAAAGAAAGCCTCCCTCTGAAATACTAAAATGCTTTTTCCATCGCAGCAGACTGCACCATCAGCCTGGCCAGCTATCCCTCTGACATGTAACCCGAGCATTATCTCCCATTCAGACGTCTTTCTGGATCCTCAAACTTGAGCTTTGTATAGATCTCATAGACTTTTGCTAGAAACTATGTCTGAGGCCTGAATTACTGAACCATATTCACTGCTGCCAAAATGGTTGCCCAGGCTCACATCAGCTTACCCTGTCATTACTACAACATCCTTTTCCTGGCCTTAACACTGCAAACTTGCCTGGCTCAAATTGTGCAGAAAGACAAAGGTCACATTCCCTTTCTGTCATTTGGAGTATGTTATACCTTTCTCTAAATGTTTCTTTTGGTTTCCCCTCCTCTACCTCATGAAACACAAGCTGGTTGTCTTCACTGTCAAGACTTTTATAGCTTACCCTCCTCCACGCATCACCTCTGAACACCTAGTGAAAGGTCAGCTCCCATGTCTGATGGACCGTGTTGCCAGAGACCATCAGATCTTAAATGTTTTCAAGAGTGCCTTTGAGCTTTCTCTGCTAAACTTTTGCAAAGGTCCTTCATCGTTCTCCTTAAAACTCTCTTTATACTAAAACTGCAATGCTCACAAAGGAATATAATGCTGACAGCTAGTCTTCAGGTGCTCAGGCATCTCTTTCTTTAGGCTGAGCAACAATATTACATCTCTTTTTTTTCTTCACCCACTCATTTCTTCATCTGAGTCTGCCTTTGTCTCTTGCTCTATATTTCATTAAAATATATAATCTGGGCTTTCTGAAAGAAATTATAATAGTGATTGTCTAAGACTTTCAGCCAATGTTCAACACTATTGTTTCCTTACACCCCAACTGCTTTGCATTCATTCAGATAGGTATATTGAAGAGTGATGTTGTCAGGTATGACTGGCTGGGCTGTCAGGATGCAACTATATTCATAAGTTAAACAGCGCCTGGAGGTGGCCCTGGGAACAGAAAAATAATCATCTGTACTGTTAAGCAGTCCAGCACAGCCCCAGCAGAACTCTGTAAGCACTGCATGGGAAGAGCTACTCTGGGCCAATTGTCCTCAGTATGCAGAAATATTCACTAATGCATATAGTTTATTTCTACAGATGTATTCTCACAGGTTGCCCTCCTCTTAGGCTTCTGCACTTGTCCGTTTCCATGCATGGCCCTGGAATTTTGACTTATCAATAACTGTGAAAGGCTAAAAGCAGCTTTATGCAAAGTACCAGTCCAGCCCTGTTATCCATTCTCTTGTTCCTTAATGACCATAGTCACATTTTAAATGTTACAATCAAGTGCTTTATCCCACCAGGTTTTAATCAAGTCAGGCATGTCAAAATTATTCGTGTCAATGAATATGTTCCCTGCCTCCTCCTCCTTGCTGACAGTCATAAGGGAGTGGTGCTCATCAAAGCAAAAGAGCATCTTCTCTGTGCATTATTTGCTGTATTGGTTCAATTTGTTTGAAGCATTCTGAACCTGAACTCATACTGTGGCTGCCACCTTAGCAGTACAGTAACATCCCTGGCCACTCCCAGGAACTGTTGGCTACTCAAAGAAGCACAGAGCAATAGGTTGCTGTTCCTGACTTTGGAAGCAATTATAGGCCAACTCCATTGCACATCAGATCTAAATACAACCTCAGGACTGCCCTGAATTTTTCTACTTTATAATGTGCTCTCAAAGCTATTACATGGGAAGGATATGGCTGGAGATAAATGCACTCTAGAGTTTTTTCCTATGCCCTAATACATTGCCAGATGCATGAAACTGGTAATAAACTAATTAAAGATCATCCTAGGCCAGTTGCTCCTATAATTTAGCTTTAAAAACACCACAGATAAGATTTTGTAAGGGAGAGAGGAGCACAGCATCCCAGTGCAATTTGCTACCACCTCTCAGTTTGATTACTGCTGTGGTAAAGTTGTAAGGGTTGAGGGGAGAGAGATAGAAAAGCAATACAGATGTGAGACATGATTATAGCATGGCTTCATACTATTCACAGAGGCAAAGCCAAATTTAACTAGTCAAAAACCTCCTTTGATGTGGCAAGAGCTCTCAGCAGGAGCAATTCTGCCATAAAGGTGTTTCTGTTGAGACAAATTCCGATCCTAAGATCTCAGGTCAAGGTGATCCACAGTATCTGACATCTCTAAAGGGCAATTTGTCCTCCCCCCTACCAGAAACTCTGGAATTGCTAAATGCACAGAGCACATTGACAGCTCCACCTTGTCTCTTAACTATCACTTGTCTTAAAGCAGCTCTTATGGCCTCACAGCAAAAAATATTCTTCTCTAACAGACTCAAGCACAAAAATAAAACAGTTTTGGTTTTGTCTCTGAAGAACTCCTTTCAAGAGTTCAGGTTTGTGATTCCTTCAAGCAAGTGTGCTTTCAAAAAGGAAATCTCTAGTCCAAGATCAACAGGGGAGAGATCAGGAGACTGGAAAATAAAACCAGCTCTTAGCCTGAAGACAGTGCACTTATAAAAGAGCCTGACTGGATTTAGTAGGGGAACGTGGGCATTTATGGCTTTCAAAAGATCACAGTTTCTGGATTGAATGAAGGACGCTTTTGACCTTTGGTATGGATACATGAGGCAACCCACAGATGTTTTCTAGTTAGTCCTTTCCATGGACAGCAGTATCTGATGAAGTGGCACTCTGCTTAGTCCCGAACAGCACTCAGAAAGACAAAAAGACTCCTTCAGAGAATAAGTCCTGGAATTGGGTATGACTCAAGACAGCTCAGTCAGGGTAAATGGAGGATGTTCACTGTACTGCTGAAAAATCCCAAACTTCCTTTCAGACAGTAGTGAAAATATTTTTCCTGCAAAGAAAAGATAATTTCTGGCAAGACATTGTGTCTGACAGATAGTGACAGAGCGGGCCCAAGGCAGGCACACCATAAGCAAAGGCTGTGTAAATCATCAACAGGCAATTTGTCAATGTACCCAAAACCTCACCAGGGGAGCCATGGACTGGTATTCTCACAACGTTTTCCATCACTATCCTAACTCAGGTGAAGCAACTGGATTCATTTACTCCCATGCTTACTCCCATGTTGTCTCCAGAGAGTATTGATCTATGCAATCTTTTGCTATTGGATTTGCAGGGCTGTGCACAGTTCCTCCTACAGGTCAGGACACAGAGATGCTGGCTTTACCTACTGCAGCCTACATACACCTCTCCTTCTGACTGACAACCACTCTCATCAGCATGGAAATTCAGGTGTAGAAATCACTATTTATAACAAAGTGTGTGGTTCTTCTTGACAAAAAACAATAAAATAGGGTGTAAGTATGACAGATTGAGACACCTGTCACCAGAGTTGTCCACAGAAAGAAAGAGATGTCAGTCCAGTTTTGAAAACCTCCATTTCTGAAGTCCACACTAGGTGTGGAGAATGTGAAGGGAGATTTAGAGAAGTGATCATAGACAGCTGAAGAGAGGAAAAACAAAATCTTGTAATTCTTTTACTGAGGAGATAACCTCTTATATGTAAAACAGAAAAGGCTGAGCTAGTGCTTTTGGTTTGATTTTTTTTCACCTTTAATTATGCATCATCAGTGACAAGCTCATGTGGAGCTAAAAGCTGGATCTAAGCATAAAGCTAATTTTTGGAGCTATTGGCTGTTCACTACCAGGAATAAAAATGATTCCTTGTCTTCCTAGATTTGGTTTAAGGAACAAAACCTCTTTGTCTCTCCCTCCATATTAGCTGCCTACAGACAGCTCCATTTTCCATTTGTGCATTTAATTATCCCTTCCTATGTGAGCTATTTTACATTTGTGCTTATTGAATCTCAGCTTATTGATTTCAGCTCACTTCTTGAATTCATCATAGTTGGACTCTGGGCTAATCCTATTCTCCAATGCATTGGCGATTGCTTCTAGCTTTGTGTTGCATATGAATTTGATTAGCATACTCTCCAGTGAAAATGTTAATGAAAACATCGAGCAGTATCAGATCTAGAGCACATACACACAGGACTCCACGCACCACTGCCTAACCTGACTCTAAACCTTTAATAATACTCAATACTTCTGGGGTACAAATGGTCAGCTTGGCTAAGTGATATGCAACACTTTGTGTTTGTGAGTTTGTATTCTGCAGGAGCAACTAACAAATCCAGATCAAACGTAGGGGGAGGTCTAGGAAACAGCATTTGAATTGGAAAAGTATAGAAGTTTGACATTCAATAAGAGTTAGAGCTCAAATTCAAGGATACCGTAACACACTCTGAAATTTCAGCTTCAAAAACAAAAAAAAACCCTGAAAAAGAATACTTATATTTTTGGCAAGTTTACTGTTTCAAGGTAGGTTTTCTCTGGTGTGGTTCTTCTCACATACTTCAAAAAGGTGCCAAATGGCAAAGTATGATGATTCTGGTGTGAATCTAACTTTCCAGAAATAAAAGGATTTAGGATTTAATTCATGCTCGTCTCATTAATCAAATCCTTCACTGTGGACAAGATATATTGGAATGGACATGGACATAATTGTTTTCATATTCTAATTTACCTAAAACAAAACAGAATTTCCCATTTTTATCAGTGGAATTAAGATGGTTATATCCACAACCATTTCTTAGCCATAAGGCCTAGGGGTTTTGTCTTTTTCCTTCGAGGTGGGTGTGGGGTGTGCGTGTGTGAAGACTCCACATTATTTTACATCTTGGTTCCCTTTACACATGTGTTAGTTATTGAGCCAGGCATTCAACAGTGTTGAAGTTTAATATACCAGGCCACAATTCCCATGTTCCCTCTTGTTTTCAAGTTTAATGCTGCCTTTCATTTCCCTCCCCTCTCTCTCTTCCCTTGGGAGATGATGCTTTACCATTTACTTTATTTTGTCTCCTTCTCTTTTCTGACACAATAGAACCTCAGCACCCCCTCAGAAGACCCCCAAATACTAATCCCTAATAACAGAAAGGAAGCAAGACACACAGAGGGCAAAATATTCTGTTTACAATGAGATTAATCTCTTTCTGGAAGAGACTAGACAAGCCCCAGAAGGGTCTGCTTATTCCTGACTCAAAAAGATGCACCCAAAGAGTGCAGTTTTGGCCTTTGGAATGTACTACATGGCACAGGCTTTTTAAAAAGTTTCCTAACTCTTTTCCAATACTGCCCTCCTATTTCTGTGTTCATATCAACTGTTTCTTCCAGAATTGTGTTGATGCAGGACTTCATCACTCTCACTGTACCTCTTAAAACAGCTCTTTAGACTGTGCAGCAATGTCCAGAGAAGAACACCAATCATTTATTTCCAAAGCCACATGCACCAAGCCAGGTTAATTTTCACTATCATCAGTGTTCATTGAGATCTGTGATACCATAACATGATAATTCCTTCCTGAGGGAGGCTCACAAGTGGCTCTAAGTATAACTAGACCAATGGCACTATAAAGTTTGTTCTGCTTGAAGCAAGGGGCTTTCTGATCTAAGAAGTGAAAGAGTTCTATTCCAGCTCTGAAAAGTTGCCCTGGAAACCAGATGTAGATGGTGCCATCATCTGTCCTGTTCTTATCATCCTTGTTAGCAAAGTTAGAACCGCAACCTGTTCCTGGCCTTCTCTAATTCGCTCTCTCTCTGTTGAACATTCCATATATTTTACTTATAAATCTATTATGAAATCTTTAATGTAACCATATATAATTAATATTTATAGAATGTCTGCTAGTTAAGTGCACTGCTCAGATACCAACTCGCACTGCTTTTGCAACCTCATGTGATGAAAATCTCTCATTTAGGCAACTCTATTGACAGTTTTAATAGACTTGTCAGTCTGTAAAGGGCCAATGCAGTTAAAGATGGTTTGATACCATTGTATTAGAGCAGCAGGAGGTTTTCTCAAACACCACCACTTTCAGAAGGCCTGTGCAAAGTCAACTGGTTCCTACTGCTTACCAGCAGCTGAAGCAAAGAAAAAATGCATTAAGTGCTTGCATAAATTTAATGTCTCAATATACCCAGAAACAGCACCCAGAATGTCATTCAGTCAAAAATCATGGAAGGATGTGTTTAGCATCGTGTTCAGTAGACAGGAGCAGGTGTTAACCTGTACAGGCTCCATTTTCCAAAGGAACAGATGGCCTGGAATACGCTTGTCCTTTCTCATTTTTCAGTCACCCCATCGACGACTTTGCTCTTCCACTCTGCAACACCCTTAAGCCCAGTAGGAAATTCTCATAGCTGCTACAGAGAGGCATTTATTGCACTTTCATTTAAAAGACTCTATATGACCATATTTATAACATAGCAGTGTTCCAAACAGGGTAGCAAGGGAAAGAAAAGCTATTGTCTGAATTGCACAGAATAGAAATGGAAGCACAGGCAAAGCTCCTGAAAAGACTTAAATGATGCCTAATGATGGGGGTAATCACAAAGCAGCATTCTCAAAGGCACATGCCTAACTAATCCTCATTGATTTAATTGAAAGGTGAGTAACCTAATGGAGGGGGCTTTAGCATTTCACTATGTATTTATCTGCATCATGAAATGCCTGAATACCTTTGGTAAGCTGGCCCTTGGCCTCTATCCCATTTCAAGAAAGAGAAGTAAGCAACTAGAGAGGTAAATCAAAGGAATGTGAAGTCCTCAGTGTACAAATCTTTTCTGAAAAACAAGTGTAAACTCTGTCTTTATTAAGAAATACTACTATAAGTAGTTTACCTAGAAATTTCAGGGCTATTAATTGATCTGCTTGACCTCATCATCCTACTCATGGACACATCCTTCTCATTCCCTACAGACTCATGAGTTAGGTACTATTGGCACTGTTTAGATTAGGCTTTAATGAGTACCAAAAGCTTTGCATTTTCTTAATGAGAATTGAAGTAAAATTGAAAACTACAGGCTTTGTTTAAACAAGAACAAGAACCTGGCAGAATTCAAAGCAAGCTACAACTGAAATATTGACCTATATAAAAGCCAAGAATGAAATATGAACATGACTGAAAGGCATTCCAGCAAGATACAACCAGTTTTAACTGAATGGTGCCATACAGAAACAGTAGCTACACATTTGCAATTATTATACACTTAGTGCACAGAATTCACCTCTTACTATCCTCAATAAGCAATATAAATATAAATTTAAATTTGTAAAAAAAAAAAAAGGCAAGGAAATCAAGCAATTTAACACAAAGTAGAATTGTAGATAACTGAAAATCTAGATGTGTAACTCTTCAGTGATCCTTCCATGAAGAAATGAGCCAGAGAAAGAATAGAAGAGACTATGAACAGGGACTAATTCATTGTTATGGAATTAAAATAACACTGCCTGGCATCTCATCAGCTAAGCTTGGAAATCCAGAGCAATCCTTCACCATTACTTGGCTTGTGTCCTTGGCTTCTCTTATCCTTTTGTGCTCTTCCAAGCTCTGCTGGACTGTGTGTCTTCTAGTGGAACAAACAAGTTGGTGAGGCTGAGGGCAGAAAAGGAGTAAGGTACATTATAAAGCAAAACCTCCTAACATTTAAAAATAAGAACCACCTTGCTTGCTCACTTCTCTGGTGCCATGTGGGTTCCACACTTTGTGGACAGGTGAGTTTATGTCCTTCTCTTCTTACAACCCTCTTCACCCTCCAGGGGAGAGGATACCACCATTTCCATTCACAGCTTACCATCATACAAATTATTTTGTAGTCCTCCATTTCCACCTCTCCCAATCCATTTGCCTCTTCCTGTCACAATATATCTGTACACTAGCGTTATCCACAGGCCTCACAAGGTAACAGAACATAATCACTTTAATATGATTGTCTGCTTAATCTCTGGAAGAGTTCCCTGCAATCACTCTCTTGGAAGTTCATTTATTAGATCATTCCTCATCTGGGTGAGCTGTATTTAATGTTTATATTGTGGAAAAGATCACTGGCAGGTCTTTCCCAGTCCTGCTCTAGTTGGTGGAATCTGTGCACATGGTAGAAAGGAGCTGACTGCAACTCTTTCATTCGAAGAAAAGGGCAGCATTGCTTTTCCAATAATTTCTTTGTTGCTTTAACCTGAAGAGAATATACTAGGCAGAATGGGTCAATGTCAAGATTACTTCTCTATAGAGGGAAAGGTTTTAAACAGATCTGTTCTGGCGTCAAGTGACTTGAGTAATTTTCAGGTTATTGATCTATTTTCAGCATAATTTCTTTGTGATTATTTTCCCTCTCCATTCTCATCTCATCATTCCTCCATAAGGACCCTCAAAAGGAGTGGTGATCTATTCCTCTTTTCCATCATATGTACCCCAGCTCACCTTTCATAATTGCAGAAACAATGTTCAGTGAGTACCAGAGCTTCAGAGACAGACTTAGGGAAGAAATAAAAGAAGTTTTTACATGCACTGTTCATTTCCTACTTTTCCAGCCATAAGGAAATCAACCATCCTAAATTCACGCTGATAAAACTTTTAGATCCCACTATGAGTGTATTCAATAAAAGCCTGGGACATGAGCTTCACACAGTACCAATCTGTTCTAATCTTTCCCAACAACTGCACTAAACCAGCAACAGCAGTTCCACCCCCACAAATGCTCACAGCAGTACTGCTCTCAAGATGTAGCTGTCCAATTCAGACAAAGCTGCCCTAGGAAAGAAGATCACAAAAAGGCATTGGCAAGGCTGACAAAGATGACCTCACAAAGACCTATAATAACCCTCCCGTAATTAATGAAAATGCTTTTTGAACAAGTCTTAAGGCTACACCTTCTACTAGGTTCAGTCCCTACTCACTATAAAGGACACCAATGTGTTGGTTTGGCTGTTTCCATGCTGGCTCACATAAGCTGGTCCTGAAAGCCCACAAGTAGAAGACTCCACAACTCACAGGATGCCTGTGCCTGTTCTGCAGCACCCTCCCTGTGAAAAGTCTTTCCTAATGTCCCATCTGAATGACCCAAGTCACAGTGTGTAGCTGTTGCCAGTGTTGTACTGTCTACTGTGATTTAGAAGAGTTTGGTTCTGTTGTATCAGTAACCTTACTTCAAGTGCCATAGGCTTCTATCTCACCTTTTATCCTCCACTACATTACACAAGCTTAGATCCTTAGTTTGTTTTCATAGGACACATACCACAGATCATAGTTATCTTAGTAGTTTTCTCCACTAGACCCTCCCCAGTTTCTTGATTTACTTCTTGAATTGTTGAGCCTCAAACTTGATACAGACTCCTAGGTCACTGGGCTGAGGGAAATGAAGAGTTCCATGTGAGTCAGTTCTCATCCTGAAAACATCAAACTGGTGTACTGGGCTACAATAGGAAGAACATGCCCAGCAGGGAAGCTCTTCCTTCCAACAACTACACGAAACTGAATGCGAGTGTGGACCTCCTCTTTGTCAGATTTTGTGCTTGGTAGGGAACTTTTCCTACTGTCTGAGAGTTTTCTACTATGTCTCATTAAGCTTTGAACTCCACAACACTGGACCTAAAGGACACTGTAGCTTTACAAGTAGGTTACTTTTGTCAGAGGTATGGATGGGGCTGAAGGAACCTGTAGCAGAGGAAGGCCTGAATCTTGGAGTTCCCATGTCTATCGTGGATGTTATTTCCATTAGGCCTTTGAGCCAAAGGAAAGAAAGCTGCCTTACCTCCTCGCTTGAGTGATCTGCACTTGAAGATGGGTGTTGGATCTAGCAATGCAAGGAAGACAGCTCACAACCATCATTACAAGAGTAGTTGTATGCATGCTCTTCCACTGAGAGCTTAGGCAGAGAAGACTCCACATCCTCACTATCAGTAATGAGGGCTGGGGAGGTGTGTTGCAAGTACAGGTTTCAGCTGCTGGCTGTTTAAGGTCCTACTTTTCCCTTCATGTATCCCGCCCACTGATAGTAAGAAAGATGGCAAGCACTATGTTGTTGCATGTGAAAATAAACACCTTCATGGATTTAGTGCAACATGATGGTTTTGCATTATGAAGGGCAGGTAAGCATGTCAGATGAATTAATTTTCGTATAACCTCCCCATCTCACAGGTTGAGTCGCTGTCAAATAGGAGCCTTTCTCCTGTTGCTCTAAAGAAACTGTGAGAGATGCAGACTGTTTGGGATCCAGACTGTGAATAGTAAAGCAGAATGAAAATACAAGTTGAACATGCTACTGCATGCCTTAAAATCTTCTGGCCTCCACAAGCACATCTGTTTATGAAAGAATCATGAAGCTGCAGTGTATTTTGGAAAGCTCTGCTTTAGACAGACAAACCCAGTTTTGCAGACATGGGACAGCAATTGAGAGAATCCCTCCTACTTTTCAGGAAAAGAACAGTCCCTACTATCCTAAAATTCGGTGATGTATAAGTCTAAAATAAAGGATTGTTTTAAAACAATAATACCCCATCCTCCACACCCACATACACCCCAATCTAAAGTGCCTGGATATGCTTAGTACAGGAGAATAACCTTCAGCCTTTAAAGAGAAAGACAGTCTGAAAAGGCCTTCCAGCTTTGGATAGAAGATAAGTCAGAAAGCAGATTTACATAATTTTGGGAATCTGATCTGCCAATTTCAAGAAATCATACAAATTTTTAAATTTGTAATGATTAAATAATGTTTCACTCTTTTGTAGGACCTGAGTATCCTGAATAATTTGTCATTTTTCCTCAAGGTAGAATATACTGCCTGGCATTCTCTGCAATGTGAAATGAGTGGGCCAAAGACAAAGTTTGGCTGAGATCATACCAATGTCTTTTCATTCATTTTCAGAAAGTTCTTTTCTCAAGCAAGTCTCACAACAGCACACACAAAGCCTGCCATAGCAGGCCCCTGACCCACAGTGTGCTTTTGTTGCAGATATTAAATGCTACAAATACACAGAGTAGACAGTAAAGAGCAATTCTGCCTGTTGAATTTGACGAGGGCCAACCCTGAAATGGGGTAGGTCTTGTATAAAGTCAGTTGTGATGAATCTAAAAAAAATTGACAGACTTTCCTTGACAGGAAATAATATAGACCAGCTCAGACTTTTCTGCATGCTACTGCCTTGCACCCTCAGGTATTCCCAAAACCCAAAAGGAACAATCAAAAAGGATTCTAGGCCAGAAGACTTCAGAGGATACCTCTAAACAGAATTTCTATGATTCTGTAAAGTTCATGTTCAAACCCAGGAATGATAAGCAGGAATAGCTAAGTCCCTAAGAGGTTTAGGGTAAAGGCCATATTCCTTCACTTAGCATTTCCTAGCAACTACCTCAGGTGGCTTTACCCTCTACATTCTGACTTTCCTGAGTTACATTTCTGCACATTTTACCTTTTCCTATAGGACAGAGGAAAAGCATGTGGGCACTCAACTTGGGACTGTGGTGTCTCCATGTGGAAGCCACCATATAGGCAAGCATGGCACCAGGTAGCCTTGTGGTGCCAAAGCTGTCCTTTAAACCAAGCCCTTATAACACCATGCATTGTGAAAGATCTCCACAGTTGGCCAGATGTTCCTCCACAGACAAAGTTCTTGTCCACAGTGGCTCATCAACAATATCAGGAACAGAATAGTTTCCTTTAGTACTGTCCCTTTAAAACACGGAGTTTACATTGCTATGTATATGAAACACCAAGTATTTGGTGCTGCAAAGGCCATAGATGTTGAACTGATGGTGACAGGGAACCTTCCACCTCAGCAACCTCACTCCTCCACAGTGGAAATGATGGTGCCAGCAGCACTTTGCCGGGTCAGTCACTTAACCGTCAGATACAGCTGAAAGGATGAAGAGCAAAGAGGGTGGAGTCAAGACACAAAGTTCAAGTCTCATTTTGTTTTTTACCAAAGTTTGGTGGGAAAGAATTGGCTAGGGGCCCATTTTCAGTTCAAAGCCCAAATTGCTTTGATAATTAGCTAGTCTATTGGAACATGTGCAGAGCCTAGGCATAAAAGACAAAGCAGATGATAGCATGTCAAGAAATCATATTTGATATAGATTAAAATTACTGAAATATAGGGAATTATGGAAAAATGCAATCATTTTGCAATTAAGATTAGGACTAAAAAAGGATTTGCATTCATTGTAACAAGCAAGACCAGTAACAACTAACAACCACCTACGGAGATGGAGCTATTAACATGCAAATGATCATTATTCTGACCGAGGTATTTCTACAGAAAATGCAGCATTTATGCAGATTTAAAAGAAGTTTTTTGAAACAAGGTATGTATGGATAAAGAGCCAGGAAAGGGAACACTGTTTACTCAGGAAAAACAGTTCTGCTTGATATAGAAGAAAACCAAGAAAAACACAATTGCTGAGTTGGGCCAGGAAAGACATGGTGTGGGATTCCAGCAAACCTCCCTGACAACACGATTAGAATGGAGAGCGAGCTTTGGGGCCGGAATGTTAATGCAAGAAATGCAAGCCTTTATTTAACAATTTACAGGAGTAAAAAGCAGGGACAAAAGAGGATACTAGTCACAAGAATGAGATAGGAGGAGATAGGAAATTTTTGTGGAAATTGTACAAATACCTGAGCTCTTCAGATGTAAGAAAATAGTTTATACCTATAATCATGAGTGCAACTCACAGGGAGAAAGCATGACTTGAAATTACCCTAAATATGACTTCTTTTGCTATCAACATCCTGTGTGATTACTGCACTAGTTTCAGTGGAGCTTTGGCTCCTTCATACTTTTTAGGTCTTGACAAATTCATTGAGGTCCATTCTTACAGACATGGAATAAGGACCACTAAGCTAATAGTGGGAGGAAAAAATAAGCAAAGAGTTCATTCAAGATACTCAATGAATGGCAGACATCACAAGACTCTTTATCTTGCCAGTATGTTGTCAAGTCCTTGGTAGAGGTTAGTAAAGAAGCAGAAGAGACAAGTATAGCAGCCACCAAAACTGAAGGGGAAGAGCTACTGTGGGAAAATTCTACCTTTAAATAAGATATAGGAGAATGTTCTTCTGTACACTGTGGCAGTGTCTTTGAGAAAAAGACACTGAATTTCACTGACAACTGAATTTCACTGCAGCTCCCTTTAACATTCATACAACGTCAGATCTATAAGATTTCAAGTATCAAGGAAAGTGGCCACTTTCTAGGAGTCAGGTTTTCCAAATTTCTGAAGGTTCTGGAAGTCTCTTTTGTGACTCTGGTAGCAGCAGTGTATTTTAAAATTGCATTGCATGGCCTTATCAGAGAGACTTTAAAAGGTACTGTAACGTATGGGTTTGATCTGTGTGGTAGGAATGGGGTGAGGGTGACAGCCAGAAAGTGCAAGAGCTGTGGAAGTTACATCAATTTCCCACTTTGCAGGCTGTACTGATTTCTCAGTCCTACGTAATCGAAAAGAAGGGCATCTTAGGAGGACATGAATTTGCAAATGTCAAATTATAATTCCATATTTTGAAGGGCACAATAAAATTCTTTCAGCTCTTCAAAGGGTGTTTCTCAAAAGCTGTGAAGGCAAAGCACATCACTGCACACAGAAGCCACCCACCTGCTGATGAGACAAAAATAAAATAAACAGGCTCAGTTGGTGGGTCTAAAGTTAACTGTGCCAAAGCCAATGAATGGACATATTACACTATTCCTTCTTCCTGGCAACTATGGCTTTTCATTTGTCTATTCTAATGTGAACACCATCAGATAAGTGCTGAATACCCTGAACAGTGTGCTCCCACAGGGAATGTGTAAGAGATTAGAATGACTGGCACATTGGGCTTTTTTGCCCCACAGTCATCGTATGAGCAGCTGTTGGAAGAAGAACTTGAAGTAACTTTTTTGGCCTAATAAGTAGTAAGGCAGGATCCAAGTATTTTAAGGTCTTAAAAATCTCCCAGATTGGATTACAGAATCACAAAATGAGTAAAGTTGGAAGGGACCACAGTGGTCACTGAGTCCAATCTAATCACATCTAATTCTTGCTTTTATACAGTTGTCAGAAGTATCATACAATTGCTACCAGTGACCAAGGCATAGGGGATCAGTGAATGGTTCATCTGGCCACCATCTAAGATGGTTTAGCTTGGATGAAGCAAAGACATAGATCTTCTACTTCCTATTACTTTGTGTATTGGAGAACAGACTCTAAGAGAAACACATCATGTACAGTTTAGAATAACCTGCCCATATGAGATGATTACACAAACCCAGGAGCAAGTTAAATTTAAAGACAGTGCTTGACTAACATCGCAGTTATTTCATATTTCTTTTTAACCTCAACACTTAGCATGCTGCCTTAAACCATATTTTTAAGTCAAGAAATTCTGTTACCTTCATTTTATAGATACAGGAAACAGTAGTGCGCAATGATTTACCAAGCTGTCCTGGTCCCTTGATTGACCCAGTCTAAGTGAGGGACCTGCCTGGAGTGCCCACAGCTCCCTTCCCTTCAGGCCATGTAACTAAGGCTCTTTCCCATCAAAAAAAGGACTGTAAAAAGAGAGAAGAGGTGGTCCTGTTCTCCTTGTTGACCCAGCAGGAGCTGAAACATTCTCCCAGACTGTCAGTTGAGCCATGAATACAGCAGCTAAGGCTGCACTATATTAGCAAATCTGAAGGTGCCCAGATGCAGTCATGCTAATAAACTGTATGCAAGTTTGCTGGCACAAGATTTGGGCTGTTGAAATTTGCACTTACTCCAATTCCAAGCCATAGATGATCCAGGGAGCATTCATAAGTAGGAAGTTAAATGCAGCTACACTATTTTGGGAATTACCAGTGGTTTACTGCCATAGATCTGATTCCATGACAGGTGGCTTTACTGCCTGAAAATGATGCAAGGTACATTTGATTTATAAGTACAGACATAACTTAAGATGCTTTCTGGAGATCACCCAGATAGTCCATGACAGAGCTGTGACTACAGGCCAAGTTGCCTGAGTCATGGTCTGGTTCATAATCACTAAGCCACGTTTCCAGTATCAGTGCTCCTCTTTTTCAGCACAAGCTTTTCAACTTGCACAGCAGTAAGTTACTTGGACTAACAGCTGTCGGCTTAAGTTTGAATAATTCTGTGCTCCCACAACTTGCTTAGTAGTACATACAAACTTCTCCACCCACAGATTCCAAATGCTGTGAAAATCTAGACACTATTCTGCAACATACACTTAGTCTTTACAGTATAAATATACCCCATGTTTCCTTATCATGGTTCCTCCACACTACAGCTAAAAGCATGGTCAGTTCCTGTAGGCTTAAATCACATATCCTGAGATCAAGGCAGTGATTCAAGCTCAAGTTCCTTATAAATGTTGTCATTAGGATACTTGAACAACCTGTAAGAGTTAAAAAGTACGCCTTCTTTAGAACTGCAAAAGATTGTGTGGTCCTAGTGACTACAGGTACATATCAGATAAGCTATAATAATAAAATATGAATAAATATAATAAACCACCATTTTAAATATATCAGTATTGGAAGCAACCTTTGTGTAACCAATAGAGAAATAGGTGGGGTAATCAAGAACAGGGGACTATTTCAGTGAAAGAACCAAAATATGGAGGGAAAAGAACAACTAAGAAAGAAAAAAGGGCCATAAAAGCAACTTTCCTTCATGTTACCTGCATACACACGCAATCCACAATGCTGCAGAATTAAATATTTACTTTTGCAGAGTTTCTGAGCTCTTGAAAATTTGTTCACTCTCAAAGCTGAATTTCAATAAACTTAGCTTTATTCAGCAGAGCCAAGAAGTTCTGAAGACCTTTCTAGTCAACAATATATCCTTACACCACAGCTTAACATAACCCTTGGGAGGAACCCTGGGACATATCTGTAATGATATTTGAACAGCAGTGACATGGGCAAGTGACACAAGTATCTAATGCTCTTTGCACTGGTTCTCTTAAAAACTCAGAGCCCAATTCTACATCTGTAGAGATCTGAACAGTTTGAAAATCACTGCCTGTCCAACCACTTTCAAATAGTTTGGTATGAAGAATATTTTAAGCAGTGATGAAGGAGATGCCTGATCTTTTTGAAAATGTTTGTTATGTATCAAACACAGACCAAAGCCTCTTAAAAGTTTATGAAGGTTTGGATGCAGCAACTCAGTTGTGCATCTACTGACCACCAGATGTTGTACTCAAATGCAGGAAGCCTTATGCACAGTCAGAAGTTCAATTTTCTTTCTGATGTTGCTAATTTTAATGCCATCTATAACATGGATGGGAGACAAATGCCTGAGAAAGCAGCATTGCAATGATCTCCTTGATGAGTAGAGAGTTCACTTTCCAAATAAAATGAGTTAAGGAACAGAGAAGGGATCAGCAGTTTGCAGGACTGATAGTGTCCTTTTCTCTTCAAGCATTCCAAACCCTTAAGGTCATGGTACTCTCAGGAGGATTTCTTAGACTGCAGCAAATTCAAGTTCAGTTGAAATGTTCAAAAACCCCTAGCTTGGGAATGGGTTATGGAAGCTGAAGATCTGGCTCCTTAAAGATAAAGGGTGTTTCATATTGCTTTCCTAATTGTTCTGGGGGAAGAAAGCCTTTTGCAGCATACTCTGTTCAACCTTGGGACTAATGGGAGGCATGAAGGAGTCTTGTTAACAAACAAGAGGCTTTGGAGCTTTGTGAATGGAGAAATTCCACCTACAAAGCTGAGTTTTACACGTTATTTTTCATCTTACACAAGTGTAGGAGACATGAGCAGTGAGACCACTAAAAATACTAAAAGTACGGAAGTATTGTTTTTCACTTTACATTATGAATTTTTTTTTTTAAAGACAAAGCCCTAAAAGATTCCCCAGCAAAAGTTTCACATCAAAAAGGGGAAAGCAGGACAAGGAGGAGCAAAGAAATTTGGTAAGGTGACAGAAAGTCAGTGGCAAAGCATTATTTCCCATCTGCCCTTACATCGGGACTTTTCTGCAAGTGCTTGTAGGAGAAGAGGGAGACAGATCATTCAAAGACAGATTCAGAACTCCTTCTTCCCCTGGAAGCTGTGCAGAAACCTAAATGTATTTTTGAAGACTATTCAAAAGATTATGAAATATTCTGCCAAAATTTAGTTTTCCTAGAATTTCAGTTGGTTTTTGGGCTGAAACTCTATTGCAAACCTTGTCCACCAATTCTTCCCACTAGCAAAAAGCAATGTATCTTGCAAATTCCATATGGCAATACTATTCTACCAAGAAATGGAATTTTTTTCCCTGTTATGACCTAATTTCCAAAATCCTTGAGGCAATTTTCAGCCTGATAGTGGCAGATGCTGCACATTAGACGACAGTGTTTTGAAGTCAGGATATTTACCTGGATCATAGTATTTATGCTGTTCTCTAGTTTCCTGTGCAATATCCATCATCATGTTATTCAAACACTCTTGGTATCACTGTGTTGATATAAACAGGACTGATAACACTCATTACAGCTTATAAACCACCATCACACCTTTTTGCAGAATGTGACAAAACATAAAGCAAGCAATAGTTCCTTCTCTAAGTCTCAAAATACAGTAGTTTTGAAGTACCAGGTTAGAATATAGTAAATAATCTTACTGGAAAATGGCAGACCTTTAGTAAACATGGAGTGAGGTACTTTCATTAAGTACACATCTTCTAAGGATCTTCTACAGATAGTGACAGAAAGAGAAACGTCATTTATTTTGACATTTTCTATAGGCTTTAGTCTTCCTCTGAAAGGGTTAGCTGGTGGATTGAGGTTTGGAGACAGCTAGGCCAGCAATCCGTAACTGAGTTGTGGCTTGAGGTGTAACTAATTTATGTCCAGAGGCATGACAAGTCTAGATGCTCCTATTCTGGGTCCCTTTTCTCCTTTGCTGGTTTATAAGGCAGGAAGGTGATTGTGGCCTTAGCCAAAATCATGGGAAAGTGGCAGCCTTTGCCTCAAATGCCACAGAACATTTACCATCCCTGGTTCTTCAAAGAGCCATCCCAGCTTTCTTAGGCTCCCAGCTGCTAAGGTGCCTTTTAAGCTGATGACACAGCTACTGAGCAGCAGATCAGAGTCAAAAGCATGGACAGCACCTGGGATAAGAGGGCAAGCAGGAAAGAAAAGTAGCTCTGTTCCAAAACGAAGACGAGTCTCACTGTACCAACTTTGTGTCTCCACTTTCACACACCAGCCACCATATGTGGGAAGCTTAATGCTGAGAGGGAGGATGGTGAGAAGGCTTATCAGCCTTTCATCTCTCCCCCTTACAAGCACCATCCCTGCTGCTGTTTATGCCTCCCAACCCCAGGGACCAAAGCGCCTATTAGACTCATCATCCTCCCTCTGCGGATGTTCCCCCTGAGAGGTTCATTAGGCCTTGCTGCCTGACAGCAGGCAGTCAGAGAACCAGGTGGCCACCTTCTTTTGCAATGCCAATGTTATTTCCAAGGGGTTAGACTTGCTAGGAAGAAGCTTTTAAATTCCCTGCTTCCCAGACACAGGGAGGGCTCCATAAAACCCTCCCCGCACAGATGGATTGAAGAAAGGCATTAAAATTGGTACATTCTCTGCAGGAGTTCATTACCAGAGGGAAAAGAGAAGTGTGAATCCTTTAGTGTCTGTCAACAAGCTTAGGAAAGCAGTTTCTGCAGCCCTTCCTATCCCAGGATCACAAAGAACTTCACTTGCATCACTCGAATATACTCCACTGCATCATGTAAGAGTATGATCGTGCTGTAGATGGAGATGAGCCTGGTGTCCATTCACCCTTGAAAAAGAAAAAATGGAAGCAGGGAGGACTAGTTTAAACTTCATTGCTGCTACTCTTCCCGCTTCTCAGTCACTCCGTAACTCAATATAATATTATCTTTCTTTTCAAACTTCAAATCTATTTTATAACCATAGTTAGACTTTATTGAGTGGCTTGAATTTTTGGGCACAGTATAGAAAGGAACGAAAATTTCTGGCAGAAAAGATATCAATGAGGAAATAATGGAAAGAAATTTGAAGGGAAGGACTTCAACAGCCACTTCAAGATGCAACTTAAAATACTAAACCTATCACCACTCAGTCCTACTTTTTCCTACCTGCACACAGACTTGCTATGGGCACTTCCTCATGCGTCTGCTATTATGGGTTATAGGGGAGATATCTTTGTTAGGTAAGGAAAAATTACCTTTCCACCTTGTATTGAAGGAGGCTTCAAGAGCTCAGTGACTGCTCTCTGCACTTTCTTCTTTGTACCAGTATGCGTAATTTGGCTCTTGTTAGGTGTGACTGCTCTTCCTTTCTAGACCATGGAGAGAGAATGGGAATGGGTAAGGTAGCTGACTTTTAAGGGGGGCTTCTCTGCGATGAATTAAAAACCTCACAATAATAAAACAGTATAATTATATAATAGCATTTTTCTAATCTGCTATTTTCAATAGAAACTTTATTTATAGAGCAGCCATTTAACACAGAAGTGTGGGAGTCGCAGCAGCATTTCAATTGAATGTCAGGAAGAACTCTGGCTTGTAGTTAAGTGACAAGAAGAGAAGAGCTGGATGTTAGGCTGAGAAACAAGATGACCTCGGGCAAGTCATTATACCTCCCTCTGCCTCACTTTCCCATTCTGTTAAGCTGAGATTTAAACAATTACCTGGCCTGCCAAGTGTAATCGGTATGTAAAGAGCTCTAAAGTGGACACACACTCAACTAATCCTCACACAACCACCAGCACTCTTAGGAACAGGCAAGAGGGAGGTAGCAAGATTCAGTTGCAGGTTGTCTTCCACTGCAAGCATTGGATATTCTTGGGAATCATAAAGACTCTGTGCTTAGATACATCCATAGCTTCCTCATGCTCCTGTTAGATCAGGACTAACATGATGACGTGGAACAGCTAACTGCAAGAGCCAGAAAGATCACAAGGCCAAAATCAGGACATCAAAAGCAGAGAATCATGGGAACCACCATTTAAACTACAAAAATTGCACTTCAGAAGCACGTAGCCTGCAAAAAAAACCAGACTGAGAATCCAACACCCTTTTGGATAGGGTGGGTGCAAGGCCACACCCTATTGGGTAGCCGTGCTGCACTGATTAATATCAATATGGGAGATTAAAAGTACCTTTCTGCTTCTGCTATATATATTCATCTAGGCAACATGAACAGAGGAAGAGTACAGATACCAACAGTGCAGCCTACTCATGCCCACACACAGTTCTGCAGCACATACAGCAAATATGACACATCAGTCGGGGAGTCAAAGAGTTTTGGAGACAGAGTACAGGCAGCAGATCAAGAGCTCACAGAAGAAAACCTTACACCTGGGCACAGAAAAGACATGCATACTTCAGGGAGTCCCTCCTGCTCCCATTGAAAAATGTGCTGTTGACATCATTTATGCTCCTTGGAGTAAACACCAGCTTCCCTTGAAAGACAGAGGGACCACATGGGAATACGGGCTGTTTGGTGGAAGCTGTTTGTCCTCTGTGGGTGCAAAATATCCTAGTATCACAGAATCACAGAATACACCTAATTGAAAAGGACCCATCAGGATCATCAAGCCCAGCTCCTGGCCCTATGCAAGACACCCCAAAAATCACACCATGTGCCTGAGAGTGTTGTCCAAATGCTTCTTGAACTCAGACAGGTTTGGCGCTGTGACCACTTCCCTGGGAAGCCTGTTCCAGTGCTCAACCACCCTCTGGGTGAAAAACCTTTCCCTGATATCCAACCTAAACCTCCCTTGACTCAACTTCATGCTGTTTCCTCAAGTCCTGTCACTGGTCACCAGAGTGAAGAGATCAGTTCCTGCCCATCCTCTTCCCCTCATGAGGAAGTTGTAACTGTAATGAGGTCTCCCCTCAGTCTCCTCTTCTCCAGGCTGAACAAACACAATAACCTCAGCTGCTCCTCATATGGCTTCCCCTCCAGACCCTTCACCAACTTTGTGGTCCTCCTTTGGATACTGTCCAATTGCTTAATGTCATTTTTATGTTGTGGTGCCCAAAGCCGCACACAGGACTCAAGGTGAGGCTGCCCCAGTGCAGAGCAGAGTGGGACAATCCTCTCCCTCGACTGGCTGGCAATGCCCTGCCTGATGCCCCCCAGGACAGGGTTGGCCCTCCTGGCTGCCAGGGCACTGCTGACATATTCAACTTGCTGTCAACCAGGACCCCCAGGTCCCTTTCCATGGCATTGCTCTCCAGCCTCTCATTCCCCAGTTTATACACACAACCAGGGTTGCCCTGTCCCAGGTGCAGAATCTAGCACTTGCCCTTGTTAAACTTCATATAGTTGGTGACTGCCCATCTCTCTAATTAGTCTAGGTCTCATCCCGGTGAGTTGTGAAGATCAGGAAGCAGGAAATCGGGGATACAAGCACATAAAGTCATGATGTGGCTGTAGCCTGGCTAGATGACATACGATGGACTCAGGAGTGGGGTATGTTATAGACAACTTGGGAGCAGGAATTTAAGAAGCACGAGCTGCAGGGCAAAATCCAAGGGAGAAGTTCTTTATAGCTATACCAGAGAGATTACTTGAAGGGAAGCATGCTCTGAATTCAAAGGAAACTGAGATAATATCAGTAACTCAAGGCCTATGCATGCAGAATTCAGTATAAAGTGAGTTTCTTCCATTATTTTCCTGCAGAAATAAAGTTGCAGGCACTTCTGGTTGCTGAAAGACTTAAAAACACACGGATAAGATGAGGTACAACAGAATTGTGTCTATGATTGGAAAGACTGTGCAATCAACGTATAATTAACCTGTGAAACTTGTTGCCAGAGGATATTATAGAGGAAAACAGATTAGCAAGATTCAGAAAAGGATTAGACCTTACAAGAATAGCATCTGCAGCTAGGCTTGCTAAAATAAAAACCATATGGGTTATTAGTCTTCTCACTTCAGGGTATAAAATGATCGCAAGTTGGGGTCAGAAAGCAATGTCTCCCTATTATGTAGCATTGTAAAACAGGGCACACCAGGGGGTTGTTACAAGTCTATCTAAAGCATCCTGCACTGGCAATGGTTAGGACAGAATACTGGACTAGATGGGCCATTAGTTTGATACAGACGAGCAATTTCTTATACCATTCTGCCCTCATTTCCTGGGAGAATTCCACTCCCCAAACTGATATGCACTCCAAACAATTGAAATTCAAGTGTAAACATGTTATTGCTTGAGCAATTTGTGGGCATACAAAGATACAGACTAGCACTTAGACCCCAAATAGAGGCGCCTTGTGGACTAAGAGATTTTTCTATTATAGCTTTGTGATGACCACCTACAGACTTGATGGTTGTCATTCAGCTGGTCAGCGTCAGTGGAGGCGCAACCAAAATCCCTCTTGCACAGGCGCTCAGTTTGAAAGCAGTAGAGAAATCCCCTGAATGTAGGATGGATCCTATACCATTTGCAGCTGCATAGTTTGCCTACCCCATGGGAGAAAGAACCAGGATGCAGCAAAACAAGGTAAAGGACAGACTAGCATTCCGTTTTTTTCTGATGTTGCTGAGGTTTTTCCTTTCCGTGTCTTATGTGGGTAGGAGCCACATTCTTCCCCTGGCTCCCTGCTGCATAGCAAGTTAAGCAAAGAGTGTCCCTCTATCCTACTGCCTCAGACAGGAACAAGACTGGGGGAGAAAAAGGTGAGAGGTGGCAGGTGTGGTGAGGCAAGAGCAGAAGGTATGCAGAGAGGCAGTAGGGTAGGTGTCAGGAGGTGAGGAAAAGAGCAGGACTACAGACAAGTGGCACTAGTGTGTGAAGCAGAGGGGTAGGGGATGCAGTGAAGGAAGAAGGAGTTTCTAAGGACACAGAGGGTGCAGGTGGATGACTGCATGATCAACCACAAGGTCACATAGTGCAGCAGCAAAGGCTAACATCCATGGGGTGCAGACGGACAGGCAGGCAAACACAAACAGAAGGGGAAGGTCAAGTGGGAAGGAAGGAAAACACTCTACTTCCTACTCAAAGCCACAACCAAAAGCAAAGCAAAATTTCAGTGATGACAGAGGTGAAAATGTTTGATCATAGGTGGGGACACTGTGCCAGTGATGCTGAGAAAGTGCATTTGTACAGGCACCTGCTTAAAAGTGGCTGGCATTGCCATTACACTGCTTGGAATTTGAGCAGCATAGGGTGAGTGCTTCATGTCTAGCAGGTGTGCAAGAAGCAGAGTGAATCTCCTCAGCCCCCCTTTCCATCCCCAGAACAAACTATTTCAGCATTAAAATGGGATTTAAGACTATTGGACTAGGAACAAAGACAACTTTGGGTGGTGAACTATTTATACCATCCTAGACATAGGTAGTGTGCACACAAATTTTAATGGGATAGGCTCTGCCTTTCACATGAGCTTGTAACTCCTGAATTTCACTTTCTGATTCTACTCCCAGTCACTTCAAATGCCTTTGTGAAGAGTTTAGAGCCCTTTATCTCCTATCTCCTCTAACACTGGCCACAGCCTTTTACAGCAGAAACCATATTTTTGGGACATGTCTAGTACAACAGGGACTGGACCCTTGTAGAGATCATTCAGTTTTCTGAATAATACAGCTAAATGTTTTCCACCTGCACCACCAACATCTCTCAGCCCCTGATTCGAAGGTCAAGTGTCCACTCTGCATCAGATAGCCTGATCTTCAGAGACTGCATTTACTCTCATAAAGGTCAAACTAGTAACACAGCTATTTCCCCTCAGAATTTTCTGTGATCCTGTGTTACCTCTGCAATCGAGAAGTCATTTCTCCCTCTCTTCTGAACTCTGGCCTATCAGACTTGGCAGTTGTCTCTTGACTTACAGTGACCAGCCCCTGGAAGGTTCCTCTCAGTCTTGAAAAGGTCGGGTGCACATAAACTCTCACACAAACACATGTCCACAGAAACACACACAGATGCCAGGATTCACAGATGCACACACAGCTTCCTAGCTTCGCACTGCTGTTTTCAGCAAGGACCACTCAAAGTGTTTAGCCTGACATGCTGTGATGATGATGTAAACGGAAAAAGAAAAGCCCTTCACCTGTGAAACTAATTAATAGTCAACAAACTTGCTTCAAGGTAGGAGAGCTGGCACTGAAGGCGAGAGGCTGTCCCGGGGAGTGGCAGGAGCCAGGCACAGCTGCTAGGTGGCAGCAGCCATTCACTCAGCACAAAGCTGAGGCTCGCCAAGGTGGCTGCTGGGTTTAATTCTCTGAGAATTTGATGCTCATCAAAGTGAGCCACTGTTATAGCCCCCACTACAGCAAAACCGCTCAAGGCCGCTGCTGTCGCTGCCTGTGATGGGAGCATACATAAGCATGAAAAGAAAGCCATCCTGACTGTTAAGGAATACCACAATTGGGGTTGTGGCTTTTTAAGGGGATGAAGCTGGACAGACACCTTGTGATGATGTCGATGAAATCTGCCTTATCAGTAGGCAGAGAGGCTGTGTCCTCCTCCACAGCTATTTCAGGGCCCTTTATCACCCCCCCATCAAGGCAAATACTTATCTTCCAAGGGCTTTTCAAACACCACTTAATTAGTCTTCCCAAACCTATGAACAAAACAGGGGACCCAGAGCCTTGCATTTGCTGTAGCAAATGAGAATGAAACTCTGCAAAGGGCCCCAATTACAGTAACCTCCACTGCAGCACGTGGGAAGTGCTGCAGCAGATTTAGGGGCACTTTTAAGGATGCCAGTTGAATATTATAACCTCGTTATTCATATAATTAATACTGCAACTACTACTGAATTCCATGTGTTATTTATAGAAGCATTATGTTCCAGTTATTTTCTGCAGCTCTTGTCTCTTTGACATGCAATAGATTTTCTTATGAAGACTGTAGGCCTGCATCACTGAGGACTCATGGGAAAGGCAGATTTCCAGCAGAATGTGGTTAAATATTCTGGTCCATTTAGCAATGAGGTGCTGTTGAACACAGCTTGAAAACTAAAGGACAGAGATTCAAACTACACCAAGTCAGAAAGCCTTTACAATATCCATTTTCTTGCTGCCAGCTACCACAGCCAGCAGTTATGGATAAACCTTGACTCTTCATGCTTTTTCCTGGCATGAAGAGCAGGCAAGCAGTAAAAAATACTGACATCAAAATCAAGTCATTAGGTTCCAGGGTTAACATCACACACAAATGACTGGAGGTATGTCAACTCTCCCTCAATGAAACTAGTTTGGGCAGATATCGTGTTGATTGTTCATGCTTGGGAAGTTTTCTATGCAACTACAAGAAAAAGAGTGGGTTTTCAGGAAGAAATACCATCCTTTTTTCTCTGCAGATGGGGAGAAAGGGCTCTTGGCCTCCGCAGGGAATTTAGCAAGCTAAGTATGAAGGTGGCTTAAGTGTCGTTTGTGTCTGCTCCACTTAACTAGAATGGTCATACTTACTCTGAGCTTCTAAATCTTCAAATAACAATACAAAATGAACACAGGAAGGTTAGGTGCTGTCCTTCTTCCCTGGCCTAGAAGCAGGAAATGTTCCTGGAGATGTTCACTTGAGCCTTTTGAAGTATGGAGGAAATTGGATTAAAATTATGACTCATATTGCCAGAACAAGGACTGAAATCAAGCTCTGAGCCCTTCCTATCCATAGTATTTAAGAGTTAACTCCTCGTGAAGTTTTGCACCACTCCAACTAGCACCTTCTAAACCCAACTTCCCAAAGAGGTAGCTAACCTGACATCCAAGCAGTGTGGACAGAAAGCGGGTCCATGCCATGTGGTCTACCCCCTGGCTCTCTTCTGTTTAGCAGGATAAGACACAAAGACTTCTTTTCTGAGAGTTTGCTTTAATCGTGATGCTAGTGGAGGCTGCCCCTGCCACTTCAAAGGCCCTCGAGAAAAAAGGCCTTTAAAGAAAGCGCATTTTCCTTCAGAAAATGGGGAAAACACTTGCCAAGCCCTAAGACAGGAGTGAGTTTTAAGACCCTCTTATCCTTGTTGTTAACCCGGGCATTTTAACAACATGTTAACCCTTGTTGTTAACCTCCATGCACTCCTGTAGGTGAATGACATTTTGGGCTCCTTAACTTCCCCCATACACAGAAAAATTTGTATGGGGCTTCAGGTTTGTGCAGGATCAGGGCAGAGGAAAATGTTCATTTGCAGACATTTCAGTTTTGCAGAGGAAATTCCCTTGCAAAAAGCCATCAGTCTGCTCCTCTGCAAAGTGGTGGAAACCACTCCCTGTCCCCATGCTCATTAAAGATATTGTGAGGTGCCATTCCTTGAGGACTGCCTGAATGTAATTGGTTTATTCTGACTCACTGCCTCCAGGGAGACTGCTCACTTTGTCTGTTTTACTCTACTCACTGCTCGCCTGTCCTTCCACTTCAGGATAAACTTATAATTCAGGTCAAAGTAAAAGTTCACTTAGCAGCACTTAGTAGCACCTAATATGTCAGGCTTTCAAGCTGCAGGTCAGACCTACAGGTTAAAAAAAGCCACAGGTAAAAACAATATTAAACAAAACTTAGGAAAATGGTTCCCATGGAGCTGTAGAGATCTTGCCTAGATCTCTGAAATCACCAAGCTATGAGAGTAGCAATCCCAGGTTCATACAAGAACATTGGCTTCCTCCACTGTAGTTCTCTTCCCACAAACCTGGCAGCAACCCACACACAGCTCTGCATGTGTGAGACGCAGAACAGGTCTAGCCACACCCTCGCCATCAGGTGCTTTGCTAGTTACTGCTTTCTCAACAAGAAACATTTTCGACATTTCATCCATCAGATTTGATGATGCTATGATCACAGGTACTGTCTGATCTCTCTGAGCACATCCCTTATCACCAAATCCTCAAAATCAGTCTGGAAAACTGGTGCCTGATCCTCTGTGCATCTGTTCTGGTGTAGGCAAACAAAGCTCTTTCACTTCCCTCTCTTCCCCCAGTCTTTTCCCAAAACCAACATGCTGAGGTTTGCTGCCAATTCAAATGTAGATGCCAGGCTGATGTGTTACGTTATGGAAACAGCTAACTGCCATGTGAAGAAGAATTCCTCCACTAAACTCCTGTCTAGTTGGCTAAACAGCACCTGATCTATGTAGATATAGTTGCTGTCTGTTCCCAAGACCTGCAGTTAGTTCCTAGTGAGCCTGCTGGTTAATTGTCTCCACCCAGTCTGGACTGTTTAATTTATAAATTACATTAAATAAAACTAAAATCCTGTTGGGGCTACTAATATATCATTCATTAAATATTATGTAAAACAGCAGAGATACATATTTTCTGTTAAGCTCAGACACGTTACTAACTCCCTGTAGAGATCATGTGTGATATCTCTGGATGCAGGCATGCTGCCTAGATCCCCCCTGAGGACAACTCATCCATCCTCCCACCATCTGTCGGCATGCTGGGGTTCCTCCGTCACACCTAGGCAGCTAGCTCTGGGCTGTGGATTCTGCACTGTGGCTCTGACACTCAAAGTTAAATGGGCCTTAGTGCCCTCTCTGAGATACTGGAGAGGAGCTTGCACCCCTGGATTTCTAAGTTTCTGACTTCTTCACACCACAAACTTGACGCAAAGTCCCTGGAGTGTCATTAAACCCACACTCTGAACAGATAAGAGATGCATCTACATTTGTCCTTCCCAGCATTCCCCTGAAGGATAAGTTTCATGAAAAGGCAGAAACTTTACAAAGTGAAGTGGAGCTCATCTCTGTCTATTTCAGGTAACCTCTCCATCCTGTCAAACAGCTTGTCTATCATAAAAGAACAAACGGAGTGGTGCAGGAGTAATGGGAAGCAGAGAAATAAAAACATCTAAACTCTGGGCGGGAAGTTTCTGTTGTTATTTCTGAATGCGTTTAGCATAGAGACATATTGTACATTTAGCGTAAGTCCCCGGGACCCTAATGAGCTCCTAATGCACCCCATACTTCAAGGGTTTTCCAAAGAGGCCAGTAACTTAGCAACAGCAGCAAATCCTTGACAGGAATAATCAGTATTTGTGCTGCAGCTTTAGGTTTCCCCTCTTCTCTCCCACTAAGTGGAAAGTGGTTTGCCTGGGATTTCTTCTCTGCTCTGTCAGTAAAAACCCACTACCAGCAGCTTGCATGGAGCAGAGTTCTTGGAGCCTGAAGCAACCAAGATTCCCCTGTGAACAGTTTTGTTGCATTGGGGGGGTATAGAGGTGGCTCTCTAGAGATGCCACAAGCAAGCCAGGGCTGGGGAAAACAGTGATTTTCACAATAGCAAACTAGACAGTCACCAGGGCCAGTGGTGGTTCCTCAGGGATACCAGCTAGAATGTGAAAAGCAATGACAGTTCTTTGCTGCATTCATGGCTCTCAGCTACAGGAAACTGAATCACCAAACTCCAAAGACATTCTGTTACAAATACAAAGCAAATATTGATAGCTCACTGTATTTCTAGAGGCCATATGATACAGCGGGCTCCAGAGGAACACGAGGTCCTTCTGAGGCAAACTCTTCACTCTTTCCAATGGGGTGTCATTTGACGCCACCATGCATAAAGCATATGCCTCCCCTGCCCACATCTCCTGCCTGTATCCATTGCCTTTTTGCTAGTTGTAGGCATGGCACTGGTTTTGGAAGGAGACTGCTTTACATCTTAAGCAAGGAACACGAACAGGCATCAGTATGCTAGGTGCATAAGAGAATAACCCATTTTATTAACACTAAGAAATCTCCAAAATGGTAACCTGATGTGCAAAAGTCAAAGGAGTTGTCCAGTATCACAGAAGGCCTGAATAGGAGACAATCTATTTTGAAATAATATCTGTATGTCCTATTAATGTTCCTTAGTAGTTACACTGTAAAAATACATGGGATGAACAACCAGTTTTCAGCTAAAAATCGCCAAACAACTGTTCTAGACCTTGGCTAGTACACTTCCAGCAACCAAAGTACCACCAGTTCTGGAGGTCCAAGTGTAACCAGAATTTTACAGACACAGCATATCAATTTTTTTTTCTCCCCAGCATTGAAAGGAGGAAAGGTTGATAGTGAAAAAAAAATTTAACACGGACTTCTTGACCCAGCAGTGGCCTTTGAAATGTTGAAGAATGGTAAACTCAGTCTAAGAAACCCTGATATATAAAAAACACAGCGTCACACCCATATCTCTTGCATTTGTAGCAAGAGAAGTGGACTAGGCTTATACACTCACCTTGTGAATTTTAGAGAAGTCAGTGGAATAAGCAAAATTTCAACTACTTATTGCCAACCAATCTTATTTACAAAATATCAACTGACTGAGCATGGAAAATGAATGAAGAAATCTTTGCCAGGAGGAGGAAAAGACTTTTTTTTTAGGTGGCCGTCCAGGCAGTAAATTGGAAGAATATTGTGGGCTAACTCAGGTGAAACACCACTGAAAAAAAAACCAAACCAAAATTCCTCTACATTCAAAGTATGCTCACTGAGGTACAAAAGCAAGCTTCCCACCACACAGATCTGAAACTCAGCACAGCACAGACACACCAATGGGCTGCAGCACTCAGTTGATGGGATCTCCTGCACTGTGTTGTACAAACACACCCCAACACTGTGAAGCAACAAGACAGGTCCAAGGCAATATAAAGGATTAAATCTGCTATTCTAAGTAAAGTGGGTGTTCAAAATCCACCACATTATTTCAGTTACTCAAAACTGTCATCACAAACTCACAGGCAAAGGAGGGGCATGTGGAAACTCTTGACCCCTGAGAGAAACCTACTGGAATTGCAGGAAAGTATCACATTCCTTGTTTTTCATTACACATATGGCAAGGCAAAGCAAGTCCAAGACCTACCCACATTATAACTTTGGCCTACAGCATCACTCAGTTAGGTCTCCACGAAGCATGAGAGAATCATTAAAGGCCTCGCTTTCTCTCACAGTCAACCTGGCTTTACCCAACCAGAAATGTCTGCAGGAAAAATCTGAAAAAGCCATTAATGGGGATAATGATGCTTACCTCCTGTATAAAGTGCTTGGAGATTCATGGGATGGAAAATGCTGTTTCAGGTAGGTATTTATTAAATACTTATAGTTTCTTGTATTGAAGATCCATACTACAGTCCTACACTTGGACATAATTCCCTCTACCATCAGAGACTAACCTCTATAGGTTGCATTAAACAAGTCTATACCATATGGTTTAAAATCTATAGCTGTCACATCTATCCTGCACATCAGATGTAGATCTAAATAGTCCGTGCCCACACCTTCACAAGCAATGATCTTTTTGCACTTGTCTTTCAGAATATGTCACCTCATATTATGGAATGAGACAAACAAATCATAGTTCTCAGGTGAAATCCAGACCCCCTTAAAGTCAAAGGCTAGGTCTTTTTGATATAAATAGGGACAGTATTACATTCTCTGCCTGAAATTCTCTTTGATCTGAAAAAGCACAGTTTGGGTTTTTTTATGTCTGACTTACAGAGTTGAAGGAGTCCTAAAGCTAAGCGATGAAACAGTGCTAAGAAGTTGTGGGGCTGTTGTCACCTGGGACCAGCTGCCCCAATTTTGGTAACCAGATAATCTGCTTATTTGACGTTTCTGGGGCCTCAATACACTGTCTCATGATACATCTCTTCCTCCTTCTTGAATAAAGCTCAGTAAAACATTTGACCTTTTCCAGCCTTTGGAGTTTCATTGTTGTTTTAGAAGGGAAAGCAAAGCATGGGAAAACATCTGCTGAAGAAAGAATTTTCTCATTTGGATAACACACTCCCATTTATTGTAAAGAAAACAGGCTCAGAGGGGCCTGCACCTGTGATTTCCAATTCATGATTTAGTGCTATAGAAGTGACTTCATTCCTGAAAGTACAAGCATCTCCCCAGAACAAGATGATAAATCAGAAAGGACCATAGGGGATCAGTTGGCAAATCAGGACCCCATGAGGAAACTGAAGTTCCTTGTCCAGTTTCTATCAAAAATGACAATGAATTCAGAAGGTTTCACCCTAGACCCTTCACAAAACCTGCTGTGTAGCTCAGCATAAATTTCAGTCACTAATCAGGGGGCACACAAGCCTGCAATATTAAAAAGAAAGTTGAAATCACAGCAGAAAACCCAAGCAAGAATGGGTGAAGGGACTGGGGAAGGACAAATTGTTAGAGTAGGCCGTGCCACAGTGTTGGCATTAAGGTGTATTTAGCAGAGCTGTATGCATGCATGAAACTCTCACTTTGCTTGCCTTTAGTCTGCAGTGGCTGTCTCTCACTTTTTACGAGCACTAGAATTCACTAAGCCCAGAGAGATAAAACTGGTGAATTAAAAAGCAGTTCTCTTTGTTTGGTTTTAAGGCAGGGTATAAAACACAGGTCTTGCTGAAGCATTATGCTTCTTGCTGCTTTGTAGGCAGCCACATTAGTCTCAGTGCCTTTCAGATATCTGCCATCAAACTAATTACCTGCCTAACGGGAACTGAAATAGATTTCCATTCTCCTGATGTGTAGGAAGGCGAGGAAGCATATGCAACATGGAGGAGGGCATGGGGACTACATCAGATGGGAGAGTCCTAGAAAAGGACCCTAAATGCAAGAACTTTTAGGGGCAACATGGGAGGCCCGAACCTAAAATAAACACCTGATAACTCTGCTGGTTTGGCAGCAATTAAAGACCTAAAAGTAAGATGTGAAGTTCTGCTTGAGTTCTCAAGCATCCTGCTGCCTGAATCCAAGATTTTGCTCAAGGACCATCTTTAGCATTAATCCTATAGTTAGATACATGACTCGATTCCCAGCCCCCCGGGCAGATGGAGCTCATTAGCCCTGTGAGGCAATCCATCTAAG